>NC_092713.1:52697319-53001398 GCF_047496885.1 Scyliorhinus torazame | reverse complement strand
CATCGGACTTTCTCACTGGCCAAATCGGGGCATTATTAGTGGAGGCTACTGATCTAAGTGCATCCTGTTCTAATAAGCTGTTGATTACCTTTGAGATTTCTCCCTCTGCCTCTTGGGGAAATCCATATTGCTTTTGGGGTCTAGGGTCAGGTCCTGTGATTTGTACTGAACCAGTCATCCGGCCACAGTCGTGTTTGCCCGTCGCAAATGCTGTCCTGTTCTTTTGTAACACTGCCCTAACCTGCTTGTCCGTGCTAATTGTCGTTTGGTTAAACCAAAATTCGCCTACTGCGCTAATTTTGTTGGCGTATTCACCTATTGTGAGCGTTGCGGGGGCTCTTGCAGATTTTTGCCATTTTCCAGACACATTGGTTGACTGGATCAAAGGATAGGTTGTGGGAATTCATGAAGTCTATGCCCAAAATGTGTTCTGCTGTGTGGGGCAGGTCGACTAAGACTATGGGGTGCTTTGTCGTTATATTGCCAATCTGAATGGGTACAGGGGCTGTGATGTGTCCCTGCTGTGAGTGGCCTGTCAAGCCGCTGAGGGTGATAGTGGCTGTAGTGGGCCACGTGTCCTTTTGAAACATGGTGGAGGAATTTATTGTGGTGCGGGACGCTCCTGTGTCCCAGAAAAACCCGATGGGCTGTCCCCGTATCTTTGCTGCAACTAGCGGTCGGCCGGACCTATCCCAAAGGGTGTCACAGACCCAACTGGGGGAGCCCGAACACTGTCAGTCCATTCCGTTCAGGTCCGTCTGATCTGAACGGGTGTTCACACTATGTATGTGCTCTGTCTTATTCTTACTTAGAGTGCCTGTCTGCTGGGCTCTCTGTGGCTTTCGTGGGGCATTGCATTCTCTTGCAAAGTGTCCTAAATGGCCACAGTTGTAACAATCCTGTGACTTTTGTGGGGGGCTGTTCTTGCCTTCATTTACCCATGCAGGGTTCTGGTGTGATTTTACTGCTTGTATGTCTGCTTCTGCCTGCTTTTCTTCGGGATTTTTAACTGCGGGTTTGCTTTGTACAGACTGCTCCCAGGTGCGGGACAATCTTTTTACGACCCATTTCTCATTATGAGCCTCCTCTGAGGGATCATAATTCGCGCAAGCTTTTTGTCCTGTTTCTGTGGCATGGGAGATAAGGGTGCGGGTCCATTTGGCCATGTTGTCTGGGGACAAATGGGCACGGTCTAAGTTTCCAAAAACTGCTGCAAAATGGATCCACAGGCGTCCAGCTGTGGGGTGCTCGGTTTTCTTTTGCCTGCATTTATTGAGGCCATCTACGGGGTCACCCCGGTTATACCCGATCGCGTCTAGGACCGCAATATGCATTTCTGCAAGGGTGCCTCCTCCTACATTCTGTGGGTCAGGAAGGGCTGCTACGACCGAAGGGTCCAAACTCAAACTGTGAGCTTTACGTGCTCTCGCTCGTCCAGGCCGTACATGGTCGCCTGCTGCTTTACTCTGGCAAAGAAATGATGGGGGTCTGAGGTGGGGAGGAACGGTGTGATTTTCTCGCACGCATCCCATAATTGTGTCACTGTTAAGGGGGTGGTGTACAGAAATTCCGTGTCGTCCGATGTGGCTGTGCGGTGGGTGGTTACTGGGTTCATTGGAGCCTGAACTATCTGCTCTGTGGGGGGTTGGGCCGCTTTTCTCTTTTGGGTCTTTTCCTGCACACATGTTCCCTGAACATATCTCTGCGCTGTCTCATTTAACTCTTCCCAATCAGGGCCGTCTTCCTCATCTAACTTTGATCCAAAGGTTTCCTGGAATCCTTTTTGAACTGAAAGCAGAGATTGCAGCTCTGCAATCTGCTTCCTGCACTTTGCGTGGTCTAGTGAGCTTTGTCTTTGCTCCATGGTGGCAGCATGGAGTGCTCTTAATGCTGCCTTCAGGTCACTACACTGCCTCTGCAATGCCTCTACCTGCTTTGCGGTTTCCTCTCGTACCAGGACTGCATGTTGCGTGTCCTGATAGGCCTTTTCGTACTGGGACTGGAAGCTGCTCAGGTGCGCCAGACAAGACTGGTGTGCCTTCTTGGCATCATCCACCTCTCCATCATTTGCTGCCAACTTCCTCCTTAACTCTACTTTTTCTCTTTCTACCTCACTGACATCGACCTTGCTCATTCGATGTATGCCTTCTATCTCTTTCCAGAGCGTCCTAACATCCTCCTCTGTGCCTCGCAATTGTGCCAAGCAGGACATGATTGTCATCGGCTTGCGAGCTTTTCCTAAGCTCTTCTTGTGAATCTCGCTCAGGTTCTCCCACCAAGTATGTCCTATACTCCCGGGACCTGTTTCCTCATTGTTACAGAATTCGCTCCAAAGGGGCCATCCTTTCCCTTTGAGGTACTTCTTGATTTCTTCTTCCCATACGGGACATTGTCCTACTCTACTACTGCTGGTCGCTGCAACCACAAATTCTTCAGGGTTCATGAGGCATTGCATTGCCTGCATTGCCATCTTTCCTATCTGAATGCTTCTTTAAAATTTGGAACAGGGGGACTAAGGCGGTGCTGTAATTACGGGTACGGCTTTCGCTATTTTCTGAAATACAAACTCCCAACAGTTTTGTCACAACAAAAAATCTATCAGTTTACCTTATCACCCTGTTAGTTACGCATGCATTTGACACACTTCCGAATTATGAGGATTGATCAGAACTACTTGAACACTTGTAGTTTTCTGTTCCCAATTAGATCTCTAATTCAAATTTTTGGGTTCTCCCGGAGTGGTTAAGCCACTTCTAGTTCGGGGCCCGTCAGATGTCGCCAGTAATATGTTGCTAACTTTTGGTTGGTTCAATTGGCTCTGTTTTATAACCTTTGCTCTCGAGTCGCCAGGTATCTTTATGATACTGCCACGAGGTTCAAGTTCAAGTAATGATCAATAACTCAATACACCAATTAGTAAGATTCAAATCAAAGCACATTTATTATACACAGTAATCGCTACTCATGCATAAATTCTACTTCTAAGCTACTTCTACAACTAACAGGCCTATACTTAGCTTCGGACTGGCCCACCAGGTCAGGGGAACAAATGGCCTTTCGTTCGGGTTCTGAGTCTGCGGGATTCAAAGTTGTTACGGACTGGTAGCTAGGAGCGCCTATCTCATAGCGAGTGTTGACTTCAGACTTACTGGATCTCGGCGGTAGCTGAACCGGTCACTGTCAAGGGTTGGTTCGCGTTGCTGAGTGACCCGGTCAAGAAGAACGATTTGAACTTGGGGGCTTAACTTTATAGTCCTCAGGGGCTTCCCGCCTTTCGGGGCGGACCCTGTACCTGGTTCCAAGTGATTGGACTTTGTTCCAATCGCTTGGTTCGATTTCTCCAATACTGGAGTGGTTCCCTGATCGATGGGCGGTCTTGAGGTGTCCATTAACCTCTTTTGTGTTGGCTCCTGCTGGCGCCGAGGAGTCTGGCTTGGCTTTGTTTATCCCAAAAGTTTTGATTGTACCCGGGGATCGCTCATTCGTATGTAGATGGCTGCTACATTATTATGCAGATGGCTGCTTGTATCGACTCTGTCTGGGCTTTTGCAGAGTTTAATACACAGTAACTTGCACCTGCTAGTTTCTGCCTCTGTTGGCTGAATTTCCCTGCAACCTTTGCTGTTCTCCATTTTACGTCGGGAGTTGGCCAACCCAGGTGGCTACAGTAAACTTTACCCACACAAGAATTTTTTTTTAAGACATCTGGCACCTTCTTATCAATCACCTCTTGATCAGGCGGTACAATCTTTTGCACCTCCTTCGCTTCACTTTGGCTTTCCTTTACCACTTTAACAAACCCCACTGGCTTATCCTGTTTTACCATAGCAGCCTTTCCAGTGCTCTTCTTCAACCACCAACACTGTGACTTTACATGGCCTAGTTTATTACAGTGAAAACATTTGAAACTTTTCATTTCTTTTCCACCCTCCTGGATTTCCTTTTTAATCTGAGGTACACTCTCCTTATTATCTCCCATCAGATCACCTTTATTTTTACCACTTGAGTATTTCTCATGACCCCAGTTTCACCCCTTCGCAGGATGAAACTGATGTCGGAAACCAAGCATTGATTTATGAACTAATTCATGATCATCTGCCATTTCTGCTGCTAACCTCGCAGTTCTAACCCTCTGCTCTTCCACATAAGTTCTCACTACATCAGGAATTGAATTTTTAAACTCCTTCAAAAGCATAATTTCTCTGAGAGCTTCATACATTTGGTCTATTTTCAAAACCCTTATCCACCTATCAAAATTAATCTGTTTGAGCCTTTCAAACTCCATGTACGTTTGACCAAATTCTTTCCTTAAATTTCTAAACCTTTGTCTGTAGGCTTCAGGCACTAGTTCATATGCACCCAAGATGGATTTTTTCACCTCCTCATACGTCCCAGATACCTCCTCCAGTAGTGATGCAAACATTTCACTAGCCCTACCTACCAGCTTTGTTTGAAACAGTAATACCCACATGTCCTGTGGCCATTTCATTTGTTTAGCTACCTTCTCAAATGAAATGAAAAAGGCTTCTACCTCCTTCTCATCAAACCTTGGCACTGCTTGGACATATTTAAATAGATTCCCACCAAGCCTTTGACTTTGACGCTCTTTCTCACTATCCTTATCACGATCCTCAAACTGTACATTTCCCTTTACGCCAATTTTAACTGACTGTCATGTTTCATGGCCATTTTCTGAAGTTCAAACTCTCTCTCTTTATCTTTTTCCCTGATCTGTATCTTCCTTTCTCTTTCTTTTTGTTCTGCTACAGCTTTTCTTTCTCCTTTCTTCTCTCTCCTTTTCTTTTCCCTCTCTCTCTCTTTCTTTTCCTCTCTATCTCTTTTTCTTTCTTTTTCCGCTCTCTCTTTCTTTTTCTTTTGCTGCTCTCCCTCTTTCTTTTTCCTCTCTTTCGTATTCAAGCTGCTTTAATTCTTTCTAATGTTCCATTTGTTTAATTTGTAACTGAAGTTTTGCCATTTCCAATGAGTCGATCTCTATCTCTGGCAACTTTAAATGCTTAGCCACTGCCATAATTACCTCATCTTTTCGCATTTTGTCAGGTAATGTTAACTGCATTGTTTTTGCCAAATCTAACAGTCTGCTTTTAGTCTCTGTCTGTAAAGTACTGCGTGTGATCGTCTCCACCCCCAAAAACTTCAGAGCCTCTGAAAGAGCCATTGTCCATAACACATTCCCCACTTAAACTAGAATACCAGACCTGAAAACCAACCACAATATGCTCACCCCTCACTGTCTTTAAGTTCACTAAGCCAATCCAATAGATAAACTTTTGCGTTTAGGAATGTTAATAACTTCACACAAGTGGGCAAGATGAATGAAAGTGTCTTCAAATGCCATACCCTACCCAGAACATCACAGGCACTGCTCATTTCACCACAGCCCCATCAGCCGCCCACTAACGCTTCCAGTCGATTAGGCTTCACACCTAACATTCATGTGCCACATTGCACCATCACACACTTCATACTTCTGCAAGCTTCACACCCACATTTCCCAGCTTGCACACACTGCCAAACATTTAACCATGACAGCCACAGCAGCCAAACAGATTACATCATATCCATTGACACACTGTCCTCTGTCTTTCAGCACAAATGGAGGCAATAGGGGCTAACCGGAGGAGGGTCAGGCATGCATGCCCTCACCCCGGTGGAGGTGATGGTGCTGACTATCATTGGGGTATCCATTGGTGAGGCCTTGACTAGGTCTGGGGCTGAAACCATTGAAGATGACAGTATTCTCATACCCACCCTTCTCTCACATCACAATTTTACCCTTGTGCCTTTTTTTCTTTCAGATATCCAAGAAGCAAACTGGCTGGACTGTGTAGGAGGACCAAGGATACTGTGATGATACAGAATACCACTATTTGATTTCAACCTTGGAGCCACCAACTCAGATAGCCAGGGCAAGAATAGTGTAGATGCTCATTTACCTATGGTTCAGAGGATTCAGATGAACAGTTCACTAGGACAGTATGCAGAAGAAGGCTGATGAATATACACAACAAAATGCTTGGTGTATTGTCAGACCTTCCAGAAAGCTTATGGTCATTATTTCAATTTTGGATGGAGATGTGTGCTGAATTTTTCAAAATTTTGTCTGGTTCTTTGCTGTCCTCCTCATTAAGCTCCCAGCTGTTAAATACATTTAATCCTATATCTTCTGCCCACAGAAAGATGTGGATAACCATTTATTTGTTGCTAATGCCTTTTAGGAAACTGTCATGGGCCAGGGCTTAGAGAACCCCAAAGTGTATCATGGAGTTCACCTGACCCACAACCTTTAATAGATTGTGGTATGGGGAGCACACGGCCCACTCTACAGGTGTGGTACAGCAGAAATCGAAAAGTATTTTTTTAAGCAAAACAATGTTTATTCTATGAACTCAAGTTAACCTTTTTAAAACATACAGTGAACATGTTAGCAACCATCAATTCAAATACAACCCCCAAAGAATACAACACTAAGTAATCCTTAATAACTTCCCAAACAACATCCAGAAGACAAAAGAAACACCTTTTAACAGAAGCACATTAGGTTTACATTTACTACGGAGAACATTTATAATTCTGAATTCACCAGATGATCAAGTGATAGTCTTTTCATGGCAGAGTGAACAGCAGTACACCCCAACACTGAAAACGAAACTATAAACACACCATGCAGCAAACAGCCTAAAACGAAAGTAAAAAGCTGACACCATGCCCCGCTCCACCCACGCTCTGACATCACTGATAAACACCCATTTCTTAAAGGTACTCTCACATGACAAATCTATTAAGTGTTAGTCTGTCCTTTTGCTGAAACTTTGGAAATGCCTCTACAACATCATGAGTTTCACAATTTGTTGTGGGCTATAGTTAGGCATTCTTTGTTGCACTCATCGACATATGTTTACTGCAAAGCTGTGCCACAGCCAGCACAGGTTTTACTTTCAACACAATTTAGCCAAGCTTTGCAGTAAATAATATACTGGAGTCTTGACTTAACCACAAAACTATTGCTGCAAACAATATACTTTATTTCTCCGTCATATTAGATTCTATCTGATTTTTTTATAATTAACAACATATTCTAGACTTCAAATTTCCAAAGGGACTTTTTTTCCTATATTTTCAGCCTGAAACGGAGTCAACCCCAAGCTCTAACCTTCCTTGGCTCTGGTCAGTATTAGTAACTAGAGTCTCGACTGCCTTCACATTTAATTTGTTTTATTTTTTCCCAAGAAGATTCTGCAGTCCATGTTTCCCTATGTCTCTACAGAGCTTAAGAGCATAGGAACACAGGAACATAGGAGCAGGAGTAGGCCATTTGGCCGCCCTTCGAGCCTGCTTTACTTGTCAGCAACAGTATTTATATGGCTGGTCTAATTTGGTTTCTGGTCAATGGTAACACCCAGAATGTTGATGTATTTTCTGTCATTCTAAGCCAAGCCCAAATGAACAAATAGGGTGCAATCCTCTCTTAGACAGATTGAAAACCATACCATATTTAATCTCTTCCAACATTTAAGTAGATTTCCACTGGTTTTGTGTGAGGGTACTTTAGGCCATCCTAAAAATGTTGGTGAGAAGATGCAGGTTGTGAAGAAGGATCTACAGGCAATTTTATGGTCTGTGTGATGATATACATAAAGCAAGAATGCACATAATGTTATGCATGATCTCTGACCACTAGGTGGCAGTGTAAACCCACCACATGACCCTGTGGCTGGGGAGTTAGGAGTAGGTTGTGCTAAGAGAGAGACATATTTTGCAGTAGCTCTACTATAGTTAATTAGTGTTAGTAGTTTATTATTTTATTTATCTTATTTATCTTTATCACACAGTTGTTCCATAATAAACTATTCTGTAATTCATCATTTACTTCAGCCTGTCTACAGAACATGACAGTCTGCGGTCACTCATACTACCTGTTTCTTACCAATATGTGCTAGTGTTCTTTCACTTGTAGGTCTGCAATAAGCCTGTAATAGGGAAGAAATTAAATAAGGTTATAGAAGTATCGATGTGCACGGAAAGGAGGATTGGTGCAGGAGTAGACCATTCTGGAGCTGTTCTGCCATTCAATGAGGTCATGGCTGACTAACATCACAGATATGAACTGGAGAAGGAAAATGCCTTCTGAAACCTCTTGTAATCTAACATTTGCTGTACCTGGGAGTGTTCAGTTGGAAAACACATCATTTCCTCACATTGATATTCCTCATGCAAAATTCATCCTTTAAAGTCAAATGATTATACATTTTGGACCATTTCATGGCTTGTCAGACCAGATTTGCAGCCATTTATCGTCAATGCGTGGAAAGTCCAGCACAACTTTGTCGAGAACAAGGAAGGGTGAGGTGAAATGAGAAGCATTTGTTTTCATGCAGTGCTTCAGCCAAGGAATGTTAGCGCTGGCAAATAAACATATTAGAAGCCATCTGTGCAGCTTATTCTTTGGCATAGTTGTTGACATGTTATATTAGTTTTGCATTTTTCATTTTTAATCTTCTTCCCACAGCATTTTATTGCTTTTGTACATCAGCTGAACATGCGAGGAGATGTTTTAACTTTACATCACAATGAAATAAAAATCACCTCTCCCGTGCTGTCATGAATGTAAAAGCATGGAATTTAAACTGCAGCAGTGTCCCAGTATGATATGTTATGGAACTGTACAATATTCTTACGGAAAGCACAAATTGTTATTGATGCTGAGTGCCCTGTTTGTGAGGTGTTGAATTATTAATTGCAGATGTAAGTTTCTCCACAATAGCATAAGGGAAATCCATATGGCAGTCTTTGAGATATCCATCAGTATGTGTATGTTGGGCCTGTTTTTCAGGTAGAAATCTGGCACAAGGCATACCAACATGGCAGTGGGTCTGCTAGTACCCCATCTGCAGAGGCATTGTCACAATTCTAAAAGTGCAGGGCCCTATTTTAAGCCATTGCAAACACCTAAAACAGGCATTGGACCCTTAAATGTGTAAATATGTTGAAAGGCCTTTGGTGGAATTAGCAATGTTGGGGCAGTTGCT
The DNA here is from genome assembly GCF_047496885.1 of Scyliorhinus torazame. Lineage (NCBI taxonomy): Eukaryota > Metazoa > Chordata > Chondrichthyes > Carcharhiniformes > Scyliorhinidae > Scyliorhinus > Scyliorhinus torazame. The sequence goes on along the minus strand of NC_092713.1, from coordinate 52,992,351 downwards.
AGGCCAGCTCCGTTGTTAATCCTTCAGTGGAGATAACTTTAAGGTGGAATTTTATGGCCTTGTGTGTGGCGGGGGTGGGGTCGTAAATTGTGGCCAGCAGTTCAAAAGTCCATTGACTTGAGCGGGGTTGGAAAATCTCACCGGTGTAAACTTCCGCCCTTAATTTAAAAAAAGAGATGTTTCTTTGGGGCCAGGAGGAGCAACAGATACTAAGGTGATTGTGCCCAGTAATGGTCTCTCCACTGTGTTGCACAGATCCGAAATGCTAATGAGGCTTGAGGCCCAATTTCCATTGATCCTGTGGCCTCTTGGTTTAGGTATGCATTGGTAAGGTAGAATGACATCTAGGACCAAAAATTATTCCCTGCTCGATGGCACTTTATGGCATTTCCTTTGGAACCCAGTCAATCTTTGACAAATGTTGCCTGTTTGCCCTTTCAGTTGGAGAAGGCTGCACTGCATGGGGTATGCCAAAGGCAAGGGCTGCACTTTTTTTTTTAAAATGCAAACCGGCTCAATTGATGGCCCAGTATATAAATGTACTGCCTTCATCACTGTTAAATTAATTGACTTTAGCTGGAACAATAAGGGAAACTAGAGTTGAGTCAAGCCAAGAAGCAAAAAATCCAGCCAGGGTTCCTGCTTCTGATTTCCATCATTCAAGGCTGTTGAGTGAGAGCAAGACTTTGCTTTTCTATAATGGTCTTCCACAGATGAATAGCACTAGCATTTCAAAAATGGCCTCTTGAGCAGAGTACGGTTATTGGCATTGGTAGAACTGGGCTGCAGTCGGGATAGATGCCGATTCTACATTGCTCTTGATTTTCCCTCCATTTGAAATTAAGAGTTGGGAGAGATGTAAATCAATCTGATACTTTGCTGTCATCCAATTTGATGTAGAGCGGCCCTATTAAGGGGGCGATCGTTCACGGCCATGCAACCCATCCAGGGCCGAACGCCTGGTAGCCCGCAACCCCTGGCGAATGGGAAGAAAGCACAGGGCCCAGTGAGCAGGCGCCCAGTTAGTGCGGAACCCGGGAGTCAAGGAGTAAAGACCTGTATTTCAACTGCTGTTCCCATACATAGTTTGTTTCAATAAATAACTTTATTGTTCAAGAAGCCTCCTCAGTAATAACTCATGTTATTACACAATTTATACTGTCACATTTAATCCAAATGTACCCCATTGACTTAGCGAGGGGGGAGAAGGGATGAAATTGGAAGGATAATTTTAAGCGAACCCTTTACTGTAATACATTATAAAAGTAATGCAGCTGCTTAGAATGACCATCTGTGTCGACTATAAGATATTCAAGTGTTCTGCCAGTCCTGTGAGTCATTCCATAATTTAATAGGAAACTACGAGTAAAAAGGATGCTTTATTCACAGTGTCACAAATAAATCCTTGAACTTGATGACAACTTTTCTCTCTACATTTCAGAAATGTCTAAAATTTCTTTTGTTAAAAGAAAACACTTCAACAACGGCTTAAAGACTAATTATCCAAACGTGCGCGACTACTAGGGGAGATTCAGGCGCCGGCTGAGAGATTGTGGGCACGCTGCCCATGATTTTATGGGCATTTAATTGGCAGAAAATTGCACTGCTTGTTATCCCAGCTATGATTGGGTGGTAGGTGATACACCCTGCTGATCCTGCACTTTGAGAAAATGAATGTTGTTTAATCCAGGAATTATTGGGAAGTTTCGAACATAAGATCATTTTCTTGTGAGATATGATTATGGCTTTCTCACTGTGCACTGTTGGCACTGTGCACCACTTGGTAAAGGGAGTGAACATTTAAAGTTGTGGTTGGGGTGCTGATCAAACAGATGTTGTCAGGTTTCTTCAGTGTTCTTGTAACTCCACTCGTCCAGGCAGGCAGAGGATAGTCCAGCACATTCATCACTTGCACCTAGTAGATGGTGGACATGCTTTGGGGAGTCAGGAGGCGAGTTAAACTGCACACAATTCCCAGCCTCTGACCTGCTCTCGCAGCCACAGTATTTATTTGGCTAGTCCTGTTCAGTTTCTGATCATTGTGAACTCCAAGAATGTTTAAGGTGTAGGGGTACAACAAGGGTAATGCTGGATTCCTGCTTGTTGGAGATGGTCATTGCCTGGCACTTGTGTGACATGAGTGTCATCTGTCACTTATTAGCCCATGCCTGGATATTGTCCAGGTCTTTCTGCGTGTAGGCACAGACTGCTTTAGTGCCTGACCAGTCTTGAATGGTACTGTGCTATTATCAGTGAATAGCCCCACATCTGACCTTATGATGGAAGGAAGGTCATTAATGAAGCAGCTGAAGATGGTGGCTTTGTATTTGACCCTGAAGAACTTCTACAGTGATAACCCACACTAGATCCTCCGACCATCACGAGTGTAGGACAGGCTCAATGCACCAATTTTGCTTTGTCTACCTGTCAGATTCTTATACTCCTTTGTTTTGTGGTGGAGCCCAAACACACAAATATTGATTCTAGCTGGGAGCATTTGATCAGCCAAGCAGCCCTAATGAATGAATAAATCATAGAATCATAACAGTGTAGAAGGAGACCATTTGGCCCATCAGGTCTGCACCGATCCTCTGAAAGATTATCCTAGCTAGGTCCACGCCCCCACCCTATCCCCATAGCTCAGTAACTTCACTCAATCTGTGTCAAGGAGACACAGCCTGAGTGAGTGAGACACAGACAGAGTGAGAATTTGGTGCAGTGAGGTAACCAGGAAAGGTAAGTGGTTAATCTAGTTGTGCTTTTTTCAGTTAAAAGTGCAGTGTGGATTAGTGTCTGATTGGCTGAAGCTGCCCCCACCCTAATTGCTGAGAGGCAGTTATCTGGCAGTCACCTGAGGCCTGTTAAGGGGCACAAAGGTACACATTGTATTCTTCTCTTTGAAGTTTTAGTGTGAGTCCTCCTAAAGTCTGTATAAAAGACAGACAGAAAGCGCACTTAGTAAGCATTGCGCTGGTCAAGGAGACAGCCTGAGTAAGTGAGACACAGACAGAGTGAGAATTTGGTAATTTGGTGCAGTGAGGTAATACGGTGAAGAGTGGGAGAAGGTGCTTTTTCCCGACTGTTTTGTTCTCTCTCTTTCTTCGGGCCTAATTTCGGGAGCCGTTCGGAGGAGGAGGAGCAGTCTCTGTGAGTATAAAAACCTAATGGTAACTTCCTGTTTTCCAGTTTTTCCCCCACAAAAATGACGTCAGAGGGAAGCTGTGATCTGATGGTTGATAGCAAATCTGCCCCAAATTAAAAAAAAACACAGCTAAACTCGTAAACTTAAATTAAACTAATTAATTAATTAGTGATGGCTGGTCCGGTGATGTGCTTGAGCTGCTTGATGTGGGAGCTGGCAGAGCCTATTGCGAGCTGCAGCGACCACATCTACAGTAAGTGTTGGCTGCTCGAAGTGCTCTGGCTCAGAGTTGATGAGCTGGAGTCTGAGCTTCAAACACTGAGGCACATCCGGGAGGGGGAGACTTACCTGGACACTGTGTTTCAGGAGGCAGTCACACCTGCCAGAGTAAGTAGTTTAAATCCTGCCAGTGGCCAGGGACAGCAGGGTGTGACTGTAAATCAGGCAGGTAAAGGGAACCAACAGTCAGGAACTCAGGAGCCTCAGCCCTTGACCCTGTCCAACAGGTATGAGGCACTTGCTCCCTGTGTGGATGGCGAACAGGGCTGCAGGAAGGATGAGTCAGCTGACCAAGGCACCATGGTTCAGCAGGCCATTCAAGGGGAGGGAGTAAATAGGCAAGTTGTAGTTATAGGGGATTCTATTATCAGGGGGATAGATAGTATCCTTTGTGAGCAGGATAAAGACTCCCGCATGGTATGTTGCCTGCCTGGTGCTAGGGTGCGGGACATCTCTGACCGGCTTGAAAGGATACTGGAGAGGGAGGGGGAGGATCCAGTTGTTGTGGTCCATGTCGGTACCAACAACATAGGTAAGTCTAGAAAATAGGACCTGTTTAGAGATTATAATGAGCTAGGATTCAAATTAAAAAACAGGTCCTCAAGGGTCATAATCTCCGGATTACTGCCCGAGCCGCGTGCAAATTGGCTTAGGGAGGCAAGAATAAGGAAAGTTAACACGTGGCTGAAAGAGTGGTGTGGGAAAGAGGGGTTCCTTTTCATGGGACACTGGCATCAGTTTTGGGACAGGGGGGACCCATACCATTGGGATGGTCTCCACCTGAACCGAGCTGGGACCAGTGTTCTAACGAAAAAGAGTAAATAGGGTGGTCAATAGGACTTTCAACTAGAGATTGGGGGGGAAGGGAAAGTCAGGGAACCAAGAGGTGAAGTAATCAGTGGGAAGCGTAGCTGCTTAGGAATACAAAAAAGCACGAAAAGACAGAACTCAGGAGAGGTTACGATAGTCCCCATCCCACAAAGTTTGACACAGTGTATGGAAAGGCTCAGTAAACCAAAGTTCACCACACTAAGAAAACAAAAAGGGACGGTCAATAGAGAATTAAAGGTGCTATATTTAAATGCGCGCAGTGTACAGAACAAGGTAGATGAGCTTGTGGCCCAGATTGTGACTGGCAGGTATGATGTGGTAGGCATCACAGAGGCGTGGTTGCAAGGGGTTCAGGACTGGCATTTAAACATCCAGGGATTCACAACCTATCGAAAAGACAGAGAGGTGGGCAGAGGGGGCGGGGTTGCCTTGTTAATTAGGAATGAAATTAAATCAATAGCACTGAACGACATAGGGTCAGATGATGTGGAGTCTGTGTGGGTAGAGTTGAGGAACCACAAAGGCAAAAAAACCATAATGGGAGTTATGTACAGGCCTCCTAACAGTGGTCAGGACCAGGGGCACAAAATGCACCACGAAATAGAAAGTGCATGTCAGAAAGGCAAGGTCACAGTGATCATGGGGGACTTCAATATGCAGGTGGACAGGGTAAATAATGCTGCCAGTGGACCCAAGGAAAGGGAATTCATTGAATGTTTACAGGAGGGCTTTTTGGAACAGCTTGTGATGGAGCCCACGAGTGAACAGGCCATTCTGGACTTAGTGTTATGTAATGAGCCAGACTTGATAAAAGATCTTAAAGTAAGGGAACACTTAGGAGGCAGTGATCATAATATGGTAGAATTCAGTCTGCAATTTGAAAGAAAGAAGGTAGAATCAGATGTAAAGGTGTTACAGTTAAATAAAGGTAACTACAGGGGCATGAGGGAGGAACTGACGAAAATCGACTGGGAGCAGAGTCTAGTGGGAAAGACAGTAGAACAGCAATGGCAGGAGTTTCTGGGAGTAATTGAGGACACAGTACAGAGGTTCATCCCAAAGAAAAGAAAGGTTATCAGAGGGGGGATTAGGCAGCCATGGCTGACAAAGGAAGTCAGGGAATGCATCAAAGCAAAAGAGAAAGCCTATAATATGGCAAAGAGTCGTGGGAAGTCAGAAGATTGGGAAGGCTACAAAAACAAACAGAGGCTAACAAAGAGAGAAATAAGGAAGGAGAGGATCAAATATGAAGGTAGGCTAGCCAGTAACATTAGGAATGATAGTAAAAGTTTCTTTAAATACATTAAAAACAAACGGGAGGCAAAAGTAGACATTGGGCCGCTCCAAAATGACGCTGGTAATCTAGTGATGGGAGGGAGACAAGGAAATAGCTGAGGAACTAAATAAGTACTTTGCGTCAGTCTTCACAGCAGAAGACATGAGTAATATCCCAACAATTCAGGAGAGTCAGGGGGCAGAGTTGAATATGGTAGCCATCACAAAGGAGAAAGTGCTAGAGAAACTAAGAGGTCTAAAAATTGATAAATCTCCGGGCCCAGGTGGGCTACATCCTAGAGTTCTAAAGGAGATAGCTGAAGAAATAGTGGAGGCGTTAGTTATGATCTTTCAAAAGTCACTGGAGTCAGGGAAAGTCCCAGAGGATTGGAAAATCGCTGTTGTAACCCCCCTGTTCAAGAAGGGAACAAGGAAAAAGATGGCAAATTATAGGCCAATTAGCCTAACCTCGGTTGTTGGCAAGATTCTAGAATCCATTGTTAAGGATGAGATTTCTAAATTCTTGGAAGTGCAGGGTCGGATTAGGACAAGTCAGCATGGATTTAGTAAGGGGAGGTCGTGCCTGACAAACCTGTTAGAGTTCTTTGAAGAGATAACAAATAGGTTAGACCAAGGAGAGCCAATGGATGTTATCTATCTTGACTTCCAAAAGGTCTTTGATAAGGTGCCTCACGGGAGACTGCTGAGTAAAATAAGGGCCCATGGTATTTGAGGCAAGGTACTAACATGGATTGACAATTGGCTGTCAGGTAGAAGGCAGAGAGTTGGGATAAAAGGTTCTTTTTCGGAATGGCAACCGGTGATGAGTGGTGTCCCGCACGGTTCAGTGTTGGGGCCACAGCTGTTCTCTTTATATATTAACGATCTAGGTGACGGGACTGGTGGCATTCTGGCTAAGTTTGCCGATGATACAATGATAGGTGGAGGGGCAGGCAGTATGGAGGAGGTGGGGAGGCTGCAGAAAGATTTAGACAGTTTAGGAGAGTGGTCCAAGAAATGGCTGATGAAATTCAACGTGGGCAAGTGCGAGGTCTTGCACTTTGGAAAAAAGAATAGAGGCATGGACTATTTTCTAAACGGTGACAAAATTCATAATGGGACTTGGGAGTCCTAGTCCAGGATTCTCTAAAGGTAAACTTGCTGGAATGTTGTCATTTATCTCAAGAGGCTTGGAATATAAAAGCAGGGATGTACTTCTGAAGCTTTATAAAGCATTAGTTAGGCCCCATTTAGAATACTGTGAGCAATTTTGGGCCCCACACCTCAGGAAGGACATACTGGCACTGGAGCGGGTCCAGCGGAGATTCACACGGATGATCCCAGGAATGGTAGGCCTAACATACGATGAACGTCTGAGGATCCTGGGATTATATTCATTAGAGTTTAGGAGGTTGAGGGGAGATCTAATAGAAACTTACAAGATAATGAATGGCTTAGATAGGGTGGACGTAGGGAAGTTGTTTCCATTAGCAGGGGAGACTAGGACCCGGGCGCACAGCCTTAGAATAAAAGGGAGTCACTTTAAAACAGAGATGAGGAGAAATTTCTTCAGCCAGAGAGTGGTGGGTCTGTGGAATTCATTGCCACAGAGGGCGGTGGAGGCCGGGACGTTGAGTGTCTTTAAGACAGAAGTTGATAAATTCTTGATTTCTCGAGGAATTAAGGGCTATGGAGAGAGAGCGGGTAAATGGAGTTGAAATCAGCCACGATTGAATGGTGGAGTGGACTCGATGGGCCGAATGGCCTTACTTCCGCTCCTATGTCTTATGGTCTTATGTACACTAAGGGACAATTTAGCATGGCCAATCCACCTAACCTTTGAACTTTGGATTTGATTTATCGTCACATGTACTGAGGTACAGTGAAAATCATCGTTCTGCATACAATCCAGATAGATCATTTCATACATTAAAAAACATAGGACATACATAAATACACAATGTAAATACATAGAGATAGACATTGGGTGAAGCGTAGGGAGTGTAGTATTACTCAGTAGAGAAGATGTTTGAAGATATCAGTCGAGTCCATAAGAGGGTCAATCAGGAGTCTGGTAACAGTGGGGAAGAAGCTGTTTTTGAACCTGTTAGTGCGTGTTCTCAGACTTTTGTATTTCCTGCCCGTTGGAAGAAGTTGGAAGAGAGAGTTACTCGGGTGGGAGGGGTAGACAGAGTCAGTGGATGGGAGGCGGGTTCTCGTGATGAACCGAGCTATGTTCATGACTCTCTGTAGTTTCTTACGGTCTTGGGCCGAGCAGTTGCCATAGCAGGCTGTGATGCAGCCAGGTAGGATGCTTTTTATAGTGTAGCCGTAAAAAGTGGTAAGAGTCAACCCAACCTACAAATCTTTGGACTGTGGGAGGAAATTGGAGCACCCGGAAGAAACCCACGCAGACACGGCGATAACAGACAAACTCCACACAGACAGTGAGTCAAGGCTGAAACTGAACCCGGATTCCTGGCACTGTGAAGTTGCAGTGCTAGCCACTGTGCTACCGCGCCGCCCATAAACTATGTGGATTTTATTTTCATCATCTCCCCTTTGCTCTCCTTTAGCAGCACATTCTAAATCCGTCACCTCTATCACCTAGAAGTACAAGAGCAGCAGATATATAGGAATGGCTCCACTTTCAATTCACCTCCAAGCCACTCACCATCCTGACTTGGGAATATATTGCTGATCCTTCACTGTCACTGGGTCAAAATCCTGAACTCCCTCCATAACAGCACTGTAGACCTACACCACATGGACTGCAGTGATTCAAGAAGGCAGCTCACCATCACGTTCACAAGGACAATTAGAGATGGGAAATAAAAATGCTGGCCTAGCCACTGACACCCATGTCGCATGAAAGAATGTTTTAAAATCTGGAGTTTCTACCTATCTGTTCATCTGATGACACCAGGTGAGAGATCTGATCGGTTATCCTGGGTTGGGCTTCATTTAAGTACAATGTCAAATGAGTGCTAAGTGCACTGCTTACAGCTAGGAAATCTGCCAGGGCTTCTGCCACTTAGAAGAAGAGTGTATCCCTTAAATCAGTGTTTTTCAAACGTTTTTTGCCCAGATCCCATTTTTACAACCAGCCATCCTTTGGGAACCATGCCGACCAACCTTCGTGACCCATGCCGGCCGACCTTCGTGACCCATGCCGGCCGACCTTCGTGACCCACGACGCCGGAACTTCATGACCCAGCATTTTTGCTTACCTTTAATGTGACAGGTGAGCCTGCTTGGTCCTCACAATCTCACTTGCTTTGCCATTCAATGTTACATTTCTGCTGGCTTCAGCTGACGAGATCTCACTACATTCGTTGAACAAAAAAAAAAGTTTGTCCTCAAACCCGTCTTCAAATGCCTGAGGTTTTTAATCTTTCATTTGCCAGTACTTCCCTGCATATAACACGCACAAACTTTGCATCCTGATTTGAAGTGGCACAATTAATAAACCTATAGCTCAAGAAATCATCTTTATACTGCCGTGTTCCCCATTTCAGTTTCTTCTTAATGGATTGTTCACCAGGAGCCCTGGAGCTAACACCAGCACTGCTGGCAGCGACAAAATGGTGGATTCTCTCTCGCCCCCAGAGCACGTGACGTCAGTGTATGGAGCGCGTGACCTGTTCTGGGAGAAAGCTCCATCGAAATTTTTTTAAAATCTGCTCCTGAGTCAATGCACATTGACGTCAGGAGGAGGCGGTCTGTCTCGCTGGGCTTCTGGCCTGTGCACTGCCGAGGGAGCACGCATGCACGAGAAAGCCGGCATTCTGAAAGCCGGTCGCGGCTGGCATTTTTAAACGATGGTCATGGTCGTTGGGCACTTCTTCCTGCGATCGAAACGCCGCAGCCGATGGCCCTGCAATCCTCCCGACATCTGCCCTCGACCCACCCGCGGCTGCACTTCCTTAATGTGGTCAATGGGTATGGAGAGAGTGTTTCCTTTTATGGGGAAGAACATAACTGGAGGCCACCAATATACAACAGTCACCAAGAAATCCAATAGGGAATTCAAAAGAAACCTTTTCACCCAAAGAGCGATGAGAAGGGAGGACACATTACAACGAGGAATGGTTGAAGCGAGTAGTATAGATGCGTTTAAGGAAAAGCTAGACAAACTTATGACGGAGAAGCAAATAAATGATTATGACGGCTAGATTTGGATGAGAAAAGATGGGAGTGGAGCATAAACGTCAGCTCTAGTTGAGCTGAATAACCTGTTTCTGGGACGCACACCAAATGTAATCTTATGTAATCCGAAGATAGTAAGTTAGTGAAGCAGCAGGTGGGATGAAATCATTCATAGCTCCTCAATTCTCAGATACACCCGTGGATTTGTCTGTGGTGTGAATGTGAAATTGGAAGGGGGGTTGAGGGGCTTTGCTTCTGTAAGGCCTTCAAGTCATCTTTAAATATTGTTGAGCCCCATTACATGGGGCAACCACAGCTGCAGCCTGTCTGTCCTACCAAACTTTTCCAGGACAGAGTCCAGTTGCAACTTCTCTCCTGAAAGTTAATTTCACCCCCTTTGTCTGTGAGCAGCATCTAGCTTCACAGCTGAAGGCTATTTCAAATGAAGAATTAGCCTTGTTAGTTATGTGAACATTTCCCAACTGCAGGCTGTGTTTGTTGCTTGCTCCTGTTGGTGAATTTCAAATGCCTGGACGCTGTAGCTGAAAGTTTGTTTGATCCTTGCTCCTGTTGGGGACTGCAGATGCCTGGAGGCTGCTGTAGCTGAGAGTTTGTTTGCTGTTTGCTGCTGTCTTTCTCTGCTTGCCTGCTGCCTCTTCCCCTTGGGCTTACTTGCTGCTTTCTGGGTGGAGGGAAGGAAGAAAGAAGGTAGTTGCCTTTTGGTCTCTTTTACCTGGAGTGTGGCGAAGGTAGGATTTTGGCGGGCCCACTACCGGGCTGAGGATACAGCAGGGCTTGCTCGAGCAGTCTGCAGATATTTTTGAAGGTCTGCTTTGTGTGTTGATGTGTATTCTGTTCTGTGGGTCACCTGTTAATGCCCGCTGTGTTACTGTGGCCCGCTCCTCGGACAGGATGGTATTGGAAGATCAGATGCCGATATTGCAGGAGGAGGGGCGGCAGCCTGGCTTGACTGCACAGCCAGAGGTTGTGCCAGGACACTTTCAGTGACCATCTACTGCTCCATTCATGGAAGCAATGTGGGATGCTGGTGTTCCTTGGTTTCGTTTTGCATTGTGTTTGGTCTATGTTTGTCAGGGGGGAGAGGTGGAATTGTACGCTGGATACCAGGTAATTGCGGATTTTCATTTTGCCAGTTGCAGCTCCACCTGCCTTTGTGGCCTGGCAATCGTTGGAACGAGGCACTGGCAGTGCTGGAGAGGGGGAGGTGGTTTTCGCTCTCTTTTCCTCCTCCCCTATGCTTCAGGTCGGTGAGACCTTCCAGTGTTTAGCATACCAAGTGACTTTCCACTGATGCAGTTCCACATCTGGGGCTGCGAGGGGTGCGGTGGGGTGGGGTGAGGGAGTAGTGAGGCATCTTTGCACCCTTAGCAGCGTATTGCATATTGCTCTTTTGCCCGGTGGCTGTGCGCTTGTCTGTTGCAGCTCCTCTCGCTTCTACGGCCTGGACCCCAGCAAATTACAAGGGCTGGAGAAGAGGTGGGATGTTCCCTCTCCTTGTTCCGCTGTGTCCCATGTCAGCATGACCTTTTCCGGTGGTCTGCGCTGCTTGCTTTCACACGCTCTAACTGGCACACATGTGGCATCATTCACATCTATACACTTTATGCAGGCTAACCCGAGGTGAGCCTGAGGAGGAGCCGAAGGATGGAGGTCAGGCTGCAGCGAGGGTCCGACATGCGAGGAGGACCTGGAGGCTATCATCAACTCCAGATTTTCCTTGGGCGAGTCTGTGTCCATCAGCTCAACCCCCCCCCCCCCCCAACAACCTCCCCCCCCCCCAGTATCCCTCCCACCACCCCCACCCACCGGTGTCCGTAAGGGATGATTCTGAAGATTTGGAGACCGCCGTATCTCATTGGTGGAAGGAGGCCCCAGGTTGCCCTCCACGCGTTCTCCTTCCTGATGGTGCTCATAACTCCATGAGATGGAGGGGCAGCTGGAGTGAGTTCCAGAGGTCTCTGAGTCATCTGGCACTGCCAGTTCTGGTGGCTCCCGATTGTCTGCACCATGGCGTCAACGCCCTCAGTGATGGTCCTCAGTGACTGGGTATGTTCTGCATTCCCCCACCAGGTCCTCCTGTGTCTGCAACATGTCCCGAAGCGACTGGGACATGATGTCAAGGCCCTCAGTCATGGTCATCACAGACTGAGCCATGCCTTGGCAGCACCACTCAGGATGTAGACATCGTGCTCTAGATTTTCCACTGTGGTTGCCATCCTAGCAGTGGTGGCCTGGGTGTCATGCATTGTCTGCACCATCTCCTGCACCTGAAGTCTTTGTGACTCCTCCAATCAGCCTTGCAGTTGCTGGAATGCCACTGACACCCCCTCCTGAATTTCATGGCTTTGTCCAATCATTTGTATCAGCTCTGGGAAAACCTTGTCCAGAGGCCTGGCATCTGGCTGGGACCCAGCTGAGTCCTGGGTTCCAAAGAACTCCGACTTGTCTCCCTCAGATGTTCCTGCCTCCACCTGATGTGCATCAGCAACTGTGTGGTGCTCACCAGATTGTGCTTAATAAGCCTGTCCACTAATGTCACCCAGGGAGGTGTGTGTCTCTGCGCCGGTGGAAGGTGCGGGTGGTAGCTGTGGTGACTCGCCCGTGGTCTCCTCGGCGCTCCCTCCGAGGTGATCTCTTGGATGGAAGGGTGTTTCAACTCCGGATGGCCCAGCCTCATCAGATGGTGATCCTGTGAGACAATGAATATGTGGTCAGTGAGAGGGACGGATCGTTTTGTCTGACAAGACCAACTCACTTGAGACAGGTCATCTGGGTGAAGGGGCAGTGGACCCTCAGCTCTCTGCCATAGGCCAACCTCGCTGTCAGATACTGCTCTCTCCTTGGTAATCCCGCGATTTCCAGGGGCCGTTCCTCACAGGGGGTGAGAATTCGAATCTCTGGCAATCCCCCCCTGTTTTGGCCCTTTCATGTTTATTATGGGCTATCTTCTCCTGTGGCAACAAAGAGAGGACATTGTGAACCTCATGCTTAATGGGACAAGGAGGTCCATGGAAGGTGGCATGTGTGGGCACAGCACCTGCACATGAAGGGATTGTACCAGTGGATGCCAGGGGGTTCTGAGGAACATGCTTGAAGATCAGATGTGGATAGGTTCAAGGTGTCATGGGGGGGGGGGGGGGGGGGGGGCGGGTGCTAAGGGGTTTGGGAATTTGAGGGATGGCAGGCAGAGCTGATGCCAGGAGAGAGGTAGTAACGTACCGTTGAAGCACAGTGGAGGTCGTTAGGCTTCTTCAAACAGGTGGCATTGCTGACCCTGCTGCTGGTCCTCCAACCCTCCCAGGGTAACAGGGTGCCTTGTCTCTCACCCAGAGCATTGAGAAGCCTTGCGAGGGTGGCATCCCCAAAGCGAGGTGCAGGTCTGCACACTGCCATGCTTGTGTGTTGACTGGGAGTGAATGGTGTCATGGGAATGACCCGATAAGAAATGTGTGTTTATCAATAGCTTCAATGATGTCATTGTGTGGGTGGAGCTGGGCTGTGATTTTGTCTTTTGCTTTCGTTTTGAGCTGGGAGCTGATTGTGACTCTGTGTTTTACTTTCATTTTAGGCAGTTGGGAGCTGCATTCAGACAAAGGTTTATTTTGGTCTCTCTCTCTATATATGTTAAAAGGTGTCCAGATCACTTGATAATTTAAAAGTGATACCTGTTTTCTGTAAACAATTCATACCTACTGTTTTGTGAAAAAGGGATTGTCTGATTTATGGATATTGTTACTGCAGTGAATTAGAAAAAGGGAAGTTATTAAGGGTTAAATATAGAGTACTATAGCTGTGTGTGTGGGGGGGATGTATGTTTGTAGTTGATAAAAATGCTTATAGTGTGTGTTTATAAAATGTTAACTGAATTTGTAGAATAAACTTTGTTTTTGATTTAAAGTGCTTAAGGCCGCTGTTGCATAACACCCGAAAAGTAGGCCCTTGTGCTCCTCATAACCAAAATCTATAATGAGTTGTAGGTCAGGTGAACTCCATGATATACTTTGGTGTTCTCTAAACCCTGGCCCATAACAAATTGGGGGCTCATGGGATAAAAGTCTACCTTTCATGCTCGGGTTGGCTTAGTGAACTTAAAGCCAGTGAGGAGTGAGCATATTTGTGTTCACTTTTCAAGTGTGGTATTCCGGTTCAAGTAGGGAGTGTGTTGTGGACAATGGTTCTTTCAGAGGCTCAGAAGTTTTTGGGGGTGGAGCAGGTCACATGGAGTACTTTACGAACAGAGACTAAAAAAAGGCTTTGAGATTTTGCAAAAACATTGCAGTTAACATTACCTGAAAACATACAAAAAGAAGAGGTAATTACAGCGGTAGCTGAGCATTTAAAATTGTTGAGACTCATTGGAAATAGCAAAAATTCAGTTACAGATCGAGCAACTTCAACATGGAAAAGAATTAAAATAGCTTGAATACGAAATGAGGGACGAAGAAAGAAACGCCTGAGCAGAACAAAAAGAGAGAGAAAAAGATAGAGAAGAACGGGAAAAAGAGAGAGATTTTGAACTTCAGAAAATGGCCATGAAACTAGTTAAAATTGGCGGATGTAAAGAGAAACGTACAGTTTGAGGATAGTGATAAAGAGAAAGAGCGGCATAGCCGAAGGCTTGGTGGGGATCTATTTAACTATGTCCAAGCATTGGTTTGATGAGAAGGATGTAGAAGCCTTTTTTCATTTCATTTGAGAATGTTGCTAAACAAATGAAATGGCCACAGGACATGTGGGTATTACTGATTCAAACAAAGTTGGGAGGTAGAGCCAGTAAGGTGTTTGCAACACGATCAAAGGAGGTGTCTGGGATGTATGAGGAGGTGAAAAAATCCATTTTAGGTGCATATGAACTAGTGCCTGAAGCCTACAGACAAAGGTTTAGAAATTTAAGGAGAGAATTTGGTCAAACATACATGGAGTTTGAAAGGATCAAATAGAGTAATTTTGATAGGTGATAGGAGCTTTGAAAATAGACAAAATATATGAAGCTCTTAGAGAAATTATACTTTTGGAGGAGTTTAAAAATTCAATTCCTGATGTAGTGAGAACTCACGTGGAAGAGCATAGGGTTAAAACTGCGAGATTAGCAGCAGAAATGGCAGATGATTATGAATTAGTTCATAAATCAAAGTTTGGTTTTCGACATCAGTTTCAGCCTGTGAGGGACAGAAACTGGGGAACAGAGAAATACTTAAGTGGTAAAGGTAAAGGGGATCAGAGTAGCACATGAGGTACCAGTAGGAGGTCATTTGGGAGTAAGGAAAACTCAAGCTAAAATACAAAAACATTTTTATTGGCCTGGACTACATAAAGATGTAGTTAAATTTTGTTGATCATGTCAAGTGATGGGGAAACCTCAAGCAGTGATAAAACCAGCGCCCTTAATACCCATTCCAGCAATTGAGGAACCTTTTACAAGGGTCCTAATTGATTGCGTAGGACCGCTTCCGAAAACGAAAAGTGGGAATCATGGGCGTCATTCTCCGACCCCCCAGCGGGTCGGAGAATGGCCGTTGGCCGCCGTGAATCCCGCTCCCGCCGGTTGCCGAAGCCTCCGGTACCGGATATTCGGCGGGGGCGGGAATCGGGCCGCGCCGGTTGGCGGGCCCCCCCGCTCGATTCTCCAGCCCGGATGGGCCGAAGTCCCGCCGATAAATTGCCTGTCCCGCCGGCGTAAATTAGAGTACCTATTTACCAGCGGGACAAGGCGGCGTGGGCGGGCTCCGGGGTCCTGGGGGGGGGCGCGGGGCGATCTGACCCCGGGGGGTGCCCCCACGGTGGCCTGGCCCACGATCGGGGCCCACCGATCCGCGGGCGGGCCTGTGCCGTGGGGGCACTCTTTCCCTTCCGCCTCCACCACGGTCTCCACCATGGCGGAGGCGGAAGAGACTCTCCCCACTGCGCATGCGCGGGAAACTGTCAGCGGCCGCTGACGCTCCTGCGCATGCGCCGCCCCGACATGTCATTTCCGCGCCAGCTGGCGGGGCAACAAAGGCCGATTCCGCCAGCTGGCGGAGCGGAAATCCCTCCGGCGCCGGCCTAGCCCCTCAATGTTGGGGCTCGACCCCCAAAGATGCGGAGCATTCCGCACCTTTGGGGCGGCGCGATGCCCGTCTGATTGGCGCCGTTTTGGGCGCCAGTCGGCGGACATCGCGCTGTTTGGGGAGAATTGCGCCCCATGTGTCCACTAGGTTTCCAGAGGCCATTCCAGTATGCAATTTTACAGCTAAAAGGATTGTGGAGGAGTTATTTAAATTCTTTACTAGCTATTTCAATTTCAATTTTCAATATGGACTATCCACAGAAATACAATCGGATCAAGGATCAAATTTTACCTCAAGGTTATTCAAGGAAGTTATGGGTAGCTGAGGGATAAAACAATTTAAATCAACTGCGTACTATCCAGAATCGCAGTGAGCGTTAGAAAAGTGGCATCAGACATTAAAGACAATGTTGAGCGCTTATTGTCAAGATTATCCAGAGGATTGGGATAAAGGAATTCCATTCATACTGTTTGCAATTAGGGATGCACTTAATGAGTCAACCAAATTCAGTCCTTTTGAACTAATTTTTGGTCATGAGGGAAGAGGACCACTTGAATTGATTAAGGAAAAATTGGTGAGTGAGTAATCAGAACTTACATTATTGGATTACATGTCAAATTTTAGGGAATGATTAAATAGAGCAGGTGAATTGGCTAGACAACATTTAGAAGTTGCACAAAATGTGATGAAACGGGTAGCGGACAAGAAAGCAAAAGTTCGTAGTTTTGCCAGTGGAAATCATAGTATCATAGAATTTACAGTGCCATTCAGCCCATCGAGTCTGCACTGGCCCTTGGAAAGAGCACGCCACTTAAGCCCTACGTCTCCACCCTATCCCCTTTATCCCGGTAACCTAGTAAGCCCACCTAACCGTTTTGGGCACTAAGGGGAATTTAGAATGGCCAATCCACCTAACATGCACATCTTTAGACTGTGGGAGGAAACCGGAGCACCCGGAGGAAACCGGAGCACACACGGGGAGAACGTGCAGACACTGCACAGACAGTGACCCAAGCCGGGAATCGAACCTGGGACCCTGGAGCTGTGAAGCAACTGTATTAACCACTATGCTACCTGCTGCCGTGATAAAGTTTTAGTATTGTTACCAGTGGTAGGTGAACCTTTAAAAGCAAGGTTTTGTGGACCTTATCAGATTGAAAGGAAATTAAGTGAGGTGAATGATGTGGCAAGAACGTCAGATAGAAGGAAAACTCATCGAGTGTGTCATGTGAATATGCCTAAAAGGTACTTTGAAAGGGAAGGAGAGCAAAAGGAGGAAGTTTTAGTGATTCTAACTCAAAGTGAAGAAACAAATCCAGATGACTCTGAATTTGACATACCTCAAATTAAATTGGAAAACAAGGGTGTTCTTAAAGATTGGGATAAATTGTTGAGTTACGTTCCAGAGGAAAAAGGAATTGACCTGAAAGAGTTATTGATATCACATGGGCAAGTTTGTGGAGATGAGTTGGGAAGTATTAAAATGGCTATACATGATGTAGAAGTGGGAAATGCTGTTCCAATTATACAACACCCATATAGACTTAACCCTTTAAAATTGGCACAGGTTAACAAAGAAATTGAAAGTATGCTTAAAAATAGCATTATTGAAGTGGGTAGCAGCCAATGGATCTCACCCATAGTGATGGTACCGAAACCGGACGGTACCCAACGATTGTGTGTGGACAAAAGAAAGGTTAATGCAGTTACAAGGACAGACTCTTATCCTATCCCACGCTTGGAGGATTGCATTGAGAAGGTGGGACCATCAGCTTTTATTTCCAAACTGGATTTACGTAAAGGTTACTGGCAGGTACCTTTATCCGAAAGGGCGAAGGAGATTTCAGCTTTTGTGACTCCAGATGGTATGTACCAATTCAAAAGTATGCCATTTGGCATGAAAAAAGCCCCAGCCATATTTCAACGGTTAACTAACAACGTTGTTTCAGGATTACCCAATTGTGCGGTATACATCGACGATCTGGTGATTTTTAGTCAGACATGGAAAGCATATTTGAAGCATCTGATGGAGTTATTTGATCAACTTCAGGATGCGGGTTTGGTAGTAAACCTAGCCAAAAGTGAATTTGGAAAAGCCCAAGTCACTTTCCTTGGCCATACAATTGGACAGGGTCGAATGGTCCCACGGGATGTGAAAACATAAGTTATTGGGGAGTTTCCAATACCCTCGACGCGAAGGGAAATAATGCGATTTCCTGGCATGAGTGGATTTTACTGAAAATTTGTGCCGAGTTTCTGCAGTGTGGTTGCTCCACTGAACGACTTGCTGAAGAAGCGTAGCAAATTTCAGTGGACGGCAGAGTGTCAACAAGCATTTGACTGCCTGAAGGCTGTGTTAACCACTGCTCCTGTGTTGGCCATCCCAAATTACACAAAACCATTCAAAGTGGCTGTCGATGCGAGTGATGTGGGCGTAGGTGGGGTGCTCTTACAAGACGTCGATGAAGGAATAGAGCGGCGTATTGAGAAGGAGACGATGAGCTTGGTGCTGGCTTTGCAACATTTTCACAATTTGTCTGAAACAATTATATATACTGATCATAATCCATTGACATTTTTGGAACGATTCCGGAATAACAATAGCAGACTGTTTTGATGGAGTTTATTGTTACAGCCGTTTCATTTAAAAATTAAACATGTGGCAGGATGTGATGAAGAGAAGCAGGTTCGACAGTGGAAGAAGAAGAAATAAAATGGTCTATATTATTATTATTGATTGCCTGTTTTGGTTTTTGTTTAACAAAAAAGTATATTTGTTGTCAATTTTTCTTGAAGGAAAGTGAAAAGGTGAAAAATGAAACCATCTTGAAGTTGATGGTTTATTTTTTTTCTTGGGGGGAGGTGTCATGGGAATGTTCCTTTAAGAAATGTGTGTTTATCAAATAGCTTCAGTGATATCATTGTGCGGGTGGAGCTGGACAGTGATTTTGTCTTTTACTTTCGTTTTGAGCTGGGAGATGATTGTGGCTCTGTGTTTTACTTTTGCTTTAGACAGTTGGGAGCTGCATTCAGACAAAGAAGATTTATTTTGGTCTCTCTCTCTATATATGTTAAAAGGTGTCAAGACCACTTGATAATTTAAAAATGATACCTGTTTTTTGTAAAGAATTCAAACCTACTGTTTTGTGAAAAAGGGATTGTCTGATTTATGGATGTTGTTACTTCAGTGAATCAGAAAAAGGGAAGTTATTAAAGTTTAAATATAGAGTACTGTAGCTGTGTGGGGGGGATGTATGTTTGTAGTTGATAAAAATGCTTATAATGTATGTTTATAAAATGTTAACTGAATTTGTGGAATAAACTTTGTTTTTGATTAAAGTGCTTAAGGCCTCTGTTGCATAACACCTGAAGAGTAGACCCTTATGCTCCTCATAACCAAAATCTATAAACAGCTGTAGGTCAGGTGAATTCCATGATATACTTTCATGTTCTCTAAACTCTGGCCCATAATAGTGGTGCGGGAGTGTTTAAAAGCAGCTCTCTCTTGTTTGCGGTAGGCAGCTCAGTTGTTAGTTGGGCGAACCAGACGACGAGGGAGCCAGTAATGCTGACTATCTTGCGGGCGCTAATTTTTGGCACTAAGTGTCGTTGAATATGGACTGCAATCTCGTCAACGCAGCTGTCGCAAAACTCCCTGCCGAACCCATCCAAAACCGAACTTTAACTTTGGTCCGCTGAATCGCGCCCAGGAATGAATAACTCAGATAAAGTGAGTTCAAATCTCACCGTGACTGATTGAATATTTAAATAGAGCTTTTAAATATCTGGAACCATTATAAGTTACTCAGTAAAAATCAAAATGGTTTACTACCGCCATTTAAGAAAGGAAATGTGCAAACCTACCTACAGTGGCTTATATAATTTCAGTCACACACAAATATGTAGTTTACTTTTTAATTATCATCTAAAATCATAACAATCGTATCAAAACTTTTACTAGCACTTCAAAAAGGAGGCCTTCTCAGGACAGTTTTTGATGGACAATAAATGCCATCCTTATTGGCAGCTACTGCCACATTGTGAGCAAGATTAAGTAAAAGAAATGTAGGCTTGCTACAATATAACAGAATCATAGCTCCAGAGCTTGCTACAATATAACAGAATCATAGCACCAGAATGATTTGTTGCTGCTGATCACAGCGGCTGTGCATGGCTAGAACGGAATCCCTTACGGATGCGGTGAGTTTTGAATAGGAGCCCGCAGTTAATGTCATGCAGTCAAATTTACCCTGAACCTGGGGGGTGGCAGGGGGAACCTGAAATCCATATGAATCCAAGAGCTCTCTCCTGCATCAGGTTATCTCTGGGGAAAATGATGAAAGTGCTTGGTCTTGCAAACCTGGCATCATTCCCTCACTTAATGAAAGCTTGGATTGCAGACTGACTGCTCCTGATCGATTCCTTTATGGCAGCTTGAAAGAGGCAGAGGGCTCCGGCAAACGAGGCTGCCGCAGGACATGCTGTGCTCGCTAGTCTTTGTAGCAGTGATTTCTCACCATGGTGTTAGGTAGAGACGATGAATGCCAATCTGTGTCCAAGTAAGGGTCGTGCGTGACTTACAGGGAAATATGGACGTTCCCAAAACATTGCTGCTCTTGTCCTTCTAGTTGTTTACGACCCGGAGAGGAAAGTGATGTTGAAATAATTATTGGGAGTTGCTGCAGTGAAATGTGCAAATTGTTTGCACTGTGGCCACAATGTGCCAGTGGGCAAACGGGGTGGATAATGACACATTTGACAAGGGCATTTATCAAGTGAAGTACACTGTCCTGGTTGGTGTTGGGCTCCTTGAATGAAACTGCAACTCATTCAGGCATGTGCCAATATTTCTAAAGAAGCATATAAGAGTACCCAGTAGGAAAAAACAGCCCAGAGGAGTGTTCCTATTCCCCTGGTTTTGCTGTTTTTCCTTTCTGGGCAACCAAAGGGTCCTTCAGTTCCCTCCATCGATGTATAAAACCCTAGGGCTTTAGTTCTACTAAAAGTATGACTGATTTTCTGTTTGGAATAGGGGGGAACCCTTGATTGTACCATAGTACTGAGACACTGAGACACCATAGGCGGGATTCTCCATTCTCCGATGCCGATTTCGTAATCGTCAATCGGGTGGAGAATCCCTTTTTACAACCGAATCGGGGGCGGCGCCTGCTTTCGGATGCTCAACCCCCTCCAAAACGGCATCGTGTTGTAAGGCGTGACCACTGCAGGTCATTGCCATGCATAGGAGCCGCCATGGACCCGGCAATTCTCCGGCTGTTTATTTTGTAAAGGCCGTGAGTTTTACGTGGCGCGGCTGCTAGCCCCTCATCGTGGAACTAGACACTTCCTCCGGACATAGCCTCAAAATTGGAGAATCCAGCCCATGTCCCTCAAAAGTCAAGTCCCTGTCAATAACTACCATGTCAGGTTCGATTCCTAGCTTGGGTCACCGTTTGTGCAGAATCTGCACGTTCTCCCTGTGTCTGCGTGGGTTTCCTCCGGGTGCTCCGGTTTCCTCACAAGTCCCGAAAGACGTGCTATTAGGTAATTTGGACATTCTGAATTCTCCCTCTGTGTGCCTGGACTCTGGCGCTGTGAAGCAACAGTGCTAACCACTGTGCCCCCGTAAATTCTATCTCAGGATGTAATAATGGGCATGATGGGCCAATGGCTCTAATGAATAAATTATGTATGGAATCATGGAAAAATACATTGGTGAAGTACAGTTTTTTTTAAACTGATCTACACTTACTGATTCTATATGCTGAACTTCAACAGAAGTAGAGACAGGTTGCGCAGATACCTGCCCTGCCTGCTGAGATGCTTTTCGTCAACAACCTCTGGGTTTTGGAGCCCCTGATGATCCTGCCAAAGATTGAAGGAGGAGACTCGGCCATCAGGAGATGAAACAGCCTGTCAAATACTGACTGAGAGGGAGACAACAGCAAAGAATTGGGGGTGCCTTGAGTGTAGTTTCTAATTTCATGTCCCTTTTCACCATCATTTCTATCCTGGGTATGTGCCACATCACTCTTGGCTACTCTGCTGTAGACCATCTTGGTGAAGACCTGAGAGTTTTCTGAAGGCCGAGGATAAGACACCACTCATCATGTTTGAGGCAGCGGACAAATTGGCATCCAAAGTCTGCACAAACATGGTCATGATCTGCATGGGCTCATTTGAGAACCTTTCTTGAGGTTCCATGAAGGCAGGCACTTTCTCTGTGGCAGACATTTTTGCAATTTCCAGCACCATGCACCAGTCCAGTTATGATCGAGTTGGACTCCTCCATTCTCTCTACGATTGTGAAGAGTATATGTGCCATTTGTAACAGTACCTGGCGAAGTTGTTGCTGTACCTTTAACATTCCGATTCTCAATGGTGGCCTCTTGCGTTCAGTATGTTCAGCTGAGCAGAGTTTGCAGAGGATCCTGGCCCCTCCAGTGGGGATATTATAGCTGTCCCAGCCATCAACATTATGCTTGCTTGTGAATTGTAGGTTACAATATGAAAATACAACTATCTGTCCAATGTGCGAGTATCAGGGATGGTGGCTGTACAGCCTGAGAGGGTGTACCATCAGAAGAAATAAGGTGGACTAAGGAATCTTCCTCAGTGACATCCTGCGATACTTGCTGAATATGTGGAAGACTAAACAAAGGAATATGATTTAGTTGTGGCAAAGTCACAATCTGGGTAATCACCATATTCTGGGCTGGATTTTCCGGTCCCCCAGCCACGTGATTCTTGGCGCCGTGCTTTTGTTGGCGGCGGGATTCTATCTTTTGCCCGGCTTGTCAATGGGATTTCCCATTGAGAACCCCCCACACCACCAGGAAACCCAGGGGTGGGAGTGCAGTGAAAGCGGCAAAGAAAGTCCCAATGGCCCGAGAATCTGCGGGCTAGATTCTCCACCGTTGGGATGCTCCGTTTTGCCGGCGCCCGAGGGTTTCCCAACGGCGTGGTGCTGCCCCACAATGGGAAACCCCATTGACCGGCCTACGTAACAGAGCATCCCGTTGGCATGGTGAGGCAGAAATTTGGCGCGATGGGGCGGAGCATCCCACCCTCTGTCTTCTCATTGTTCAGTCATTGCTGAAATAAAGTCAGAATATTAATTCAAAAATATTTGTGATTCTGTCACCAGCTATCTGCGAGTTACCTGTTTCTCCATTTCTCCACTTATTTCAGAAAGGGTCATGGGGTAGGATTTACTGGCCTCGTCACGCCCGACTTGGTGTTGCGATGAGACCATTCTGGTTTTTCCCCCATCGAATCGCACTCTTATCTCCAAGGTCGCCTCCTCTGTGAATTGTACTATTGCAGTGGCCACCTCCAGTCCTGTTCTCTTTCATGTTCACACTCTCTTACAAGGCGTAGCAAATCAAGATTGTGAGTGAAGGTGAGTCTCACTTGATAAATGCAGTATATTTGATGAAGGTGACTATAAGACATGTACATCACATTGCATAAGGAGTGACATTGAAACATATAAACAGGGAGACCTGAAATACGTGCAGAGTGAAGGCTGGATGATGCTGATAGTTGAGTGGGTGTGAGGAATGATGTGATGCACGACAGGATGAAGGTGGCGTGTGGGGCTTAAAGCACAGGATGTGGTTGATTCAGCAAATGTACTCACTTCTCCTGACCCTGTTAGGTCACTAACCCACTCTCAATATTGTATCCATGACCTGGGCTATGGCTCTCCTGCCTCAGCTACCTCCAGCGACACCTTTTTGGAAAGTGCTGCAGGCTTCTTCCTCCTATTATTGGGAAATCACAGCTCTCCTCCTCCTGACTGCAACCCACAGTGATTCCAGTGAGGCAACATTAAATCTGGATACTGCCCTTGTTCTGTGCCCATCATTAATATCAAACATCTCCAAGTTACACTTGTGGATTCCCCCTTTAAAAACAGTTCAGATCACATAGTACATAGGATATATCAAGCAGAGAAGCAGGCCATTCAGCCCAACCATCAATGCTAGTGTCAACGCTGCAATCGAGGCTCCTCCCATCTTTTTTCATTTAACTCTACCGTTGCCACCCTTTATTTCTGTCTCCCTGAAATGCTTGTCTAGCTTCGCATTAAATTAGTCTATATGGTGTCATAATATCCATTCATGTATATAATGAGATGCAGACAGGCAGTGATTGACACACAGGATAACCAATGAACACACACGACTCAGAACAACCAATCACCAGACAGGACACTACCACTATAAAACACACAAGGCATTAAGACTCTCCCTCTTCTCACAGGATACAGCTACAGAGATAGTTAGAGTGCACAAGGCTGTGAGCACTGTCTCCATGTGACAGAGAGCTAGTCTGGTCAAGCCAGTCAGAGGTTATCAGTTTAGATTAATAGAGTGTCAACCCACAGCAGATTATGTACAGCAACCAGCAGATTCAATAATACAGTGTTGGACCATCTCCTGTGTCGGAAGCCTGTTTCTAGTCTCACTGCATCCAGTTGCAGTCAATGTTAAACCAACTCTGATAACACATCATGGTACCAGGGAACTATTAACTCTAACGAAACTACCTTGAATGAATCTGCAACGGCCAGCAAGCAACCATCCAGCGGCATGGAAAAGACCCATCCCCCTCCGCAACTCCGGATCTCCGGCAACCTCGGCGCCAACTGGAAGGTCTTCAAACAGAAGTTCCTCACATCATATGATTCACTCCCTGTGATAGCAGTGCCACATTCATGCCGTATAGGTATGCATCACACCTGGTGTAGGGATTGGAAACATGAAACCCAGGAGGATAAATTAATTGGTTCAAGTGAGTTGAGATCCCAGAGTCTGGATAGGTCAGTAGACTTCAGGACTTCACTCATGCAAGCACTCCCCACCTCACCCCCACCCCACCCGTATGACGGTCTCACTGAATCTTCAGTCATAGCAATGCAAATTCATTGCAAAAGTATTAACTTAAAGCAGCTAAATGTGACTCCACTTCAG
Source organism: Scyliorhinus torazame (assembly GCF_047496885.1). Lineage (NCBI taxonomy): Eukaryota > Metazoa > Chordata > Chondrichthyes > Carcharhiniformes > Scyliorhinidae > Scyliorhinus > Scyliorhinus torazame. Next base: position 52,967,629 of record NC_092713.1, on the reverse strand, counting down.
CTGTACCTAGTAGACTGATGGCTTGATGCAAAATAGTGAAGAGTTAACACCATTATAATAACTAGAGCAGATCTAATCATGAGAATCCAGTATCTGACATGATTTCAAAGTGCCCTCGTGAATTCTGCTATTTGGGTTGATAGGTTTCTGTCTGATAGACAAATCTAATAAACATAGAGCTGAGTTCATCACTGACATACACACACTTGTCACTCCAGTGTAAGTTGTGACCTTCCACCCATGACAGATTACCCTGTGGTTCAAACATGAGACTTGAGAGAAATAATGAGACAACATTTAGCTCAAATTAAACACCAAAGCCTTCATTAAGTTTGGTATGAATACCAGTGGGTAATACAATATACCGGTTAGTCACAAATATATTACAAGAAGTGATAGACACGATCACTCCAGCAAGTAGCCATCTGCTGTTGATTTTGTTCTTCAGCAACTGACCAAGTTTCTCTGCTGCAGAACCAAACCACTCTTTACAATGATCTTTGTACCTTTCATTCAAAGGTGGGCATGGATGTTTCATTGACAGGACCATAATGTGCGACCAAAGTCCAACTTAAGCTGTACAATTGTCCAATTCTTTGATCAAACCACAAGGTTAAACCACATGAGGTGATTGTCCCTTTAAAGGCAACACTGCAGAGTAAGGGTCACATAGCCTCTGTGACCAATCAGGGCACAACATGTGAAATCACCCCATGGTGAGAGAGGCCCCTAGGCAAAGAGATTTTGGAAGCTAGCTACAGCCATGAGGCTGCTGTACATTTTAAGTTAATAAATAACTTTTGTGTGCACAAACAAAATCTCTGGAAGGGCATCATTACATCTGGCGATGAGGATAAATTATCCTGACATTGCCTCTGCCCTGACACTTGTGAGTATTTTCTTTTAATCATTCTAAAAAAAGTATGCACCATAAAGCCTCTCTTTGGGCAAGTAGAGCCCATTTGACTCCTCCATGGAGGACGAGGCACGAGGGGCGGGATTCTCCGAGCCTCCGCGCCGAAATTGTGATCGGCGTGGGGGCGGAGAATGGGTGTTGACGCCAAAATCCCCGGAGAATGGTTACGAATCACGCATGCGCGGTCTACGTGGCGCAGATAGGGGGCCATTGACAGAGGCCCTCGCGCTGATTCTCCAAGGACAACTGGCCGCATTCCCGACGGCGTGGTTCTAACCACGTTTTGCCTGTCGGGAAAGGCCGGTGACGGCTGCGGACTCAGTCTTTGGCTGCCCTGGTGGGGGTGGGGGAATCCTTCACCAGGGGCGCCTCACAGACGGGCGCGTGCGATCTCGGGGGGGACCTACATTCCTGGTGTCGCTCTGTGGGCTGAGTCCACCATGTCGCACGGGGCGGCCGCCATAGGCCACTGCCGTGCGCATGCGCAGACCCCCAATCGAAAGTGCAGGTCCCCGTATCCGCAGCCAGAGCTGTGAGAAGCACTCCGGGGCCTTGCTAGCCCCCTGCAAATTGGAGAATTACTCTGGACCTTTTTAAGGAAAGTCCAGAATGAAATGCCAGCGTTTTGACGCTGGTGTGGGGACATAGCCCCATTATTGGAGAATCCCGCCCAGAACATCCATAAGACCATAAGACATAGGAGAAGAATTTGGTCATTCGGCCCATCGAGTCTGCTCGACCATTCAATCATGGCTGATATGTTTCTCATCCCCAGTCGTCTTCCCATAACCCTGATCCCCTTATTAATCAAGAACCTATCTATCTCTGTCTGATTCAGTGACTTGACCTCCACAGCTTTCTGCAGCAACGAGTTCCACAGATTCACCACCCTCTGGTTGAATAAATTCCTCCACATCTTTGTTTTAAAGGATCGTCCTTACAGTCTCTGATTTAAAGGATCATCCTATCAGTCTGAGGCTGTGCCCTCGGGTTCTACTTTCTACTACGAGTGGAAACATCGTCTCCATGTCCACTCTATCTAGGCCTCCATCTTCTCCATGTCCACTCTATCTAGGCCTCTCAGTATCCTGTAAGTTTCAAAAGATCCCCCTTCATCCTTCTAAACTCCAATGACTCCAGACACAGAGTTATCAGCCGCTCCTCATATGACGAGCGCCTTAGGTATTATTTCCAAGCAAGTAAAGTAGGGGAGGAGGTGAAATACAAATCAATTCTCCTTAGTGTTTGTGAAACTCAGACCCAAACCTTATTCACAGTCTTATTACCCAAGCATGCCAAATCCAGATCATTTAGTGAACTTGTGGATTTAGTGAAGGTTCAATTGCAGACTCAACCATCAGTCATACTCCGGAGATTCAAATTTAATTAGAGGGCATGAGCCCCAATTGATCGTGACTTACTGAAGCAATTATCAGAGCAGCGTGATTTTAGGAGCCACCCTAAATGACATGTTATGGGATAGGCTAGTCTGTGACATGAACAACAATGCTATTCAACGTAGATTGCTTGCAGAGGTCAACATAAATTCTGATCGAGCAGTGGAGATAGCGCTGGCCATTGAATGCACTGAAAACATTGCACAAGAGCTTCAGGGTGCTTCAGGGCAGGAATCTTCACTTTGTCACAGCGGCAAAACTGCCAAAGCAGCCACGAGGTAGGAAACAATTTGAGCCACAAAGCAAAAATGTACAGAATAAACAATCAGTTAGTAATGCTTAAAGGGGAATGTTACCAATGTGGAGGTAGTTACACGCTTAAGTTATGTTGGTTTAAGGAGGCTGAGTGTTTTTATTGTCAAAAAAGAGGGCATGTGATAAAGCAGTGCAGAGCTAAGTCAATATCACCGAGTAATCAATCAACTGAGATGTTCGAGTAGGGAATGTGGAAGAGCCTAGCAACCGTGCTTCTCATATTCACTCTCTGTTTAAACTAAAATCAGGCACGATAGGTCACATTACTGCAATGTTCCAGGTAAATGGGAAGCCTCTTAAAATGGAAGTGGATTCTGGGGCATCAGCCACTGTGATGGGTGAGCATACATTTCAGTACCTAAGAGTGGGGGTCCAACCATTAAATTTAAAGAGTACTTTGCAAAGTTGAAGGCCTATCTGGGAGAAGCAATAAAAATAAAAGGCACCACAATGGTACATGTAAGCTTTGGACAACAGTCTACCCAGCTTCCAGTGATAATAGCAGTGGGTGAAGGACCAAGACGTCTCAGCCGCGATTGGCGTACAGAAATCAAGTTGAATTGGGCCAAGACTTTTCAAGTGTGGGAAGGGGACTGCCCGAACAGATAAGAAAATATGAGAGTGTCTGCTATGATGAATTAGGTGAAATCAAAAGGTTACAAGCCAAGATTTATGTGGATCCAGAGGCAACTCCCTGATTCTTGAGAGTGAGACCAGTACCATATGCTTTACGTGAGAAAGCGGATACTGAGCTGAACAGATTAGAAGAACTGGCCATTATCCAGCCAGTTCAGTTCTTGGAATGGGCAGCACTTATAGTCCCCATATTGAAACCGACAAGACCATCTGCATTTGGGGCAATTATAAGCTCACAGTTAATCAGGCTGCCAAGCTAGATAAATATCCAATCCCGAGAATTGAAGATCTATATGCAAAGTCGGCAGGAGGTCAATCTTACACAACACTAAATATGAGTCCCGAGTACCAGCAGCTCAAATTATATGATGCTTTCGGGGGGTATATTATGATAAACACACACAAAGGCTAATCTATTCCAATACACCTTTTGGCATGTCTTTGGCAGGTGCAATACTCCAAAGGACAATGGAGAGTCTGCTACGGGGCTACTGCGGGTTATAGTCTACCTTGATGATATCCTCATAACTGGATTGACAGAGGCAGAGCACCTAGCAAACTGAGAGGAGGTGTTAAAGAGATTTCAGGAGGCTGGAGTGCTCCTCAAGAAAAAGAAATGCACCTTTTAAGCCACTGAGTTGACTGTTGTGACCACAGAGGAGTCCACATGGGAAGCATAGAGAAATTGGTTATTTATTATAGAAGTAACTATTTACACGATGTACACAGGTCCCAGTCAGGAATTCTCTGCTTGGTTCCCACTCAGGCCGAGCTTTTATACATAGCGTCCATTGTTCCGCTGATGGGGCCTCCACCCCTCAGTGGGAGAGCTCGTGCTCAGCAACACTCAAGGGGAGACTAATTGGTCTCGTGCAGGTTATAACATCCACCCCTCCCAAAATCTGAAGACTCCTCCGAGGAAGGTGGGATAGGAGGGCGCTAACTCTTTTTCACCCATGGCTGCGTATCATGTGCTTGTGGGGCTGAATCAGGCGTTGTATATCTAGGTGGCGAACATTGTTTCCTCGCTGATCATTGTGGCTGGGTGACCACTGGTGGCTGCTTTCCATCAGAAACCTCCGATGCCTCGGTCTCCAAGTCGGAGTTGGAATCCTCGACTTCCTTCATTCTTCATTGGGTCCACCTTGGAGTAACGCCCTCGCAGCTGCTGGTGCCGGGGCTGTCTGAGCCGTAGCTGTGGTGATTGTATATCTGTGTAGATGCAATACAACTGAGCAAGCACTAGAGGGAGCATGGGAGAGGTACATATACACACGAACAGGAAGTCAGGAGACACTCCACAGGAACGGGAGCTGGTAGCAAGACACCGACAGGCAGCTCAGATGTAACTTAAAGTGAAGCACTGAAGAGAAAACAAACTCACAATAAAGCATCTACTTCAACTTCAAGACTACGAGTGTTATTAAGACACAAGGAACAACACATGGTACCAGGACTGGCTTCAGAAAGCTTACGATAAGATTACACAAGCTGCAGACACAGAAAGACCAAAATGGCAAGAAAGATGTTGGAAGACTTCGCTGATTTACTGCAATTTGGACCTCCACCGCAGCTGGAAACAACCAGTAATTTAAGTAATAACTGGAAAAGCTTTAAACAAATGTTCGAGATATGTCATAGATTATCATAGAATTTACAGTGCAGAAGGAGGCCATTCGGCCCACCGTGTCCGCACCGGCTCTTGGAAAGAGCACCCTACCCAAGGTCAACACCTCCACCCTATCCCCATAACCCAGCAACCCCACCCAACACTAAGGGCAATTTTGGACACTGAGGGCAATTTATCATGGCCAATCCACCTAACTTGCACATCTTTGGACTGTGGGAGGAAACCGGAGCACCCGGAGGAAACCCACGCACACACGGGGAGGATGTGCAGACTCCGCACAGACAGTGACCCAAGCCGGAATCGAACCTGGGACCCTGGAGCTGTGAAGCAATTGTGCTATCCACAATGCTACTGTGCTGTATCGTAGCAAATGATATGAAAGCAGTCTCTGACGCAACAAAAATAGCGCTGCTACTTGCAACAGCGGGACAGAAAGCTAGAAAAATCTATAATGGCTTTAAATGCTTGAAAGGAGAAGACAGCACCAAATTAGTAGTAATACTGAAAAAAATTGAAGATTACTGTAACACCAGTAACAATGCTGCTTTAAAACATTCAAAGCCCACAGACCAAATTGCACAGGGAATGAGTGATGCAAAACTCAAACAATCAAAACCTGAACAGAAAGGGTTAACTCTGAAAATCGGGTTTGAAAAGTCCAGATCGAAAGGAAAAAGTAACTTTAATGGCTTACAAAGCAAAAACACTGAAATCCACTCCAAAATGGCGCCTGAGCACATTGTATAGTCTCCGGGGATCAAAAGACGAAAATCTGCGTCTGCACACGCGCAGGAAACAGAAGCCGCGAATGCGCATTTAAAATCAGCCTTTTTGCCTTCCGTGCATGCACAAGCCGTGCATGTGCAGTGCAAAAAAAAGATTGCAACATTCGAAGATGGTTCCGCGCATGCTCAAGCCTTACATGCGCAGTGTACAAAAAACGCACAGTAAAGGAAGATCGATTTGCCCATGCGCAATCGAGCCCTACGCATGGCGTCACGGACGTCATGACGTCAGAGGACCCGGACTGCACCCACTTAAAAGGGAAATGCCCGAAAATTGAAAACAAGAAACTTAAAGCTGTAAAATCCAATTTTCTTACGTCAAAAGACAGAACAATGTCTGAACTTATACCAGCAGTGGAAGATAACTTTTACAACATCCTAGAACAAGCAGTCTGCACCACACAAAGTGAAGAGAACGAAAACAACACCGAAACAAAAAAAGATGATTTGTTTTTCGAACAATACTACTCAGACATGGCTGAGTTGGCTGAGTTATTCGGATATGCTGATCACAGCATCAGCAACATGGTTGCAAAGCTCAACACGACTCTACTCATGGTAGATGAATCCAATACCATGGTGCCATGGCAGATCGTCGAGACATTGGATGACAGCAATACTCAAGACGAAGACGACGCCACACAGAGAGCACAGAACGACTCCGTTGAGAGAGCATAGATTGACTCCACAGAGAGAATACTGCAAGACTCCACAGAGAGAGTGATGAAAGACTCCACAGGGGGAGCGACGCAAGCCTCCACGGACAGATCGTTGACAGACTCCAAAATGGAAACAAGCAAACACTCCATACCGAAAGCCATGCATAATCAAGACTATGAAGGTCTACCCACCGTATCTGAGCAACCACAAGCAGACTATGAAAGTCTACCAAGCTCACATAATCAAGAAGAAGACAATGTAAGTCTACCCACTGCATGCGAAAACAGTGACAATGTGATCACACTCGACATACAGGATGTGCAGGATCACAGCGAGACTATCAGATCTCATCTCGCACTGAACAATCAGAGGAGGGCCATTCAAGAGTCCAGAGAGACCACGTCAATTGAAATCCTGAAGATTTTGACTCCAGAAGAGGAGCACCAAGAGTCCAGAGAGCCCATGACAATAGAAATCTTGAAGATTTTGACTCCAGAAGAGGAGTACCCGACCCACAACAAAATGAGATTGTGAAGATTTTGACTCTGGAAGAGGAGCATCAAGGCCCACAAGAGAATGAAATCTTGAAAATTTTGACTCCAGAAGAGGAGCACCAAGGAAGCAAAGAAGAGGAATCAAATCCACCACAAATGACTGATGTCACCAACATCAATGCAACATCAGACCATGCTCTAGACGAAACGCTCAATGTAACAGATACCACAAAGGACACTCGCACCAATAACTGACAATTACGCAAATTATCCACACGGAACACTCATTGAGCGCAACAAGAAAAACAAAAACCACAAGAAGCACTGCAGAAACAAGAACAACACCAGCAAGAACAAAAACAACATGAAGCGCAACAAGAACAACAAAACCGCAAGAAGCACTGCACAAACAAGAACAACAACAGCGACAACAAAAACTGCAAGCACATCAACAAAAACTACAAGAAGCATAACAAAGACAAGAACAGCGACGAAAACAACAAAAACAGAAACAACAAGAACGACAATGAAAACAACAAAGACAGAAACAACAACAATGAAACAACAACCTGTACAAAATGGTACAACTCTGCACATGAAGGACAATGCCACAGCACACTGCAAAACAACGACGAGACTACAAACATGCCATGGCATGACAGTGAATCGCACAATTTCACATCTGCTCCAGAACATGCAAGCACACCAGCTTTCAAGGCAGATGACACACTAAATCGATACCACAAGCACAGAAAAAAGTCCATGTCAGTCAACATCAGTGGTTCGACCATTCAAACACCTCGAGAAGACTTGTTGGTTACTTAAAAAACAAGAACACCAACAACATTCAGAATGGAGATGCAATATCAATATCACCACGTCAACAACGAAAAAGAAAAAACTCAACAAACAAATGCATCAAGTTTGGACTCATAAATGTTTTTATTAAGATTGGACTCATAAATCTTAATTGGCTTTGTAAAATATCCAATATCATCATCACTTGTATAGATACACATATCATAAGTAATCTAACTGTTTTGTACAATTTTCTTTAACACTGTACAGAAAATATGTAAAGAAAAAAGGGGGGTTGTGGTGATTGTATATCTGTGTAGATGCAATACAACTGAGCAAGCACTAGAGGGAGCACGGAAGAGGTACATATACATACGAACAGGAAGTCAGGAGACACTTCACAGTATCGGGAGCTGGTAGCAAGACACAGACAGGCAGCTCAGGTGTAACTTAAAGTTAAGCACTGAAGAGAAAACAAACTCACAATAAAGCAAGGTCGAGTTTTGTGAATGAGTGACCTTAGGCCAATTTTGCAGGTAAGTCCTCAATCCCCAGCATCGGGTACCAGTCCAACTTGAAGGCCCTACTCACAGTCAGTTTAGAATTGCCATAAAGACAAAGAGTTTTGTGCAGCTTTAGGACGAGGACTGTTGGTGCTTTCCAGCCGTGGCACCTTTGATTTTTCCCAACCGGCCTGGAAAACATCGAGGTACTTCCCCAATATCTCATAGAGGCCTCAGAACCCATCTGGAAAATTCGCTGTCAATCAAGGTGGACACGCTGCAGCCCGTCCCGGCTTAGCAGACAAGGGCCATTTCCTTTTAATATAATCAATGGTAAACTTACAGACCAATCTTGCCTCAGTATCCCGTAACTGCAGATTTGTTACTCCCGACTTGATCTTCTCAAATGTTTGCCTGCCAATGACAGAGACAGTGGCTCCCGTGTCCTATTCCATTTCCAAAAAATGGTCGTTTCATAGAATTTACAGTGCAGAAGGTGGCCATTCAGCCCAAAGTGTCTGCACTCGCCCTTGTAAAGACCACCCTTCTTAAGCCTACACCTCTACCCTATTCCCGTAACCCCAACTGTCCAAAGTCTCAACGAGAAAGCCTACTGCCAAGAAAACCCAGGCAGATAGCCCACGAGGGAATCTGAAGGAGAGAAGATGGCGGAGGCGGCCAGGCTCACCACAGTAGACACTTGGGACAGCACAGTAGCACAAGTGGATAGCACTGTGGCTTCACAGCGCCAGAGTCCCAGGTTCGATTCCCCGCTGGGTCACTGTCTGTGCGGAGTCTGCACGTTCTCCCCGTGTCTGCGTGGGTTTCCTCCGGGAGCTCTGGTTTCCTCCCACAGTCCAAAGACGTGCAGGTTAGGTGGATTGGCAATGCTGAATTGCCCTTAGTGTCCAAAGGTTTAGGGGGGGGTTATTGGGTTTCGGGGATAGGGTGGAAGTGAGGGCTTAAGTGGGTCGGTGCAGACTCGATGGGCCAAATGGCCTCGTTCTGAACTGTATGTTCTATGTCTATGGCTATGACACACTAGCTGCAGTGATGGCACAGAAACTAGAGAAGTTTGGGAAGCAGGTGGACAGGCAGTTTGAGCGGCAAGGCAAAGGAATGAAGGAGTCTGATAAAGCCACCATCGAGGAGGCATTGGGCCCAATCCGAAAGGGTAGAAATTTGAACGCTGTGAAAGAGCAAGGTGAGATGTTAAAGGACGTAGAGGAGGCCTTGTCGCAGCTTGAGGAGTGGTTTGTCTCACAGGTAGAGGAGATAATGCTCATGGCAACAAAGGTCTGAAGGCAAAAGTTGAAGACTTGGAGAACAGGCCGAGGCAATTGAAACTCAGGATGGTGGGGCTGCTGGAGGAACTGGAGGGTTCGAAGCCAACCGAGTACTTCTTAGAAATGTTATCTCGGCTGGTGGGGATGGAGGGGGAGGTAATGAGGTATTCGCTCCTCCGGAGTTGGATAGGGCTCATCGGGGACTCAGGCAGAAACCACGACCGAATGAGCCACCATGGAAGGTGATTATTCAGTTTTATCGTTTCCAGAGGAAGGCCGGGTCCTGGAATGGGTTAAGACAACCCGCAATTTGACTGGGACGGGCACACAGTTCAGATATACCAGAACATTGGGACCGGGCTGGCAATAAAGCATGCGGCCTTCAGTAATGTGAAGGCGGTGCTGTATAACAAACGGGTATGGTTTCGGATGGTGTATCTGGCGCAATTGAGAGTCACGATGGACTCAAAAGACCATGGGCAGAATTCTCCGTCTTCAGATGCCTGGATCACATTCCTCGACAGGACAGAGAATTGGGCGTCGGGGCAAAATCGGGATCAGCACCGGACGCTAGCCCGAATGCAATACTCAGACCCCGCCGCTGGCAGCGGGAACGAGGTCCACACCGCATGCCAGTGGCAGCATGGAAATAAATGCAAATGGGTCTTAATGATCCATTTGCATCTATTTAGTGGGTCCAGCGCCTTATGCTCCAACCTCCCGCAATTCCCCAGTTCCTGTGACCGAGAATCATGTGGCTGCAGGTCACTTGTGGATTTTACCAGTGTGGCCCTGACGTGGTGGACCTTGCGGTGAGTCAAGTGGGCAATGGTTGCCCCCTCAGTCCACCCGAGGTCCACAATGCCAGAGCCACGCAGGGGCTTGTCATGATATCCATATTAACATATCATGGTGCAATCACACACCACACTGATGGACAGGTAGACGGACCAATCAACACACACGCAACATCACAGTCAATCACCAGTGAGAGCACACGCACTATAAAACAGGGAACACCACAGTTCCCGGGCATTCCACCAGGAGATAGCTCAGAGCACAGAGCTCACAGCGTGCCACTCAGACATACACCATGTGCTTGAGTGCCTCTCTAAGAAAGTGCCAGGGCTGGGTCCACAGGTTAACTGGTGAAGTACGAACCACAGCCAGAAGTTAACAGTAGTTTTTGTACAGAATAATAAAACAGAGTTGTACCATCTACAACCGTGTTGGTTCGTTTGTATATTGGAACACCCAACACGACATGATACCAGGACTGGAAACTCGCCAGCAACTGTGAGACCTACCTGCACCTCTTCAGAAATCCGCCATCCTGCGCCATGGACACCATCAGCCCGCCGCAGCCGCTCCAAATCGCTGGAGATCTCGGCGTCAACTGGAAGCTGTTTAAACAGCGCTTCCAGCTCTTCCTAGAAGCCACAGACAGGGAGAATGCATCGGACACCAGGAAAATTGCCCTCCTCCTCTCCACGGCGGGCAACACGCCATCCACATCTACAACTCCCTGGCATTCGCGGAAGGCGAGGACAAGACGAAGTACAAGAAGGTCCTTCTAAAACTTGAGCAACACTTGAGCATCAAAGTGAATGAGAGCTTCGAGCAGCGCCTGCAGGATAAGGATGAGCCTTTTCAATCTTTTTTGACACACCTCTGTATCCTCGCGCAGTCCTGCGGCTAAGAGGCCACCTCCGATTCCATGATTCGGGACCAGATAGTTTTTGGGGTCACCTTGGGCATCCTACGCCAGCAGCTCCTCAAAATAAAGAGCCTCACACTAGCCACCGCCATCGAAACCTGCGTCCTCCATGAAAACGCGACCAGCCGGTACTCCCAATTCGAGGCGGCCGAATCGGCAAGGCAGGGGTCCTACGAGGCCGACCGGGTCCAGTCGATCGGGTTCCTCCCGGCCCACGGCCCGGACGAGGGCGGCCATTTTGCGCGCTTTCCGTGGCCTCCCGCGCTTGTACGCACCAAAAGAGGGGACATCGACGCAGAAGGATGTGACACGCAGGCACGCTCTACACAGGACCGAACCGCGCATGCGCGGTGGCGCAACGAACGCCATGACGTCACGACGTGCAGCAACTGTGTATCCGCACACTTAAAGCGGCAATGTGCAGCCAAAACTCGACAATGCCTCCGCTGTGGCAAGATGGGCCACTACGCTGCCTGCTGTCAAGTAGCACAACCTGCCAACGCTCCCCAATTCCGCCAGCCTCGCAGGACGTGCGGGCCATTCAGCCTCCATACACCAAGTCATACCCTGACGACGTACAGACCGGTGATACCGACGACCCGGAACCCTTCCGCGTTGCGGTAATAGACAGAAATCGGATGTCCCCAAGTAGGACCCACCAGCCGATGCCAGTGAACAGTGTTAATCCGGCCGATGAATGGTGTGTCACCCTAACGGTCAACCGATCACCAATCACATTCCGTTTAGACACTGGTGCCTCCACCAATCTCATTGCATGGTCAGCCTTCCACACCTTGAAGGTCAAACCACCGATTCGGCCATCCCACTGTCAGTTGGTCGATTACAACGGTAATGTTATCCCGGCCATGGGTTCTTGCCTGCTCGAGGTTGCACACAATTCATACACAGCCACACTGTCTTTGGACATAGTTGGATCTTCAAAGGACTCTCTGCTAGGTGCACAGGCGTGCAAGATCCTCCACCTCGTTCAGCGGGTACACACTCTGTCTCCAGAAGGCACGTCCGATTTCCCGGATGCAGACTTTAGGGCACAGCTCTACTCGCTCCTCGCCCACAACCAGGAGGTTTTCGAGGGCATGGGCACACTGCCCTACACTTACAGAATACGGCTCAAACCGGACGCCACCCCGGTCATTCACGCACCTCGTAGAGTCCCAGCACCACTCAAGGACCGCCTCAAGCAGCAGCTGCAGGATCTGCAGAACCAAGGAGTGCTTTCCCGGGTCACGGAGCCAACGCCATGGGTCAGGTCCATAGTGTGCGTAAAAAAGCCCTCTGGCGAGCTCTGGATCCGCATTGACCCGAAAGACCTGAACAATAACATCATGAGGGAACAGTACCCCATACTCAAACGGGAAGAAATCATGAGCGAAATGGCCCGGGCTAAAATGTTTACCAAGCTTGATGCCTCAAAGGGTTTTTGGCAGATTCAGCTGGATCAGTCCAGCAGGAGGCTGTGCACTTTTAACACTCCCTTTGGCAGATACTGCTACAATAAGATGCCGTTTGGCATCATCTTGGCATTCAAGTGTTTCATCGAATCATGGAACAGATGATGGAGGGCATCGAAGGGGTGCGCGTCTACGTTGACAAAGTCATCATCTGGTCCACCACACCACAGGAGCACATCAGTCGTCTCCAACGCGTCTTTGCTCGGATACGAAAACACGGCCTGCGCCTCAACTGAGTCAAGTGTTCTTTTGGCCAAAGTGAGCTAAAGTTTCTGGGGGACCACATATCCCAGTCAGGGGTGCGTCCGGATGCCGACAAAGTGGCAGCTATTGCATCCATGCCGCAGCCGGCAGACAAGAAGGCAGTGCTACGCTTTCTCGGGATGGTCAACTTCCTGGGGAAGTTTATTCCCAACCTTGCCTCACACACAACGGCTCTTCGCCACCTGGTGAAGAAGACTACGGAGTTCCAGTGGCTGCCCGCACACCAGAAGGAATGGGAGGAGCTCAAGATCAAGCTCACCACCGCCCCGGTATTGGCGTTCTTCGACACTTCTCGAGACACAAAGATCTCGACTGATGCCAGCCAGTCCGGCATTGGGGCGGTACTCCTGCAACGGGACGACACTGCATCATGGGCCCCAGTCGCCTATGCCTCGCGGGCCATGACCCCCAAGGAACAGCGCTATGCGTAGATTGAGAAGGAGTGCCTGGGTTTGTTAACCGGCATAGATAAATTCCACGACTATGTGTATGGTCTGCCACGGTTCACCGTGGAGACCGACCATCGCCCCCTGGTCGGCATCAGACAAAAGGACCTCAATGAGATGACCCCTTGCCTCCAGCACATTCTGTTCAAGCTCCGGAGGTATGACTTCCAACTGGTCTACATCCCGGGAAAGGACCTAATCATCCCGGATGCCCTGTCCAGAGCAGTGAGCACACCGCCCGAATCGGGGGGGGGGGGGGGGGGGGGTTCGTCTGTCAGGTCGACGCACATGTAGCCTTTACATCGGCCAATCTGCCAGCTACTGATGCAAGTCAGGCACACATTCGCCGTTAGACTGCGGCTGACCCCCTTCTACAACGTGTGATGCGCCACATGATGGAAGGGTGGCTCAAGGGGCAGTGCCTACAATTCTACAATGTCCAGGACGACTTGGTCGTCATTGATGGTGTCCTCCTAAAGTTGGACCGGATTGTGATCCCACACAGCATGCACCGGCTTGTCCTCGAACAATTGCACGAAGGCCATCTCGGGGTTGAAAAGTGCAGGCGGAGGGCCCGAGAAGCTGTGTACTGGCCGGGCATCAGCGACGACATCGCCAACATGGTGCTCAACTGCCCCACCTGCCAAAGGTTTCAGCCGGCGCAACCCCCTGAGACACTTCAGCCCCATGAGTTGGTGACGTCCCCCTGGGCGAAGGTGGGTGTGGACCTTTTTCATGCACTCGGCAGGGACTACGTCATCATAATTGACTATTTTCCAAATTATCCGGAGGTCATACGCCTGCACGACTTGACATCATCAGCTGTAATCAGAGCATGTAAAGAAACCTTCGCTCGCCATGGTATTCCGCTTACCGTCATGTCGGACAATGGGCCCTGTTTTGCGAGCCAAGAATGGTCTTCTTTTGCCGCTCCATATGGCTTCACACACATGACGTCCAGCCCTTTGCATCCCCAATCGAATGGCAAAGCGGAAAAGGGCGTCCACATCATGAAGCGGCTCCTCTGCAAGGCTGCTGATGCCGGATCTGATTTCTGTTTAGCCCTGCTGGCCTATCGCTCGGCCCCACTGTCCACAGCCCTCTCACCAGCCCAGCTGTTGATGGGTCACGCCCTCAGGACCACTGTGCCGTCAATTCATGTTCCTAAACCCGACCATGCTCCAGTACTGCAAAGGATGCGACAGCAGCGTGATCAGCAGAAGGTGGCACATGACACTTGGGCAAATGATCTTCCTGCCCTGGCGTCTGGAGACAACGTCCGCATCCACCTACCAGAGGGTGGCTGGTCGGCAGCTGCCGAAGTTCTTCGCCGCGTGGCTCCCCGCTCGTTCCTGGTTCGCATGCCTGATGGCTCCATTCGCCGGTGTAATCGGCGGGCCCTTCGGCTGCTTCTGCACTCGCTACGTGATCATGCACCGGTGCCACACCCTCCTGTTGTCCCTGATGTCGACTTCGTGGAGCTTCCTGCCACTCTGCCTATTCCTCTATCGCCCGTGGCCAGACCCATTCCTCAGATGGTGGATCCTGACCCACCGTTGAGGCAGTCAACCCGAATTCGTCGCCCACCTACTAGTGTGGACTTATTAGCCTGTTTGCACATTGGACTCACTGAATTGTTGTGCAACAATGTTAACGTGTTTCTTTTTTTGCCGTTCCAGGAGTTCTCTTTCGATATTTGATGATTGCACTTGTTTTGTTTGTGGGACAACCTCGTTGCTATGTTGAACCTGACACCTTCCTATGTATATAGTTTAGCCTCATGTACATGTTGTAAATATTGCACACACATAC
Source organism: Scyliorhinus torazame (assembly GCF_047496885.1). Classification (NCBI taxonomy): domain Eukaryota; kingdom Metazoa; phylum Chordata; class Chondrichthyes; order Carcharhiniformes; family Scyliorhinidae; genus Scyliorhinus; species Scyliorhinus torazame. Next base: position 52,952,498 of record NC_092713.1, on the reverse strand, counting down.
TCAGCCGCACTCAGTACACACCAATATTTATTACCATATAGGCACATATCCTTGTGAAAAGGGAGGATGTCATGATAACCATATTAACATATCATGCAATCACACACACACACTGATGGACAGGTAGATGGACCAATCAACACACACGCAACATCACAGCCAATCACCAGTGAGAGCACACACACTATAAAACAGGGAACACCACAGTTCCCGGGCATTCTACCAGGAGATAGCTCAGAGCACAGAGCTCACACCGTGCCACTCAGACATACACCATGTGCTGAGTGCCTCTCTAAAAAAAGTGCCAGGGCTGGATCCACAGGTTAACTGATGAAGTACGAACCACAGCCAGAAGTTAACAGTAGTTATTGTACAGAATAATAAAACAGAGTTGTACCATCTACAACCGTGTTGGTTCGTTTGTATATCGGAACACCCAACATGACAGGGCTCACCCACCCCTCCCTCCGACAGGGATCCCTGTAATAGGGATATCACCAACAGGGACCCCTGTAATAGAGAGACCCCCTCCACAGGGACTCCTGTAATAGAGAGAACCCCTAAAGGACATCTGTAATGGAGAGATCCCCTACAGGGACCCCTGTAATAGAGAGACCCCTTGCTGGGACCCCTGTAATAGGGAGATCCCCACAGAGATGTAAGTGCATTTCAAGCACCAAGTGCAGTACACTCAAGTGTGTGACTTCGCTGCACTTCCCTCTTTTTGATGTGGTCATTGTTTACAATCATTGGGGTTTCACAACTACAGCCACTGAACCGTGAAGGGATATAAATGGATCAAAACTGCAGATGGTTTGTAGAAGCTGTCAATCACAGACCACTACTGGAAAGCCATGAATGGATTGCAGATAGTGGATCTGTGGCAACCAGAGCAGGCACAGCTGCTCTCCTTCGAGGAATAGACACGTGGAGCTGCAAGGTAAGTAGTACAGCTATAATGCTCCCCACTGTCTGGACTGCTCTCTAGCTTCCAGACAGGGATTCCATTTCTGGGGGGCGGGGGGGGGGGCAGTCAGTGGAGAGGGTCCCTTTAGGCAAGGGGACACTGTGGGGGATCCCCTTATTAAGAGGGGGAGGGGGGGAGGAGATCAGGTCAAATCACCCTCATACTTGGGGGTGGGTTGCACCCAATCTACGGTGGGTGGCTGCTGTGTGGTGGCTGGGAGGTGGAGGGTGGGTGGAGTCGGGACTGATTTGCGGAGCGAGGGGTGATGTGGCTCGCCATGGGACTGCTCTATCAGGCTGCCCACTCAAGAAGGCGGCCCAATAGCCAGATTCCCTCGGAATCCCTCATATTCCACACCATGCATAAATGTGCATTGCTAGAAGACTGCGGTGGGGCTGGTAGCCATCTTAGGTAGGCCTGCGACCGATACATTTTTAACAAAGGGATGATTCATCACAGTGATAATGGCTGACTCGATGGTGGGGGGTGGAGGGTGAGAATAATAATCTGTATTAGTGTTGCAAGTAGGCTTACATTAACATTACAATGAAGTTACTGTGAAAATCCCCTAGTCGCCACACTCTGGCGTCTGTTCGGGTACACTGAAGGAGAATTCAGAATGTCCATTTCACCCAACAAGCATGTCTTTCGGGACTTGTGGGAGGAAACCCACGCAGACACAGGGAGAACGTGCATACTCGCACAAACAGTGATCGAAGCCAGGAATCAAACCAGGGTCACTGGGTCTGTGAAGCAACAGTGCTAGCCACTGTGCTACCGTGACACCCATAGTCACCTGGAATGTGCGGGGCCTGGGGGCCTGTGAAAAGGGCAAGCGCTTTCTCTCATTTAAAGGGTTTGGGGACCGATGTGGTGTTTTTACAGGAGACTCACATGTGGGCATGGGGACCAGACCAGGCTATGGAAAGCCTGGAAGAGCCATTCATGTTTTTAACTCAGGCTCTGAAAGCAGGGCCTGGGGGCTGATGATTTGAATCCAGGCGGGGAAGGTCCTGTCTGATCAGGGGAGTCAGTAAGTGATGGTTGCACGAGCACTGGAGGGAAAGTCAGTGGTCTTAGTCAACGTGTACTCCCCAAATTGGGACAATGTAAAGTTTATATGGTCGAAATACCGGATCTCGACACTCTCCAACTGATTCTGAGGGAGGATTTAAACCGTTCACTAGATCCGAAGCTGGATCATTCCTGGCCGAAGAGCTTTGGGGATGGCGAAGGTAGTTTCTGCATTCATGGAGGAGATGGGAGGTGTGGATCCATGTCGGTTCATGCATTCTGGGGATAAGGAGTTCCCTTTTTTTCCCCCAGCGCACAGGGTGTAGTCGAGGATCGATTATTTTGTCATTGCGTCAGACTCTTCTCCCCCGAAGGAGGTGGAATATTCGGCGATGGTTATTTCTGACCATGCTCTGCATTTGTTAGATTGAGTGTTGGAGGTGCGCTGGACGCAGGACACGGGATGGAGGTTGGATGTAGGGCTTTGTCAGACATTAGATTCGGCGGGAAGGTTTTGAGAGCTATAAGGGAATATGTGGAGTTCAATGAGATTGGGGTGGTCTCACTCACTACTCTGTGGGAGGCGTTGAGGCTGGTGATTGGAGGGGGGATAATCTTGTATAAGGCACACATGGACAGGGAGGCTAAGAAGGAGTGCCAGAAGTTAATGGATGAGACCCTGCGAGCGACCCAATTCCAGAGCTATTGGCACGCAGTAAAAATTTGCAAATGCAGTGTGACCTGCTGTCTACAGATAGGGCAGTGCACCAGCTGAGGTGTTTGAGGGGGTGGTGTATGAGTATGGGGAGAAGGCCAGCCGTCTCTTGGCTCATTAGCTAAGGTGGCAGGAGGCTGCTAGGGAGATCATCCAGGTTAGGGATTCGTAGGGTAGGCTGGTTTCCGCCCGAGGTAAATGGGTCATTTTGAGCCTTTTATGAGAGACTTTATAGGTCCGAGCGGCCAGAGGCCGAGCGGGGAATGGCAGAGTTTTAGAGGGTTTGGAGTTTCCCAAGGTGGGGGAGGAATTGCGGGACAAGCTGGAGGCACCTCTAGGATTGGAGGAGGCTTGAACTGCATTAGGAAAGATGCTGACAGGAAAAGCACTGGGGCAGGATGGATTGCTGGTAGAATTCTACAAGAAATTTGTGGATCAGCTGTCCCATTATTGATGGGGATGTTTAACGATTCTCCGGTGCAGGGTTATCTCCCTGAGACGATTGGGCTCTCTCCCTTCTCCTGAAAAGGGATAAGGATCCTTGAGGGCCTCAAATAAGTGGATAGGGATAGTTAGAATGGGGTGGAACACTAACTTTCCTCTTGGTTGGGACCAGCTTTCGGTATTTGGTGGTCCAGGTGGTTCGGGACTGGGTGTAGCTTCAATTGAATTATAACAGCCTAGCGAGTAGGGTCAAGGCTGACCTGCAAAGGTGGGACAGCTCCCATTGTCCTTGGCAGACCAGTTTCAATCCATCAAGATGACCCTCTAACCAAGTTTCTTGTTCTTAGTTCAGTGTCAAGGCACTTGAGTGGCTCATGTCAGGTTTCACATGGACAGGAAAAAGCCAGAGGATTTGGAGGAGGGTCCTGCAGAGGGATAGACAGTCGGGGGGGGACTTGCACTGCCAAATTTGATGTTTTATCTCTGGGCTGCTAACGCAGGGAAGGTGTTGGGTGGTGAGGAGACCCGGGGTGTACATGGGTGCGGAGGGAGTCTGGGTTGTGTAGAGGGTCCAGCTTGGGGGCACTGGTGACGATGTCTCTTCTATTTGCTCTGGCAAAGTATTCGTCATACCTGGTGATTGTTTCCATGTTAAAAATCTTGAGGCAATTCCGTCAGCATTTCAAGTCGGGGTCAGTGTCAAGGCCCATTTGTGTGAACCACTTGTTCGAGCTGGCGAAGTTGGATGCCACATTTGGGGGGTGGAAGGGGAAGGGGCTGGAGAGAGTGAGTGACTTATTGCTGGAGGGGCGGTTTGCCAGCCTGGAGGAATTGAAAGAGAAAGTTGGGCTCTAGGACTCGGATACGTTCCTGACGATCCTGGTGGTACTGCCATCAACCTTATTGGAGAGGATACTACCCTGTGCGGGGTCGAAAGAGGTTAGTATATCTGGCATATATGGAAGATTTTGGGGGAGGACTTGGTCTCGATGGAAGGGGTGAAGGCCAAATGGGAAGAGGAGCTGCGGCCTACATTGCAGGAGGTGTGGAGTGAGGCCCTTCGCAGGGTGAACACCATGTCATCGTGTGTGGGGCTGAGCCAGATCCAGCTCAAGCTACTGATTGGGCGCTCTTTACTCAAGCCAGAATGAGTCGTTTCTTTGTGGGGTTTGAGGATAGGTGCAAGCGCTGTTCTAGAGGGCCCGCTAATCACACGCACATGTTCTGGTCGTGTCCCACACTTGTGGGTTTTTGGGTCTCTTTCTTTAGCACGATATCGGCGATCCTGAACATTGAGTTGTCCTTTAGTGGCTATATTTGGGATATCGGACCTGTGGGCAGCTGAGAGGGCAGATATCCTGGCCTTCACCTTGCTGGTTGCTCGGAGGCAAATCCTGATGTGTTGGAGGCTGGTGATGCCACCTAGTGCCCCGGCATGGCTAGATGACTTAATGGAATGTTTGCCCTCGAGACGGTCAAATGAGGGGGTCAATTGAAACGTTCTATCAGAGATGGCAACTTTATATTTCAAGGAGTTGGACACTGTTTGCTGTTTGAGGCAGGTTGGATGGGGGGTGGGGAAGGGAGTGGAGCAATGAAGGGGTTTGGTTTATTAGATGATTGTTTTCATTATTTTAGTTTATTATTATTTGGATTTTTTGTACTTTCTGTACTTTTTTGATATAAAATGACAAAAGTTGAATAAAATTAAAAAAAAAAAACTCTTCCAGCCATGTTAAAATGGTAGTGCTGCATGATGACTGATGGCTTGGGTGGTAATGGTTCGCCACTAGCACTACCAACTCCTCAAATGACTTTGTGTCCGGGGATGCGGGGTAAGTTAGGTTTTTGATAACACTGAAGGTGGGCGCTCCACAGTCAGTCAACAGTATCACAGTTTGGCACTCATCACCAGTTATAGTGTTAGCCCTGAAGATGTAATGCACACGTTCTGCGTATTGCATCTAATCTTCTATGCTTGTATAAAACACACCCAATCTCCCGAAGAGTGGCATTTTGAAAGTAGTCCAAACCTCTCCCCAGTAATACGAGTAGAGATGGCCTGGTTTCAAATGATTCGTGGCACCCTCTGCAGTTCCACTTTATCATTGTCGCCAACGTTGTGACCACAGAAGAGTCCACATGAGAGGCATCGTAAATTTGTTTCTTTATTATGTAAGTAACTATTTACACGATGTGCACAGATCTCAGTGGAGACTTCTCTGCTCAGCTCCCACTCGTGATGAGTTTTTATACATAGTGTGCACTGCTGCCCTGATGGGGCCCCCATCCCTCAGTGGGGGAGCTTGTACTCAACAAGACTCACAGGGAGACTAATTGGTCTGACCCAGTAGGTCTTGTGCGGGTTATACCTGGGGCACTGTGTAGATGTACAAGGATTATAATCCTTGCAAGACTAGGCCAAGGCAATAACGCAGGCGCCTGCCCCATAAACTCAAGAAGCTCGACACCATCCAGGGCATAACAGCCGGCTTGATTGCTCCACTTTCCATAAACATTCAAACCCTCCACCACTGCTGAACAATGGCAACATGTGTACCATCCTGCGAGAATCCTGCAAACACATTTTTAAATGCACCGAAAGGATCGTGAGACTCCATTGAATCTCGTGAGGCGTTTTGAGTGTTGCTAATCTCGCAAGAGGCCTCTTGCAAGATTCAATGGCCTTGTCCCGACACCAAGTCGGGTGAAAAGAGGCCACTAAATTGCACCCTATACCTCTGAACCTCTTCCTTAGGCAGTCACAACAACATACAACATGGCGGCAGCAGATGAAGGATGCCACCACAGCACATGGAGGTCCATTAAAAATCCCGATCAAAAAGCAGTATCAAAGAACCTAGTGAAAATTAAGGAAACATGACAAAAGTTTTTTAAAAGCTTTAAAAAGTTTATAAACAAAGCACAGTAACCAGGCAGCACTAGGAGACAGTCATTTTTAATTGCACCGCTTGAGGTTCACAAGAATGATCCCCGGAATGAAGGACTTTTCACATGAGGAGCGGTTGCAGCCTCTGGGTCTGTACTCGATGGAGTTTAGAAGGATGAGGGGCGATCTCATTGAAACTTACAGAATACTGACAGGCCTAGACAGAGTGAACATGGAGAGGATGTTTCCGATAGTAGGAGAAACTAGAACCCTCAGACTGAAAGGACGATCCTTTAAACCAGAGACTGAAAGGACGATCCTTTAAAACAGAGATGAGGAAGAATTTCTTCTGCCAGAGGGTGGCGAATCTGTGGAACTCTTTGCCGCTGAAGGCTGTGGAGGCCAAGTCACTGAGTATCTTTAAGACAGGGTTAGATAGGTTCTTGATTAATAAGGGGATCAGGGGTTATGAGGAAAAGGCAGGAGAATGGAGATGAGAAAATATCAGCCATAATTGAATGGCGGAGCAGACTCGATGGGCCGAATGGCGTAATTCTGCTCCTATGTCTTATGGTCCTCTGGTCTAAAAGCGCCACAGCCTGGATGCAGAGGTAGCGCCATAACACGTGGCGACATCATGATGAAAAAATAAATAAATAATAGGCTACTAGATTCAATCCTCCAGTGACAGCAAAGTAATTAATTGGCCTTCATAATTTTTCTAATGTTTTTTTCTGAGAATTGGAGAAGGTTTGAAATGGCTCAGTAACCATGGCGGGTATCCAAAAAACCCTGATAAGTGTGGGAAAACCCAATTACTACAGCACCATTTAAAACTTTCAAGACAAGCCTCTCCTGAGCTGAAGAGAGCAATGGATTCAGTGTTTGCTTGGCCAGAACAATTAAGGCAGATGGAAGTGCCAGACCAGACGTAGAGTTGGGCACCACTATGGAGGAGGAGATTTTTAAGATATAGAATTGCATCAGGATTAAATAATAAATCAAAGGCTGAGCAAGTCAATACATTATTGTATTCAATTGGCGCAATTACTGGCAATGTGACAGCCAGACAAGTCATTAATGAATCATCTGACAAATTTGAAGAGGTCATAAAATCCTTTGACAATTAATTTAACACATGGAATAATAACATTTTGGAAAGAGCAAAGTTTAATAGAAAGATCCAAAAGCCTGGAAAACCTGTGGACACCCGTGTTAATGATTTGCATCAGTTGGCTGAAGGCTGTGTATATGGTAATCTTAAGTTGGAGCTGATACGGGGCCACACAAAATTCGGGATAACTGACAATATCTTTTCTGACCGGCTTCAATCCAAAGATTTAACTTCGAAGTAAGCAATAATGATTGTCAGAGGCCCATCAGAAAAGTAGAGCACTATTAAGAGGGCCTCACAGCAACAGGAAGCTGGATTTTATTCCGGTCTTGTCTGTGTGGAGTATGTACCTACTCCCCGTGTGTGCGTGGGTTTCCTCCAGGTGCTCTGGTTTCCTCCCACAGTCCAAAGATATGCGTGTTAGAGGGATTGGCCATGCTAAATTGCCCCTTAGTGTCTCGGGATGTGTAGGTTAGGTTATGGGGTTACGGGGATGGAGGGAGTGGGTAAAGAGTGATCATTCGAAGGGTCAGTGCAGGGATTCTATGATTCTATGACAAACCATGGTCCAGATAAACCCAGTGATGGTACAGCTCATTAAACAACAAATGCAAAAGACACTCCAGGGCAATTAAAACTCAAGATGGGCGGTACACCATGCCAATGCTGTAGCGCCAAAACGTCTCACAGGCATGAACTGTGTCTTGCAAGCATGGGAGAATGTTCCTATTCTAGAAGGCTGGGAAACTTTGGTGTGATGAATGGTTACTGCACCTTTAATGTAATGATCCCTTTAAGATTGGGTTTGGAACCCTGGGGGACTCCGCCTCCGGCTCCACTCCCCAGGGAGCCATATATAAGGTAATGTCCAGTGGGCAGTGTGCAGTGAGCACACTTCTCGGTAGCTGACTGGTTCTCTGCTAATTAAAGCCTTTGTATTACCAATCATCTCTCTCGAGTTGTAATTGAGGGTATCTCATTCGGGAAATTGCAGATTAAAAACTTCTGAATTTTCAGAGGATCGTCAATGAAGCTTCGCACAAAAATCCTTCGACAAAAATAATGTCACACTAAAACGAAAACCAACAATGCTTCCAAAGTCAAATTAAAGGCCCCAGGTGTACCTTCTGGAATGGTGACTGATCAGTAGAGGGACAGGTAATATTGAGGAAGCAGGTGAGCTGCAGAAGGACTTGGACAGGCTAGGAGAGTGGGCAAAGAATTGACAGGTGGAATACAATGTGGAAAAGTGTGAGGTTATGCACTTTGGAAGGAGAAATGGAGGCATAGACTATTTTCTAAATGGGGAGTTGCTTAGGAAATCAGAAGCCCATTTGGGGAATTGTGAGCAGTTTTGGGCCCTGTATCTAAGGAAGGATGAGCTGGCCTTGGAAAGGGTCCAGAGGAGGTTCACAAGAATAATCCCTGGAATGAAGAGCTTGTCGAATCAGGGACGGTTGAGGACTTTGGGCCTGTACTCATTAGAGTTTAGAAGAATAAGGGGGGGATCTAATTGAAACTTACAGGATACTGCGAGGCCTGGATAGAGTGGACATGAAGAGGTTGTTTCCACTTGTAGGAAAAACTGAAAGCAGAGGACACAATCTCAGACTAAAGGGACGATCCTTTAAAACAAAGATGAGGAGGAATTTCTTCAGCCAGAGGGTGGTGAGTCTGTGGAACTCTTTGTTGCAGAAGACTGTGGAGGCCAAATCAGTGAGTGTCTTTAAGACAGAGATAGATAGGTTCTTGATTAATAAATGGATCAGGGGTTATGGGGAGAAGTCAGGAAAATGGGGATGAGAAAAAAAATCAGCCATGATTGAATTGCGGAGCAGACTCAATAAGCCGAGTGGCCTAATTCGGCTCCTATGTCTTATGGTCATATATGTATTAACGGGCACATTACTAATTTAAAATTAGACATAGGAGCAGATATGACAGTCCTGTCCGATGGAAAACCGTGGCTAGCGAATCTCTGGCTGCGGACAACAGGCACACCATTAAGTGGCATGGGCGGGATCAGACAAGCTTTTAGAACCACTCCAATACAGAAACAAGCAGGTACTAGAAACACTGGGCGAGATTTACTGGCTGCATCCCGTCAGAATTGGGACAAGACGCGGCCGGTAGATCCCTGAAGCGGCCTCTCCCGTGATTCCTGACATTCGTTACTCCTCGCGAAATCTAACAAGACCCAGAGTCAAGTAGTTAAAAGAGCTGAAAGCTCAGTTAGCTGTGCCGCTGTCAGATCTAACCGGCACCCGCATCTACCGGCCTCGCCGAGGAGACTCCAGCCATGCATCGTTTAACACTGGTCCTCACAAACGGGGTGGTCTGCCTGTGGCCAAGCTGGCACCCTAGAACGCCATCCGGGCACCTTGATAGCTGGACGTTCTGTTTTAGTTAAATCACGATATGTGATATGCAATCAGGAGTTTTCTCTCCTGAACTGAGATGCCTGTGTTGCGCTGAACAATCACCAAAACAATGGAAGAGGTCAAGGAACAAATGGTCATTTAGTTTACAAAGTTAGAGGCTCTCAAACCGTCCGACAGCGCTGATGAGCTTGGCTGAGACTTTGGTGGAGAATTTTTAGTACTCTTTGCCAAAGCAGATAATCCAGCTCCTTCCAGAGACAGAGGACACGGACCAGGTGGAGCAATGAGTACCTGAATACGCCCATGACTCTTCATCACTCTGCAAATTTTCAGAGAGGATTTTAGTTGAAGCCCAGGTGATGGGAGATGCTGGTACAATCCCGCGTTCATCTGTCAATATTGACCCCTTAGTATGTGTATCTACACCGATCTAGCCACTAGAACTGGTGTCCCAGGGTGCAAATAACCAAATGGTTTCAGAACTAGAAACAAAACTGATTCAGATGAGGTCCACCTCTTATACATTGGGTGATACTGACTTTCCTACCATATTGGGGTTACTGCAGTTGGAATGTCAGCAAGATATTAACCAAGAGCCTTCCTCACTTCAAGAGACAACAATTCAGGATTCCCCAAAATTCCAGGAACCAGGGACTGCGCGATTCATCGCTCTAAAAGCCGAGCATGGCGGACAAAATAAATAAATAAAAGCACCGCCAATTTAATGCACAAGGACAGGGACCATAGTCACTATAAAGAAAGGGATAAACACATGACATCTGACCATCAAAGAGAAACTATTGATGGGGAAAATACAACATCAAGGAAGAAAAACATCAAATGCTGAATCTGAAACAAACAAAACACCAAATATTGCAGCTTCTGCTGAAGAGCAGTCAAGTCAAAACAAATAGATCCAAGCTGAAATTACCAATCCTCCAAGCTTCAAAAGAACATGAGCGGGATTCTCCCCGATCGGTGCGATGGCCCGACGCCGGTGTCAAAAACGGCGTGAACCACTCCGGCGTCGAGCCGACCGGAAGTAGCGGAATTCTCCGCACTTCCAGGGCCTAGGCCGGCGCCAGAGGGGTTGGCGCTGCACAGGCCGGCGCCGAAGGGACTGCGCGAATTAGCACATGTGCAGAACCGCCGGCGTGGTTCTGCGCATGCGCAGACCGGCCGACATATTCTGGCGCATGCGCAGGGGGGTGTCTGTAGGGCTCTGGCATGGCTGGCGCAGAAGGAGGAAGTGCCCCCATGGCACAGGCCCGCCCGCAGATTGGTGGGCCCCGATTGCGGGCCAGGCCAGCGTGGGACGCCCCCGGGGTTGGAACCCCCCCCCGAGGACTGCACCAGCCAACTTACCTGCCATGTCCCGCAGTGTGGGACCATGTCCAATCCACGCCAGCGGGACTGGCCAAAAACGGGCGGCTGCTCGGCCCATCGGGGCCTGGAGAATTGCCAGGGGGGCCGCTGCCAATGGCCCATGATCAGCATGGCGTTAATACCGCCCCTGCCCGATAACTGGCGCCGGAGAATATGGCAACCAGCGTCGGGGCGGTTCATGCTGCCCCCGGGGATTCTCCGACCCGGCGGGGGGGGGGGGGGGGGCGGGGGGGGGGGGGGGGGGGTCGGAGAATCCCGCCCTCGATAAGAACATAGGAACTAGGAGCTGGATTAGGCAATTGAGCCTCTCGAGCCCACCCCGCCATTCAATATGTTCGTGGCTGATCTCATCTCGGCCTCATCTCCACTTTCCTGTCCGTATTCCGTAACGTTTAAACCCAGTACCAATTAAAAATCTGTCTATCTCCTCCTTAAATTTACTCACTGTCCCAGCACCCACCGTACTCTGGGGTAGTGAATTTCACACAGTCACGACCCTTTGAGAGAAGTAGGGTGGGATTCTCCCTTCTGACGGCAGAGTGTTGACGCCGTCGTAAAAACTGGAGAGTTTAACGACGGTGTCAACAGACCGCTATGTGTAGCGATCCTCAGTTCTGGAGAAGGGTCAGTGGACTCGAAAAGTTAACGCTGCTTTCTCTCCGAACAGATGTAGCCAGACCTGCTGGTTTTTTCCAGCGTCCTCTGTTACTGTTTCAGATTCCAACATCAACAGTATTTTCCTTATATTAGGGAGGGCAAAATGACTGGTGTGAGTGAGGAGGTTACTCGACATGCTTCAATCATGATGGCCTGGTGGGTAGAACAGAAGCTTTAAGCATCCAACTGTGAATATTGTAATGCCAAGAAACAGGCTGTAAATTGCAAGAACACTCACAATGACTCCCGGGATTTACTAGCCCTCAAAGAGTGAGGCAATAGTACGAATAGTAGCGCACAAAACAAACATAATTCAGAACTGATAAATCTGAGGGGCATGATAAAAGTACGTCTCCTTTATAACCAGATAACATGGATAAATCTACAGTCACAATTAACCTGAAAGACCTCCCCCCTCATGTTTGTAAGGAAAGATGTGCCTCCAATTGCTAAGTGGTAAACATGGGGTTTATATAAATACTGAAAGATGTTTGGAAAGACGCTTGGAGCGTATGTCATCGTATGGAACTGCTTTCCCCACCAGCAATCTGCCAGCACATAATAAGAATAATTTTGAGCTCCTGTTTTATCAGGGCCAGTAGTTTCAAAGTTGGCCGAATTAAGCAGACTGCAGCTGCATGTTCCTAACCGCTTGCAGCTTGATTTGATTTTGATTTCCTCGGCAGTACTCACTGTTGCTGCTGCCACTCCAGCTGAATTGAAGGATAGTGAGGTCAGCTGTTGGGCTAAGCTGATTATTAAAGAATGAAAATAACTTTCAAAGATAGAACACTGTGAGGACCTGGCGGCTCTATTTATATCCCAAACCACTACACGTGTGGGGCTGGGAGAGCGTCGTGGTGGGGATGGAGTGAGCGACAGGGGAAAATGAGCCTTCATTATGTGTCGCTTTTAATTAAATTATTAACTGCGTATGAAGAACAGCTTTATGATATTATTACACAAAGGCTTCGCACTGCTTGGAAAAAAAAGTGCGCAAAGCTGTTTTATTTTCATGCCTTTGTTATCCACAGCAAAGCTACAGGTCAACCTTGAGAGTGTCATCTGGGATTGCATTATTTTTTTTTTTAAATTTAGAATGCCCAATTCATTTTTTTCCAATTAAAGGGCAATTTAGCGCGGTCAATCTCCTGCACATCTTTGGGTTGTGGGGGCGAAACCCACGCAAACACGGGGAGAATGTGCAAACTCCACACGGATAGTGACCCAGAGCTGGGATCGAACCCGGGACCTCAGCGGCGTGAGGCGGCAATGCTGACTATTGCGCCACCGTGCTGCCCTGCATTATTATTTTAACAATTAACGTAAAATGAGAATTAAGCAGTGATTTTCCCAACAGGCCTAGTTTTTAAACCTTGTGAAAGTTGACATGGCAATCTCCAAGATGTGGTACTTTCAATGGAATAAAAGCTGGAATACGATGCTTCTTTAGCGAGTAGCAGGGTGTCGATTCCACCCCTCCACCAGTGTCCCCACCCCTGCGTAGAATTGAAATAACTTTTACAAGGCAGGATGGTTATCAATTGTTTTACTTACGTAGCTCATTGGAGGAATAGTTTATAGTGAATGTACTTGCATTGTATTTTCATGTCCCTGCTCATGTCACCTTTGCAGCGAAGAGGTAATAGTGGGCCCAGGGTTCCAGTGGGATGGAAGGGTGAAAATCAGGTTGAATGACTCTGGTTGGTCTGAAATTTTAGGCCAGGTTCGAATCTGCCAGATTTTCAACCCAAGTAAAGTTTCACCCAAACCCGAGTTGGTGCACAGCAGTGAGCAAGCCTTTTGCTTACTCTACCTGATCCAATCACTGCTTCTGAGGCATGTCCACAGCAGTTTCTGGACATCTCTGGGAATTCTTCTCATTACACATCCCTTAGCTCTGACAACATGTGCCAGCTGAGAGCTTGTAATCTTAAATCTAGGTGTTGCATGCCATAAAATGTAGATTGCCAAATTTCTCCTATCGGTGCCACCGTGTGGTTTTGGTATGAATTCCTATGTTTGCAGATATCCTTCCTTCTACTGTTATTATTTTATATATAATCAAAACTTACTGACATAAAGATAATTTTATAAACAGAAGAAAATATTTAATTCCTGGGCTATTGGTGTTAGAAATGCAATGTTGCAGAGTTCTAATTAATTCTAAGGAATGTGGGGCAGAATTTGATCCAGGCAACATGGGACAAGACACACCATAGTAAGTGCCAGTTTCAGTGGCCAGAGACAGGCCTTCCAGAGCTGCCAGCCAATCAGACCCCGGCAGCTCCTCATTGACATCAGTGTCACTGGGGGATCGGTGGTAGTTGCTGGATGTCCACCCAACAGAGGTCTAGGATCAGCGAGATACCCAGGCTACAGGTGAAAAAGAAGGTGGGATGGGGGTTGTGGCGATGGGGTCATTGAAGGGATTCTACAGTGGGGGAAGCAGAGAAGCTCTCAGTGAGCTCCGCCCCTCCCTCAGCCCCTCCCCCTCCCTTCCTGATGCTGGGTCCCTGGATCAGGAACTGAGTGCCTGGGATGAGGTACCATCCCACACCACAACACCCCACCCCTCCCTGCCCCTTATCCACCTGTGAAGACTTTCCATGTGGCACCCTCCTACCTATTAAATCACCTCCCATCCCCACATCCAAAGATGCCTCGGGGGAGGAAATTAAATTTTGTCTGTAGGTTTTAAACTAATTTGACTTTCTGCAAAATAGTTCAAGCCTTACATTGCTGCAATGAGAACCTGGAACTGGTAGGATGACACTCTTTGAAGTATAGTCATTTTTTAGATAGCAGTGTTTCACAAGAAAAATCAGGGGCGGGTTTCTCCATCGCCTGACGCGCAATTGTGATAGGCGATTGGGCGGAGAATAGATTCCGACGCCGGAATCGGGGCTGGCGCCGGTTTGACGACGATCCGCCATGCATCGCCCCCTCCAAACCGGCGTCATCGTGTCACGCGCCATTTCAACAGCGTTGACACATCATCGGCCGGCCCAGCCACAATGCTCCATCTCCAATGGGCCAGGTTCCCGGCGGCGTGGGCCGCGTGTGGTCCGAGCGTGCGGGAACCCGCCGCGCCGTCACACTCAGTCAGGATCCGTGCCACTGTCAATGGGGGTTGCTGCTAGTGCTGGGGAGTTTGGTGGGGGGCGGCCAGGCGGTGGCCCAGGGGGTGGGCTGTGGCGCCGCAGTTGGCGGTTTGGGTTTGCGCATGGCCGGCGCCATGTTGTAAGGCGTGACCGGTGCAGGTCGTTAGCCTTACGCATGCATGGCCCAGGACCCGGCCATTCTCCGACTGTTTCGCCGCGGTCCGCGGGAGTTTCAGTTGGCGCCGGTGCTGGCCCCTTACCGGTACCGGAACCGGTGAGGGTTTTGCGCCGATTTTCCGGTCGTGAAAGTCCACATGTGCTCCACTGGCGTCAGCACTTAGTCTCCCAAACGGAGAATCCAGCCCCAGTTCTTTCACTGGAATTGGAAGTAGTCAACCAATCAAATCAATTGGAGGGCAGGATGAGTGAATGTCAACCAGTCAGGCGGATTGGAGGGTTGATGTCGTGGTAACCAAACCAGATTTAATGGCTGTCAACAAACAGATTTAATCCGAGTGACAACAAGGATGGCTATTGGGAAGTGGAATGTACGTTTTTCTGAGATTAGGAAGAAGAAAAGAATCTAACTTCTGCACAGGCGCTTTACTCCATGCCTAACCTACACTACACAATGTTTGATGCTTATACAGGGAATAAATCATAGTAAAATGTTCCTTTCTCCAACAGAGGTCCCTTCACCCCAATAAGCATGGGATTTGTCGAAAGCAAATAAAATTAAAATAAGATAGCACGACAGAGTCCACACAAACAATGAGATTTCGCATTTATTAAATAAAAAAGCAATAAATTCTATGTGAAGAAAATCTTCACTGAATCTGTAAACTGATGTTAATTTCAACTTGTCACAGAATTATTAAACATGACACAATCCTGGTGAAAACAGGTCTGGCTCTCAGGCAAATCTTCACCAGATTTGAAGTCAATGCAAAGACCAAAGGCTATATTATTCCGCAGTAATGCATTTGCCCAAACAGTACTTAAAATTGCACTCTAGCCTACCAGCCAAACTCTGCTAAGAACCAGCCAAATTCTCTTCATTGCCCCCCTTTGTTGTCAGCACTCTCTAAAGGCAGCCTGTCTCGAGAAGGGAGGAACGCTCTGTGCTGTGGTGGCATTGGAAGGGCCAAAGCTGTTTGTCTGTGTTCATTGTGTAGTCCTGTGTCTGTAACCATGTTATGCTGGAATGTTACATAATGGCTGATGTTTCTTTAGGGCACCAAGCCCACACACATTTCACAACTCTTCTTATTGAGTAGTCACTGCCTGCAAATTGGCAAAGGAGGAGTCAGCTTTTTTGGCACAGCACAAGAAAAGAAAGCGAAGGGGACGCCATGGCCCAGTGCCACAAAGTCAATGGCCGTGGCTGAGAGTAATCCTAGCACTGCTACTCAATGCTGGAAGACGTCCATTATTACTCCGTTACATGCCCTGAAGTGCATTGATCTCATGGCATCAAATATTGGAACTTATCACCTGCATCTCCTTCCTTCAACTGGAAGTGTCCCTTTACTCATAAGGAAGCAGTTTAAATCACACAGTGGGCAGAATTTAATGCCCACCACAAGGCCACGGCCCTCCAATTAAGTTGAGTGCAAAAAAGCTTGTAGGCGGCCTTCCTGCCCGAAGGCCAATAGAGGCTCTTAACACGTAAGGCCTTGGTGGGCAGGGAGCTTGCTATCCCAGGAGGCTGCGGTCCTGTCACTCACGGGAACTCTGTGCCCAATCAAGGGTCTTGGCCTCGGGAAGGTGTCCCCAGGAAGCCACTGCTGCTGCCCTTGCTTCCAAACCCCCACCCACCTCACCAGTGACCCTCTCCCTCTAACCTCCAGCTTGCCCACACTCACACCTGCATCGGCAATCTTCATGGCTGACCCCACTGTTGTATCGGCAGTGCCCGCAGAGCTACGGCCAATAATGGAGAGCTGTTGACCTCTGATCTGGTTGGCTGCTCCTGGGGTTGGGATTTCATCCCTGCAGCAAGCTTAATTGAGCAGGTAGACCAAAACTGCCCATAAGTGCTTGATTGGTGTGAACTAGCATTAGGCTCCTAGAGAATAGCAACTTGGCGCTCCCACTGATTCTGCAAACGGTGGGCAAGACTGCCTTTGCCCACATTAAACTTCTGCCAATCAGTGTTTCAGTACTGTCACACCCATGAAGAAATGAGATATATTCCAAATGATTCCATGCAGTGAGGCTTCACTTTTCCATTTTTTTTAGAAGGGGAAATTCTTTGCTGAAGCCCGACATGTCCAGGCAGTGTATCCCGTCGCACAAACATCAGAAAATGAATAAACTAGTTGCCAAAGGGAAACTATGTTGCCAGGTTTCCTTCTGCATGCGTCTCAGATCTTAAGTCAGCTGAGGATCTCTCATTTTTTATTGCACAAAGCAGTTGGAAAGTTTGCATTGCTCATTCACTGTTTGTTAGGGAGGTTCAACTATTGAAGAAGCACTCAGGGGTGAGGGTGAAGTTGTCCTGCTTGGATCTATAGAAAATGAGGTGCAGCTGTTAGTGGATAGGGACCCGGGACTGCCTACTGTACCAGTTCAACCTGACATTTCGAAAAATAGATCCTGCTAATACGTTTCCTCCCCACACCAGGAGAGGTGTAAGGGATAAAAACAGAAAATGCTGGAAGAACACAGTAGGTCTGGAAACATCTGTGGAGAGAGAAACAGAGTTAATGTTTCCAGTCCGTAGGACTGTTCTTCAGGGGTTTATTTTTGTTTCCTAAATCCAGTGGTCATGAACCTCTTCTAGCATTGAGTAGCAGTGCAGGGATTTCATGGAGCCACGGCCATCGACTTTGTGGCACTGGGCCATGGCGTCCCCTTCGCTTTCATTTCTCGTCCCGCGCCAAGAAAGCTGACTCCTCCTTTGCCAATTTGCAGGCAGTGACTACTCAATAAGAAGAGTTGTGAAATGTGTGTGGGCTTGGTGCCCTAAAGAAACATCAGCCATTATGTAACATTCCAGCATAACATGGTTCCAGACACAGAACTACACAATGAACACAAAAATACAGCCTTGGCCCTTCCAATGCCGCCACAGCACAGAGCGTTCCTTTCCTTCTCGAGACAGGCTGCCTTTAGAGAGTGCTGACAACAAAGGGGGGCAATGAAGAGAATTTGGCTGGTTCTTAGCAGAGTTTGGCTGGTAGGCTAGAGTGCAATTTTAAGTACCATTTGGGCAAATGCATTACTGCGGAATAATATAGCCTTTGGTCTTTGCATTGACTTCAAATCTGGTGAGGGTCTCACATATGTTTTCACCAGGATTGTGTCATGTTTAATAATTCTGTGACAAGTTGAAATTAACATCAGTTTACAGATTCAGTAAAGGTTTTCTCCACAAAGAATTTATTGCTTTTTTATATCTCATTGTTTGTGTGGACTCTGTAGTGCTATCTTATTTTAATTTTATTTGTTTTCGATAAATTCCATGCTTATTGCGGTGAAGGGACCTCTGTTGGCGAAAGGAACATTTTACTATGATTTATTTCCTGTATAAGCATCAAACATTGTGTAGTGTAGGTTAGGCATGGAGTAAAAGCTCCTGTGCAGAAATTAGATTTTTTTCTTATTCCTACTCAGAAAAATGTAGATTCCACAAAGAATCCAAATTGTTGCTTTATTTTAATAATTGCTCCATGTCATTGTTTCTGTGTGCTCTCTGGCAATGTCTTATTTTAATTTTATTTGTTTTTTTTAAACGATTTATTCCCAGTATTAGCGTCAAGCAGATGTAGACTAAAATAAATTTACCATAGTCCCAGGTGACCACAAGCTGCTTTCCCCTTTGATGAGGAGAACTAACTGGTGGCGATTTAACCGAAGGATCAGCATGCCTCAGGCAAGGAGCAAGGCTGAGAACATGGGCCTTCATGAATAACCGCAGCTAGGATATGGGAATTGAACCTGCGCTGTTAGGCTCCCTCAGCATCACAAACCAGCTGTCCAGCGAACTGAGCTAAACCAGACAATGTAGGTTAGTATGGTGTAAAGCTCCTGTAGACTTGGTGTGGAACTCCCAATTTATGACTAAGTGTGGAGGTGGATGACTTTGGCGGTGCCTATCCTCCGACGAGAATAGCAGGGGCCCGTGCTGGATTCTCCGCTTAGAACCTCATTAATTATGCACAAGCTTTCTCCTTCAACTCAAAGTGGCAAACTGGCAATTGATTCATTTGCCTGCCCTCAGCTGAGGGGTTCAAAGGTCCCAGCACCATTTTTTAATAGAAGTACAGCACACTCATATCATAAACTAAATAGTGAGGGGGAGGGTTCAGTTGTTTGGAGAATTAGAAAATCAAAGTTAAAGGAGAGGTTAGAAATGCAGGTTAATGACGAGGGCTTTAAACTAGTTAAAGGAGCCGAGAGCTCAGGAGAGGTTGGTAAAGTTTCCAGAGCACGTAAAAGAACAGAGAGTATAGAAGGTGGCAGGAATCTAACCTCAGGCAGCGAAAAAAAGGTAACAAGTGTGAGAAGGGAGGTGGTCAATGCAGGACTGCGGGTGTTGCACCTAAACGTGCGCAGTATATGGATCAAGGTAAATGAGCTTGTATTGCACATTGAAATTGGCGGGTATAATGGTGTGGGCATTGTGGTAGTATCAGGTATTGCAGTACCCGAGAGGCTGGGTAAGCCTAGCAGCTTACCATTGGCTGTTCAGTATGTGGCTCCGTCCTGACAGGCGGGGTATAAGAACAGATGCCGTCCCAGCAGCCCTCATTCTGTACCGAAGCTGCTGGGGAACAGATCTAGTCTATTAAAGCCTTCAGTTATGATACAACCTCGTCTTCGAGTTTAATTGATCGTGCATCAATTTAATAGACTACTCTTGAGCTGAAAGAATGGATCTCCGAATCAAGTCGGAGTGTCTACAACTCAGCCCCCACGCGGAGAACTCGGCTGCGATTTTTAAGCACTGGCTGGCGTGTTTTAAAGGCTACCTCGAGACGGCCGGAGGCACCCTCTCAGGAGAACAGAAACTGCATCTCCTGCACTCGAGAGTAAGCCCTGGAATCTTCTCCCTCATCGAGGAGGCGGAGGACTATGATGATGCGATCGAACTGTTAAAGGGACATTATATACGCTCTGTAAACCAGGTCTACGCATGTCACCTGCTTGCAACTAGATGGCAAAGCCCCGGGGAATCGCTGGAGGACTTCTACCGTGCGCTACTGGTGCTGGGCAGAAACTGGGCCCCCAGCACAGCTGACTACATGCTGCCCGATCACAACCCACAACTGCTCCATCTGGCCTCGGTGACGCTGGACCAAAATCGACCTCGGACACTTGTAACAGCAACGACGACGATCTTCATCAACGGCAACGAGACGTCTTGCCTGATCGACTCTGGGAGCATAGAAGGCTTTATACACCCCGACACGGTAAGGCGCTGTTCACTTGTTACCCACCCTGTAAACCAAAGAATCTCCCTGGCCTCCGGGTCACACTCAGTGGAGATAAAGGGGTTCTGCCTAGCAAACCTCACTGTCCAAGGCAGGAAATTCAACAATTTCTGCCTTTATGTCCTGCCGCACCTCTGCGCGGCTACACTCCTGGGGTTGGACTTCCAATGTAACTTGCAAAGCCTCACTTTTAAATTTGGCGGCCCTATAGCCCCCCTTACTGTCTGCGACCTCGCGACCCTTAAGGTCGACCCGCCTTCCCTGTTTGCGAACCTCACCCCGGATTGCAAACCCGTCGCCACCAGGAGCAGACGGTACAGTGCCCAGGACCGGACCTTCATCAGGTCAGAGGTCCAAAGGCTACTGAGAGAAGGGGTCATTGAAGCGAGCAACAGTCCCTGGAGAGCTCAAGTAGTGGTGGTAAAGACCGGGGAGAAACATAGGATGGTCATTGACTACAGTCAGACCATCAACAGGTTTATGCAGCTGGATGCGTACCCTGTCCCCGCATATCCGACCTGGTGAACAGGATCGCGCAACACAAGGTCTTCCCCACGGTGGATCTCAAGTCCGCCTACCATCAGCTACCCCTCCGCACTAGTGACCGCAAGTACACTGCCTTCGAAGCAGATGGGCAGCTCTACCAATTTTTAAGGGTTCCTTTTGGTGTCAGTAATGGGGTCTTGGTCTTCCAACGCGAGATGGATCGAATGGTTGACCGGTACGGCTTATGCGCAACGTTCCCGTATCTTGATAACGTCACCATCTGCAGCCATGACCAGCAGGACCATGACACCAACCTCCGAAAATTTCTCCAGACCGCGAAAATCCTTAACTTAAGGTACAATAAGGATAAATGCGTCTTTAGCACCAACCGCCTAGCCATTCTCAGCTACGTAGTGCGAAATGGAGTTATAGGCCCCGACCCTGAACGCTGCGCCCCCTTATGGAATTCCCCCTCCCTCACTGCCCCAAGACCCTGAAGCGCTGCCTCAGGTTTTTCAGCTATTACTGTGGGTAATAGCTGAAAATATACACAGTGGGTCCCCAACTACGCAGACAAGGCCCGACTCCTAATCCAGTCCACAACCTTCCCCCTGTCGACGGAGGCCCGCCAGGCCTTCTGCCGCATCAAAGCAGACATTGCAAAGGCTACGATTCGCGCCATCGACGAGTCCCTCCCCTTCCAGGTCGAGAGCGATGCGTCCGACGTAGCTCTGGCCGCCACCCTCAACCAAGCAGGCAGACCCGTGGCCTTCTTCTCCTGTACCCTCCATGCTTCCGAAATTCGCCACTCCTCGGTCGAAAAGGAGGCCCAGGCCATAGTAGAAGCTGTGCGACACTGGAGGCATTACCTGGCCGGCAGGAGATTTCCTCTCCTCACTGACCAACGGTCGGTGGCGTTCATGTTTGATAATGCACAGCGGGGCAAGATAAAGAACGACAAGATCTTACGGTGGAGGATAGAACTCTCCACCTACAACTACGAGATCTTGTACCGTCCTGGGAAGCTAAACGAGCCTTCCGATGCCCTGTCCCATGACACGTGAGCCACCGCACAAGTGGACCACCTCCGAGCTCTCCACGAGGACCTCTGCCACCCGGGGGTCACTTGCTTTTTCCACTTCAATAAGGCCTGCAACCTGCCCTACTCCATCGAGGAGATCAGGACCGTCACCAGGGACTGCCAAATCTGCACGGAGTGCAAACCGCACTTCTACCGGCCAGAGAGGGCGCACCTGATAAAGGCTTCCCGTCCCTTTGAGCGCCTCAGCATGGACTTCAAAGGCCCTCTCCCCTCCACCAACCGCAACACGTATTTCCTGAATGTGATTGACGAGTACTCCCAGTTCCCGTTCGCCATACCCTGCCCCAACATGGCCGCAACCACCGTCATCAAGGCCCTCCAGGGTATCTTTACACTGTTCGGGTTCCCCGCGTACATACACAGTGATAGGGGGTCCTCCTTTATGGGCGATGAACTGCGTCAATTCCTGCTCAGCAAGGGCATCGCCTCAAGCAGGATGACCAGTTGCAACCCCCGGGGAAACGGGCAGGTAGAGAGGGAGAACGGAACGGGCTGGAAGACCGTTCTACTGGCCCTGCGGTCCAGGACTCTCCCCGTCGCCCGCTGGCAGGAACTCCTCCCGGAGGCCCTCCACGCCATTCGGTCGCTGCTCTGTACAACAACCAATCAGACACCTCATGAACGTCTCCTTGTCTTCCCCAGGAAGTCCTCCTCCGGGACCTCGCTCCCAACCTGGCTAGCGACACACAGACCTATCCTGCTTCGGAAGCACGTGCAGGCGCACAAGTCGGACCCGTTGGTCGAGAGGGTCCACCTGCTGCACGCTAACCCCCAGTACGCCTACGTGGCGTTCCCTGACGGCCGGCAAGATACAGTCTCCCTCCGGGACCTGGGTCCCGCCAGAACCCCATGCGCACCCGAACCATTACCCCCACCCCCTCCCCCCCCACAGCACCTCACTGGGGGGTCAGTCCTCCAGCTGCTCCTACCTAGGCCATCCCACCCACCGACGCCCCCTACAGGCACCCCCCTCTCGTGTCAACCGTTTGCCCCACCAGCACCGTCTAGGGGTGACGAAGCTGCCATGGACAACGAAGCCACGCTCCCAGAGTCGCAGATGCCTGGACCCCCACCAGAATCACCACAGAGACTCAGACGATCCAGGAGGATGACCAGGCCACCCGACCGATTGATTGCTACACTGTAACTGTAAATGAACACTGACTGTACATATCTTCCACGCTTGTAAATACTCACGGTACCTCCATATCTAATCATACCATGTAAATGC
Organism: Scyliorhinus torazame; assembly: GCF_047496885.1. Lineage (NCBI taxonomy): Eukaryota > Metazoa > Chordata > Chondrichthyes > Carcharhiniformes > Scyliorhinidae > Scyliorhinus > Scyliorhinus torazame. The sequence continues at coordinate 52,929,569 of NC_092713.1, read as the reverse complement.
AATTGTAACCACTGGCCACCACCCCCGCCGGATTCTTTTTTAACAGGGGGTGAATGTGGTAGTATCAGGTATTGCAGTACCTGAGAGGCTGTAGACTATTGGGTAAGCCGAGCAGCTTACCATTGGCTGTTCAGTATGTGGCTCTGCCCTGACAGGCGGGGTAGAAGAACACGTGCCATCCCAGCAGCCCTCATTCTGTACCGAAGCTGCTGGGGCACAGATCTAGTCTATTAAAGCCTTCAGTTATGATACAATCTCGTCTTTGAGTTTAATTGATCGTGCATCAGGCATGTAGCCATCTGGGATGGCCACTTCCCGATTACAAAATGGTCACTTTGCAAAGATTGCAGGGAAAATGGACAATGCTGTGAAAACAAGCAGGTCCAGAGCTTGTCTGTATATTGGAGCCACAGCTCCCAGACTAGACCAAAACTGTAAGCCCATTAGCGTACTAGTGGCCCATCTCCGGGAACAAAAGAGTAACATTTGAGTAACCGATACTAAGGTAGACACCCCGGCGCCAGAGGAGACCGAAACAAAGCAGGCCGACGGCCACCTAGGACATGCCCAGCCATCAGGGCACCCACCCCTTTATTGGATGAAATCAATAGGAATGATCAAGAAATGGCCCAATTGATTGGGGCCATGTTCAAGGCCCGCCCAAAAGAGCGCGAAGCACCTTTGGGTATAAGAAGAAGGCCCCAACTGAGAATCGCTCTCCTGGATTTGGCTCTCACAGTGGAGAGACCCGTCCACCAGCTGCACCAGAAGCAAGTAAGTCCAAGGTCAACGCTCACTACCAGATGGACGACTCTAGCTGTTCCCATTCACCACTTCGACCCCAGCAGCCTCAGATTCAAACAACGGCCATTGTTCCTCTAACTGAGTGGGCGCCCGAAGCTAAGTATAGGCTTTAGCAGTAGTGATAGTTTAGCCTGTAGTATGTGTGCATGAGTAGATATTACTGTGTGTGTAAATAAATAGTATTGACTTTGAACTAACTAACTTGATTAGGGAACTTAAGATGAAGGAACCCATAGGGAGCAGTGACCACAATATGATAGAATTTACCCTGCAGTTTGAGAGGGAGAAGCTGGAACCAGATGTAACGGTATTACAATTAAATAAGGGTAACTACAAAGATATGAGGGAGGAGATGGCCAGAGTTGATTGGCAAGGGAGCCTAGCAGGGAAGACAATGGAATAGCAATGGCAGGGGTTTTGGGGGATTATTCGGGAGGCAAAACAGAAATTCATCTCAAGGAGGGGGAAACATGCTCAGGGGAGGACACGGCATCCATTGGGGGATGTCAAGGACAGCATCTAAGCAAAAGAAAAAGCATACAAGGTGGCGAGATTTAGTGGGAAGCGAGAGGATTGGGAAGCCTTTAAAAACAAGCAAAGGACAACAAAAAAAGCAAGAGGGCGAAGAAGATGAAATATGAGTGGAAGCTAGATGAACAAAGATAGGAAGAGTTTTTTCAATATATAAAAGGTAATAGAGAGGCAAAAATAGACATTGGACCACTGGAAAATGAGGCTGGAGAAATAATAATAGGGAACAAAGAAATGGCAGAGGACCAGAATAGTTACTTTGCATCTTCATGGTGGAAGACAACATTGGGATGCCAGAGCTCCAAGAGATGGCGCAGTGGCCATCACTAAGGAGAAGGTTCTGGGAAACTGAAAGGTCTGAAGGTGGATAAATCACCTGGACCGGATGGACTACACCCCAGCGATCTAAAAGAGATAGCGGAGGGGATTGTTGAGATTTTGGTGGTGATATTTCAGGAATCACTGGAGGCAGGGCAGGTCCTAGAGGACTGGATAGGGGCTAATGTAACACCCCTGTTTAAGAAGGGAGGGAGGCAGAAGATGGGAAATTATAGGCTGGTTAGCCTGACTTCGTTCATTGGTAAGATTTCAGAGTCCATTAATAAAGATGAGATTACGGAGTACTTGGAAGTGCATGATAAAATAGGACCGAGTCAGCACGGCTTTGTCAAGAGGTCATGTCTGACAAATCTGTTAGAGGTCTTTGCGGATGTAACAAAGAAGTTAGACAAAGGACAACCAGTGAATGTGATTTATTTCTAGAAGGCCTTTGACAAAGTGTTGCATAGGGGACTGTGAAATAAGTTAAGAGCCAAATTAGGGTTAAGAGCCTGTTAAGGGTAAGATCCTGGCATGGATAGAGGATTGGCTGACTGGCAGAAGGCAGAGAGTGGGGATAAAGGGGTCTTTTTCAAGATGGCAGCCAGTGACTAGTGGTGTGCCTCAGGGGTCGGTGCTGGGACCACAACTTGATCTGGAAGAAGGAACTGAAGGCACTGTTGCTAAGTTTGCAGATGATACAAAGATCTGTAGAGAGACAGGTAGTATTGAGGAAGCAGGGGGGATGATGAAGGACTTGGATCGGCTTGGAGTGGGCAAAGACGTGGCAAATGAAATACAATGTGAAAAAGTGTGAGGGTATGCACTTTGGAAGGAGGAATGGAGGCATAGACTATTTTCTAAATGGGGAAATGCTCAGGAAATTAGAAGCACAAAGGGACTTAAGAGTCCTTGTTCAAGATTCTCTTAAGGTTAACATGCAGGTTCAGTCGGCAGTTAGCAAGGCAAATGCAATGTTAGCATTCATGTCGAGTAACTTGGTGCGAGTTCGGACATGGTCAGTAGATATGATCTCAATTATAGAGAGTGTTGAATATGGGAGATAAACCAAGAATGCACAGCAATAGTTGAGACTTGAGGTTATTAAGGCATGATTTTAAATTTATACTATTTATGTCAGAAAATCGGTACAGATTTGTAACAATGACACTTGACATGCTGGCCAAAGTTTTCCAACCCATCAGACAGGTGGGATCTTCCGGTCTCGCTAATGACAGCCATCCCCACGGTGCATTCCGCAGCGGTGGAGGGTGCACCAAACCCCATAGGCGTTAGCAGGACCAGAAGATCCCACTGCCAACCAATGGCGACTGCTATCCCCTGCTGAAACAAACCTGCGAGTTGGGAGGTGGAATCCTGCCCACTTTTTCTCCTTTCTTCAGAGCTCTTGGGCGGGATTCTCTGGTCTCTGACGCTGAAATTGCGTTCGGCGATCGGCCAGCGAATCCACGTTGGCACCTAAATTGGGGGTGGCGCCGCTTTTGCGATGCTCATCCCCCTCCAAAACGGCGTACTGCACACCATCGGGACAGCCTCAAGATGTTACCTGAGGGTCTCCACCCTGATGATCCGCCCCCGATGGACCGAGTTCTTGACGGTGTCGGTCGCGTGTGGTATATAGTTTCGGGAACTCGTCGTGGCGGCTGCGGACTAAGTACAGTGCCGCCACAGTCGGGGGGAAGCCGATCCACGGGCTGGGGGGGGGGCTTTGGTGGGTGCTGGGGGAACGGGTGAGGGGTGGTCAGGGGATGCTGAGCCTGGCCAAAGGGGGTCATTATTTGGCAGGCCGGGTCCATGCGCGGCTGGTGCCACGTTGCACAGTGCTGGCATGCGCGGCCACGGACCCGGCAATTCTTCAGCCTTATCTGCAGCTAGAGCCAGGTGCTCTACATTGTGTGCCTGTTAGCCCCCACCAGACGTGGATCGGTGGCCATTTTACACCGTTGTTTCGGTCGTAAAACAACACTGTTCCCATGCCGGGGTCAGCACTTAGTCTCAGAATCGGAGAATCCAACCCCACATTCTTCTGAAACATGGTGAGGGGGGAGCGGGGGTATTTTCCACCCCCACCCACCCCCCCCGCCGCCATTTTCAGTGGGCAGGAATGCTGAGGAGTGGAGCAGGGAACCGCTTTTATACAGGCGCGATTTCCCAGCTCAATTGCTATGACGGGAACCCCATTATAATTCATTTCGATATGATAAGTGCACCTCCCTGCTGTAAACATACCCCGCGTAGAAAAGTCTCCCCACCGGCGGCGTGACATCACGGCAGTGTGGTTTGCAACAGGTTTTTAAAGATGGGAAACTGGCAAACAGGACCTGGCGGTGGCGCAGAGGTTAAGTACAGCTCCCAGTGGGGGAGAGGGTCATGTCCGGGCAGTACACTGGCAGTGCCCAGGCACTGCCTCCTGGTACACAGCCAGGAGCACTGCCAGAGGGTGTTATGTGGGGAAGGATGTCAGAAATTCCATTGTGTGGGGATGGGTCCAGGTTGGTTGGGGGGGTGGGGTGTGTTCATGATGGTGCGGGTGCTGGTGGGGGGCTCACTGGTGGTGGTGGGGGTTCCATGGTTGGGGAATGGAGGGGCTTGAGATTTCTTGTCTGGTGGGGGGTGGGGGACATTGCCGTGTTGTTCTTTACATCGGTGGGTCATTCTTGAGAGCTGATGTTGCTGGTGGGGGCGGGCTCTAACATTGTGGGACCCATCTCCTGTTTTTTTTTCCCCGCAAGGTGTTTGAAAATCTGGCTGAAAAATTGGCAAAATTGTGTCCACAGTCTCTTGCAATCAAAAAGTTAACAATCACTTCATGAACCAGATGTGTAGGTGCTCGCAAAAGCTCATGAGATAGCTCTGGTCTTCCCCGTGATGATCTCAGCATAGGTTTCCGTGGCCTTCCTGCATACCGAACAACTCCCAAATCAAATCACACAGCTTATATAAAAAGGAATACAGGAGTCGTCGGATTATCTCTACTTCAGGAATTACTTCTTTAAGAGTCACCATTAACTTGCTTTTTCTCCTTGTAGAAAAGATTTTGGAAAAACACTGCTGCCATTGTGTAGTAAATTGTCAGATATCACAAGGGACAGGAACAGTGCTCCTCCAAGTTTCTGGAAGAATGGATTCTTCATGAAGCCAGAGGCGGAAAGTTTCTGGATTCCGTGAGCTTGAGAACCTTCAAAGTTAATCCTTGACCTACATTTCCAACTTTAGATCTTTTTGAGTACATTAAATGTCAATTCAATCGGAGGTATAATTTCATTGCCTCTGCGGAAGAGTTGACTGTTGCCCTGGCTTTTCAGTTGTAATAAATCCCCACAAGCAGTGTGTTTTGGGTACCCTCCATAATTTGATCTATTTTATCCAAGTCTAACTATGTGCTTCCTCTTTTCAGTGACTGCTTCACCAATGATACCATGAGCTATGATTCAGGTCGACGGGTGTTTTTTGTGACAGAAAGACTGTTTGCAGTTGGGTTTCACAGAGCTTGGTCCCTTGCTTTTCATCACATGTAGAAATTATTTAAGCTTAAGTATAAGGGGCATGATTGAGACGTTTGCGGATGATACAAAAATTAGTGAGGAAGATATCAGACTAACCAGGCAGGCAAAGAAAGTGGCAAATGGAATTCAATCCAGAGAGGTGGAAAGTAATGCATTTGAGGAGAGCAAACAAGGCAAGTGAATACAAAATAAATGGTAGGATACTTAAGTGTGGAGGGGCAGATGATCCATCGGTGAGGTGGTTAAGAAGCTCATTTTATTTTATTGATTGAGGCACAGAACAGGAGTGCATCAAGATAATGCTAAACCTGTGCAAAACACTTTTCATACCACAGCAAGAGTATTGTACATTCTGGTCATACTACAGGGTGTGATCATGCTGGAGAGTGCAGAGAAGATTTAGGAGGATATTGCTAGGACTCAAAATCTTTAGCTGTGAAGAAATATCTGGACAGGTAGGGGTTGTTTTCTTTGAAATATAGGAGACTGCGAGGAGATTCAATTGAAGTATATAAAATAATGAGGGGCCTGGACAGAGCAGATATGAAAGGATCTATTTCTATTATCAGAAGGGGTCACCAGGGCATAGATTTAAAATAATTGGCAAAAGGATTAAAGGGGGGTTGAGGAGAAATTATAATGTGATGGGGGTCTGGAACTGATTGCGTGAAAGGGTGGTAGAGACAGAAAGCCATATAAAACATGCTATGCATGGTTGTGTATTAGAAGTATCATGATCTATAGGGTTACTGCCAGGGGCTTAAAGATGGATCTTTTTCAGCCAGCAGACATCTCACGGCTGATTGGCCGCCTCCTCTGCTATTAATTTCTCTAATTCTATAGCCAATCTCCTCACCTCATCCAATGATATCCTCAGAAAGATTATTCATATGAGTGAAATATGACAGCAATATAATTTCACTAATGAAGTAGGAGGGTGTCGAATTTTGTCCATTTGAAACTCTTACAAGTTTCAAAGGTCTGACTTACGTTGCTGCTACCTTGGATTGGAAATTGACCTTACAGTTGTGCCAATACCACACTTAATAAACATGCCAGCTTCTAAATGAGCAAACTGTTGATAAAAGTACCAGATTATTTCTAAATGATTTCCCTTTCTCCTCATCAATGTTCACCTACCCAAGAACACTAATTAATCTTTCAATGTAATTCATTGGCAGTATGGAACATTCTGAGTACATGATGAGGAGCTATGCAAAAAGGCAAGTCTTTTTATCGGTAGGTTTCTCATCACATTCGCCACCTACGAGTGAGATGGCGGGCAGCTAGTCACTAGGAGGTATCCAAGGGCTGCTATGGGGGTAACTCTCCCTCCCTGTGTGGGGAATGTTTGCCTTCCAAAACTTTGCTGCGATTGGTAACTCGTGAGGTATTACATGTGCTAATTATATACAAATTCAGGACCCTCGTGTACTGTGCCACATTGCTGCCCCTGTACCAGGTACAATTTTAGAGCTACACTGTATACTGTTATCATCAGTATGTCTGAATGACAAAACCCTAATGGGGTAAACTACAGGTTCGATTCAGCGATATCACAGATTTTAGATGGGCATTGCGTGCGATATCTTCTGAGTCTTATAAAGAACTTTTGGAGACCAATTCAGTTACAGGATTCAATGAGTTTTTTGGGATATTGTTGTAGGAGAGACTGGAAGAAATAATTTAATACTTACAAATCACAAAGAACGTTTTGATAAACGATCAAAGATCAAACGCTTCCTCCATCAATTTGAGACCGTTATCCTTCTTTCTGTTATTTTCAAAGAAGGAAAAGATGGAGCTGTTCTCGAATTTCAGGTAGTCAAAGAGGAACAACTTCTGTTCCTGCTGAACTGAGCCAGTGCAGGCTACATCAACTGTTATCAGCTCAGTAGGCACAGAAGATTGAGCCCGCTTCTTCCAGTTGTTGGTCATGTTTCAGTCAGCAACCTAGATAATTCAAGCAACGTTTACAAAGCTCATTCAACAGCATTTCCCGAAGCCTCTACTGCCTGGAAGCACAGGCAGGCAGCAGGTACAAGGGAACATCGCCACCTCCAAGTTCTCCGTCATGTCACACATTACTCTGACTCGGAAATATATCGCTGTTCCTTCTTCATAGCTGGGTGAAAATCATGGAGTCCCTCCCTAACAGCAACCATTCAAAGAGGCAGCTCACTACCACTTTCTGAAGGGCAGGAAGGGATGGGCAATAAATACTGACCTTGCCAGCAGTGCAGACATCCTATGAATACATTTTAAAAATAAAGCGTTCTCTGTAATATATTAGCCCCACATTCAGAGATGCCAAGCCCTTCTTTATGGCCAACACCAATAGAACATCTCTGTTGACAGCTGGTGGGCTTAGTAGGGTGGAATAAATTGGCCTAGAAAGATATATTTTGTGGATACAGGAATCCAAGGTTCTACAGTAACATTGTTCAGATCATTAGATACTTTACATTTATTGCATTTGATTAATAATGCTGCATTATTATGTTGTCGTCTGTTCAACACAAAATTGCGGTAGTTTCTTGGCCTCCCATCATGCAACATCTGCATGGATCTTCTCTTCATCAACCACTCACGCTGTTTCTGTGCTTATGGGCAACAAATAAGAAATTAAAGTGGAAGATCATTATCTAATTTACTAATTGGGATGCAGGGCATCAACAATTTACTGTTAGCTGAATACTGAGGAACATCCAATGGATGGAGAAAACATTGCGTGTGGTATTGGTTTTGTAGTAGATCTTGGTGGGAGATACTGGGAACATATTTAAAAAAGAATACCAGTATAAGCACAGTTTAACAAGTTCTCCTCAATAGAAATCACCTTTGATAGGGCTCAACATTAAATAGGTTTAAGCTTAGTCCATCGAACAGTCATGCAATAGGTTTGGCAACCGTATTTTAAGAATGGTCTAAAGCCGTTCACATTCAGTACTAAGTTAATATCTGACCCTGTTCCCTTCAGCGTTATCAAAGGATAGCCAGTTCTTATTTCTAACCTAAAAACGTTTTGAAAAAAAGAGTATGATTAAAAGTATGAAAAAAGAATATGAGCAAAATGAATAGAAAGTGAAGAAGTTACAGTTGGAAGCATTTTTGCTGCGGTGGACAGTTATCTAAAAGACTGTTAAAGACAAATAAATAAACAATAAATGTATTAATTTCCTTGTAACATTCATGCTATGTCGCAAGTTGGATTAATATAGTGATGTTGAGTTATAATATTTGTAAATTTTATACTATTCAAAGAATCCATAGAATCCGTACAGTGCAGAAAGAGACCATTCGGCTCTTCAAGCCTGCACCGACCCTCTGAAAGAGCACGCTATCCATGCCCACACTGCCACCATATCCCTGTAGCCCAGTAACCCCACCTATCCTTTTGGACACAAAGGGGCAATTTAACATGGCCAATTCATCTAACCTGCATATCTTTGAACTATGGATGGAAACCAGAGCACCTGGAGGAAACGCACCCAGACACTGGAGAATGTACAAACTTCACACCGTCACCCAAGGCTGAAATTGAATCTGGGACCCTGGCTCTGTGAGGCCCCAGGTCACCGTGCCACCTCATCCAATGTATAACATTTTAATAACAGGTAGATTTTAGTTTATTCTCCTACTGAGTGAAATAAAATAATTATCTGTGTTTCCTTAACCTGTAACAGTACCTCTAATCCAGTTAATTTTGTCCATTTCTACACCAACCTAAATAACACATCAGCCTGAAAGTGACACAATGCAGTAATATTTCACATTCATATTGAATTTCTATGTCTTCCATTTAAACAAGGAGGTTAACCCGTTTGACAAAATAAGTTTCCACAAGCTAGTTCTTGGGCTATTTATCTCACATGGGCTGTTTATGGGATGTGAGCATTGCTGGCAATGCCAGCATTTATTGTGCATCCTTAACTACCCTTGAGAAAATAGGGCTGAGCTGCCTTCTTGAACCACTGCTGTCCATGTGGTGTAGGCGCATCCACAATGCTACTTGGGAGTGGGTTTGAGGATTTTGACCTAGGACAGTGAAATGGATTAAGTTTCAGATATACGAGAGTTTAACTGTGATTCTGTGAACTGATGTTTTGTGGTACAATTGAGCATAATCTTTACAATAGGGTGTACGAGACTTCATTTGGCAAAGTCTTTTGCATGCCTTTCTCTACCTGTAGCACAACAATCTCATTTGCTTATTTGTTTCTCAGGAAAGTTCTTGTGTTCACCAACATAACATGGGGGCGGCACAATGGTTAGCATTGCCGCCTCAAAGCGCCAAAGACCCGGCTTCAATTCCAGGCTTGGGTCACTGTCTGTGAGAGTTTGAACATTCTCCCAGTGTCCGCGTGGATTTCCTCCGGTTGCTCCTATTTCCTACCACAGTCCAAAGATGTGCAGATTATATGCTAAGTTTCCTCTTAGTTTCCAAAAAGGTTAGGTGGGGTTACTGAGTTATGGGAAAAGGGTGGAGGCATGGACCTTTGCAGGGTGGTCTTTTGGAGGGTGGGTGGTGACTCGATGGGCTGAATTACCTCTGTAGGGATTCTATAAACTGTGAAGAATGGGCACTTCCTCACTTTGTCAGGGGTGCAGGGTGTAAAGTTGTTTTGCATTTACTGGGAAAAATCATTTTAGTTTAATAACAATTCACATTTCTGTTAACATAGCAGAAGCAAGAAGTGTACCATAATCTCCCTGTGACAAGAAACTGAACATTTTAAATAACCGTTCCCAGTGCCTAGTGCCTACAGGCCCACCTTAAAAAGGCTTATTCTGCTGATTCTGAATTAAGAAAAATGGATTATTGTGGGGAACAGGATATAGAAAAAGTTTGAAGCTTGCAATTTAAGGAGAAACCATATTCAGTTGAATTGCCACGTAGCACAAAATGTTAAGTGCTATAACTATTAAATCTGCACATTTGCTGAGGTCCGTCAGTCATCCTTTTTTCCTGTGTTTTCAGGAGCTAGAATTTATTATATTTCACATTCAGACAATCCAAACAAAACAAATCACACACAGAGATAAAAACAAATTACAGAAGCTGTCTGAAATTATAGTTCAGAGGTATGCTGTCCATTATGAAATCAAAAAAATCTCTTATTACACTTATAAATAAATTACAGCATGTGCCCAGTATGCGTCGACACAATGCTTGCCATTCTATCAATCAAAGGATACTTATAGGACTCCAGGGATAATATGCTGTACCAAATGCAAGTCAAAGGAGGCTCCAGTGCTTCCGAATGATTCTTCCTTTGGATAAAACTCAAGTGAAATATACTCTATGCTCTTTGGTTGGGGTGGTCAGCAGAAACTGTGCAGATATTCAGTAGCAGCCTACCGCCAATGACATCAACAAGTTCCACTCCGCTGGTACCATGGTTGAAAGCTATCACATAACATTAAATGGCCGCACCTTGCCCCTAAACAACATTTTGAAAACACAAATCTGAAAATAAGAAAGGAAGTTATAGCTACATAAATAGTTCGGATCATGTGGGCACATTTCTGTGTTCATCAAAATAGGGGTGTAAACTCTGAGAAATGGACTCCTATCCCATTTCTAACTGGAATCCCAGAGAATTTAATATTTTGCATTTAAATTACTAATGAGGAAAAAGTCTAAAAATAAACACCACTTTTTTCTGATACAACAGAAGCAAGCAGTACAACACGTCTACTGGTGACAAAATGTATTGTACCCAATGAAAACAAGCCATACTCAAGTGAGGTTAACACGCAATCCATTTACTAGGAAGCTCAGAACTATTAACCACAAGCATTACACTTTGCCTCCTTCACTTTTCCAAACATAAGCAAATAGCTCCCAAAAAATGAGGAAGAATTCAAGTTTCAAAAAAGAATCAATGATTTCTGCTCTTGACAGTGAATGATATTTCTGAGCAAGGATTCCCAAAGAATGGGTAGTTATGAGACTGGACACAAGATTACGAGCATGTTCATTGGAACAGTCCATACGTGATTTGGTTAGGCTCCATACAACTGTCAAAGTGTTGAGCTGATCAAAGCTCAGCTCAAACCTTGGTCTCAAATATGAAATAGCATACTGGCAGGCTTACATGGAGCGTGAACAGCAATATGGAACTGTTGGATGCCTTGTTTGTGTATTGTAAATACTTAGAAACGGTAAAAAAAAATCTGATGATAATTAAACTTTACAAACAAAAGAATATTTGCGAGTTGAAACCCAGCTCTCTCCTTTGCCTGAATTCGCCATATGAAAGTTTATTTTAGCCAGAGCCAAAAATGGAACATTCCTTTAATACCAAACATCATTAACCTGAAAAGATCTCAATATTGAAAAGTTGTTAAATATATTTAATGGTGTGTACTGTACCTTAAGGGAAATACAATCTACTGTTTAGATGGTGATGCAGGGTTAACATTCAGGGAACAGTTTTCCGTGAAGGAAAAGCTGTTTCAGGTAAATCCTATTCTCTGAATAGTGCAAACTTTTAAAATGTTTTATGGCACGAATGGTGTGTGAGCATGGTTCATTCTCTCTTCACTCACATGTTTTTTCCCTATACATTTAGCATGACTACCCCTGTTCTACTTGATATCTATATAAATAGCTGAGGGAGAAATTTTCCAGACCCCGTGGAGCCAAGATCCAATGGAATGTGAATGTTTTTTAAGAGTTTTCTTTACAATGTTTCCCAAGAATAAAAATGAAACACAATTTAAAGGTGTCTGGATTTTATAAACTTAAGCCAGGATGTTTTGGGCCTGCCCGTTGCTGGAAAGTTGATGGACTTTTGGCTGGCCCATCGCATCTTCTACAACGGCAGGGCTGGAAAATCCCAGCCTTGCTCTTATTTTGCTTGGTCATTCTACCTGTGCTGTAGTTAATTATTTTTGTACTCCCATTCCATATTGATGACCATTTCTGCTGATTCTAAAACCTTACTGACTCATTTGCTGATGATTCACCCCTGCAAAATTCCTCTGATCACATACCTTCAGTAATCATAAGAAAAACAGTTAATACATGTTAAATTTGACGATTCCACTCTTAGTTCTTTTGGTCTATTGTTCTTCTGCTTTGATATCAAGTGGAACTCCTACTCTTCTTTGTTGCTAAAGCCGTCTTCAAGATACTAAGTTCTTTCTTTCATGCCAAATCCTTCTTTTCCCCCACTAGAATTCTTGACACTTTAGAAAACCCATGCCACTTCAACACTGTTCCCATACATTGGGAGGATCTTCTAACACCTCGTGTACATTCCTGGGTTGGGTACAACCAAAGCTAATGACCTGAAAGTTGATCCCTCAATCACCTCAATCCTCTCCCTCTTGTTGCTATTTCTTTGTCAGTGATGCTCTGAGCTTTCTTCTCTTGTTCCTCCTTGGTTCTAAATCTAGCACACCCTCCCAACTGTATCCTCACAATGTTGACATTCATTGACTCTTACTTCAGGTAATTATTTCAGAGGACTTCAACATTCTGGGGTTCTTTACCTCATACAGCGTAGCCTTCCTTCCGTAAACCTGAGCATTCAAGATACAAGCTTGACTCCTTTTGGTTCCCTCTTGCTGATTTATCTAATTTGTTCTTGAATTTGATGATATTCTCTACTATGGGCTGCATGTTTCTGTGAGCTTTGGCACCCTGAGGCTGGAAACAAAGGGGGTCCCAAACCCTCGCCTGTTGGCATCTCCCCCTTTGAAGCAATCTTCCCACTGGAGGACATCTAATTGGTCGGCTCGGTGCTCACTCTCCCATTCAATACGGTAGCATTGTGGATAGCACAATTGCTTCACAGCTCCAGGGTCCCAAGTTCGATTCCGGCTTGGGTCACTGTCTGTGTGGAGTTTGCACGTTCTCCCAGTGTGTGCGTGGGTTTCCTCCGGGTGTTCCTGTTTCCTCCCACAGTCCAAAGATGTGCAGGTTAGGTGGATTGGCCATGCTAAATTGCCCTTAGTGTCCAAAATTGCCCTTAGTGTTGGGTGGGGTTACTGGATTATGGGAATCGGGTGGAGGTGTTGACCTTGGGTAGGGTGCTCTTTCCAAGAGCCGGTGCAGTCTCGATGGGCCGAATGGCCTCCTTCTGCACTGTAAATTCTATGTTAATCTATGTTAATACGGCAGATGGACTCGCGATCATCAATTCTGGGGCCTTGGCAGCCGCACCATGTGAGGGCTGAAGCCCTTCGACGCATATCAGAGAAGAGGGAACACTGCTCCAGATGAATTGCTTGGGTCCCAGGTATGGCCTTTCCTACTCACAACCTCATCATTGGGGTGTGGAGTCTTCAGCTCCAATGGTTCCCAGCCTGCTGCAGGGAGGCTACATTGGGCCTTCCACACATGGCAGGGATGCCACTTCTACTGCTGGGAAAAGGTCAGCTAGGCCACACAATCACTCCCAATTGGTGTTTTAATGATGTTAATGGCTGTGCACCCCCCCCCCCCCCCCCCCGCCCCCCCCCAAACCGGGTCTTGGCCCTTTGCTTGGGATTCTAAATTAAATAACGACATGCATTTATTTCTCAATTTTATACAAAATATCCAAAGAATTTCCTCAGTAATCTGTCACCTCGTACAATATAATTCACTGATTATATTTTTACACTGTTAATGAATTAATTTAGTTATTGGCTGCTGATACAAATAAAAGATTGACGATTTAAATGATGTTGTTATTCTACTTATTGAGTTATCACATATGATTGATGGGAAGGAAGTGAACGCACTAGGGGGTAGTGGAGGGAGATGTGGTATTGATGTTTCTACATTTTCCTTTTATGGGACCATACTCCTCCATGACCTAAGTTTGAATCCAGGCAAACTGATTCTTTTCCTGCTGTTGGTCACAAGAGTTCCAACATTTGGAATAGTCACAACTTGCACCATTGCACAACATGGGAAATGAAGGTTGATGAACGATTCATGATGTTTCCCAGAGCAATATCATGTCTCGAAAAACACATAAGTAAATGAGTGACACGAGTCTGATCAAAGATGTGAATGCAGTTGACACTGCTGAAATCTTTAGAGGTGGGCTCTGAGAAAATAAGTGATATTAGATATCTGGATATCGACCCAAGATCCTCATTTATGTCCCCCTTGGTCTAGCATGCGGTTTTAATCGTCTCATGGAACTCAAGACTTCTGGAAAACATTGCACTGGATCATACAACACAACAAAGATAATTAGCAGTAGCGAGAACCGTGACCTGCTTGACATAAGCCTGCATTGCCATATGAACCGCAAATGGTAGTCTGGAAATCCTCTTGCGTTTGACCCCCTGAGGTGCGGAACTTAGCCACTGTGAACATGAAGGCATTCAAAGATCTGTTCACAGAGTTAGCTAAGTCCTTCACCGCACAGGGCTCAGAGACAAAATCCCTCCTCCAGGCTCTCTTAGTGTCTCCACGTAGCCATGCACTTCATAATCTGAAACAGCTGATGCTGAGCAGCAAGAAACCCTTGCATGCTAAGGAGACAAGCATGAATTTGCTCCCTCATATCAATACACGAGATGGAATTTTTATTGTTTTCAATGGAACCTAACACCTAATATTAGGACCAAACGCCTTCCCAGTATCTTTTCTTAAAGAGGAAGGAAATGTTTACACTAAGCAACTGAACATTCCTGAGCAATATATTTTTCAGCGATTTACAGGGGATAATTTCAGTGATTGGAAAATTATGAGGAATTCACATCCAAGTTGTATTGGCAGCGGGTGAAATTCCTGACCTGCAATGTAGATTGGTAGAAATACCCACATAATATCCTTGCAGTGCGTTAACTATTTCGAATTGAAGGACATTGGGACTGATTCTGGGTGAGGTGGGACCAGAACAAACCAGATGGGTTACACCTGGGCATGACCGGGGCTGATGTCCTCAGGGGAGTATTTGCTAGAGTGACTGGGGAGGTTTTAAACTAAAATGGCAGGGAGATGAGAACATATGCAAGGAGTCAGAAGAGGAGGAATCACAGGCAATAACAAAAGACAGAAAGGGGAATAAGAAAAGTGATAGGCAGAGAAATCAAGGGCCAGAATCAAACAGGGCCACAATGAAAAATAATGGGAACGAGACAAGGAATGTTAAAAAGTCAAGCCTTAAAGCTTTGTGCCTTAATGTGCGAAGCATTCACAATAAAGTGGGTGAATTAATTATGCAAATAGATGTAAATAAGTATGATATAGTCGGGATTACAGAGTCATGGCTGCAGGGTGACCAAGGATGGCAATTCAACATCCAGAGGTATTCAGTATTTAGGTCGGACAGCCAAAAAGCAAAAGGTGGTGAGATTGCATTGCTTGTTAAAGAGGCTGGATGCAGTTAGTGTGGAAGGATATCACTAGCTCCGACGATGTGAAATCTATATGGGCAGAGCTGAGAGACACCAAGGGACAAAAAGCGTTAGTGGGGGTTGTATACGGACCCCAAACTGTAGTGGTGATGTTGGGAATGGCATTGACAGGAAATTAGAGACACATGCGATAAAGAAACATCTGCAATTATGGGTGACTTTAATCTGCATATAGATTGGGTAAATCAAATTGGTAATAACATCATAGAGGAAGAATTCCTGGAGTGTATACGGGATGGGTTTCTGGACCAATACATTGAGGAACCAACTAGAGAACAGGCCATCCTAGACTGGGTATTAAGTAATGAGAAAGGAATAATTGGCGATCTAGTTGGGGATGAGCGACCATAGTATGATAGAATTCTTCATCAAGATGGAGAGTGACATAGTTTATTCTGAGATTCAGGTCCTGAATCGAAATAAAGGAATGGTATGAGGTGCGAGTTGGCAATGATGGATTGGGGAACATTACTTAAAGGATAACATGGATAGGGAATGGCAAATATTCAAAAAGTGCATGGGTGAACTGCAGCAATTTTTCATTCCTGTCTGGTGCAAAAATAAAAATGGGAAAGGTGGCCAAACCATGGCTTACAAAGGAAATTGGAGATAGTATTAGATCCAAGGAAGAGGCATACAAATTGACCAGAAAAAAACAGCAGCACTAAGAATTGAGCAGCTTAGAATTCAGCAAAGGAGGACAAAGGGATTGGTTAAGAAGGGAAAAATAGAGTACCAGAGTTTTTGGGGAACATAACAACTGATAAAAGAAAAAGATTGGTGAAGACAAATGTCCCCCTTACAGTCAGAAACAGGGGAATTTAAAATGGGGAAAACAATTGGCTGACCATTAAATACATACTTTGGTTCTGTCTTCACAAAGGAGGACACAAATAACATACCAGAAATGTTGGGGAATTCATGGTTTAGTGAGAGAGAGGAACTGAAGGAAATCAATGTTAGTAGAGAAATGGTGTTGCGGAAATTTCTGGGATTGAAGGCCGGTAAATCCCCAGGGCCTGATAATCTACATCCCAGAGTACTTAAGGAAATGGCCTGAGAAATAATAGATGCATTGGTGGTCATCTTCCAAGATTCTATAGATCCTGGAACAGTTCTTACAGATTGGAGGGTAGCTAATGTAATGCCATTATTTAAAATGAGAGGTAGCGAGAAAGCAGGGAATTATAGACCAGTCAACCTACTGTCAGTAGTGGGGAAAATGCTGGGGCCCATTATAACAGACTTAATAGCAGAGCGCTTGGAAAACAGTGGCAGGATCGGACAGAGTCAGCATGGATTTACGAAATGAAAATCATGCTTGAAAAATCTACTGGAATTCGTCGAGTAAGTAATTAGAGGAGTTGATGAGGGGGAGTCAGTGGGTGTGGTTTATTTGGACTTTCAGAAGGCTTTCGACAAAGTCCCATACAAGAGATCAGCGTGTAAAATTAAAGTGCATGGGATTGGGGTAGTGTATTGAGATGGATAGAAAACCGGTTGGCAGACAGGAAACAAAGAGTAGGAACAAATGGGTCTATTTCCAAATGTCAGGCAGTGACTAGTGGGGTGCAGCAAGTGGAGTGCTGGGACCCCGCTATTCACTGATTTAGATGAGGGAAATAAATGCAATGGGCAGAATCGTACCATACTTTTTCAAAGTACTGGGGCGCGATTCTCCACTCCCGTTCCGGTTGGGAGAATCGCCTGGGCCGCCAAAATTTCCGGGGACGCCGCCCCAACGCCCACCCGTGATTCTCCCAAGCAGCGGGAATGGCCCCGTCGAGTTACGCGGGCCGGAGAATCGCCCGAGACACCCAAAATGGCGATTCTCCGGCACCCCTGCTATTCTCAGGCCCGGAAGGGCCGAGCAGCCAGCCCAAAACGGTGGGTTCCCCCCGGCGCCATCCACACCTGGTCGCCGCCGCCGTCGGGAACAGCGTGGGAATGCTGGGGGGGCGGCGGAGGGGGGATCCTGCACCGGGGGGGTAACTCAAATGTGGGGTGGCCCGCGATCGGCGCCCACCGATCGTCAGGCTGTCCTCTTTGAAGGAGGACCTCCTTCCTTCCGCAGCCCCGCAAGGTCCGTCCGCCATCTTCTTGCGGGGCGGACTCGGAGAGGACGGCAACCACGCATGCGCGGGTTGGTGCTTGCTAACCCGCGCATGCGCGGGTGACGCCAGTTATGCGGCGCCGGCCGTGTCATGTATGTGGCGCTGCCTTTACGCGGCGACAAGGCCTGGCGCGTGTAGATGACGCGGCCCCGCTCCTAGCCCATTATCGGGCCCTAAATCGGTCGTGATAGGGGCCGTTTCGTGCCGTCGTGAGCCTTGACGGCGTTCACGACGGCGTGGGCACTTCGGCGCGGGAGTGGAGAATCCCGCCCCTGATGTGTAACTCTCCAGCAGCACAGAAAAATTTTCACTCCAGATCTTGGGCCTCTGTGTACAGAAAATGAGTGAGCGTGGATTATGCGTCACTCTACCAGGGTTAGGCTTGATAGAGCCGGCAGGGCCAGCACCTCAGAGATCGGGGCGTCCTGTAGAACCGAAGATTAGCTCCCCCCAACCACCATTGAGGTATTACCGGCGTTCCCCCCCAACCATCTCACAATTATTGGAGCCTGCCCCCGGTCGAAGTATTACCAGTGTTTACCTCCTGCCACCACTGCTTGCGCACCCCCATCCATGTCGGTGATCCTGTGTACCTCTAACGCGGGCTCAAAATTGCCCTAACATCTCCAAATTTTCAGATGACATAGGGTGGGAGGGTGAGCTGTGAGGAGGATGCAGCGATGCTTTAGTGTGATTTGGACAAGTTGAGTGAGTGGGCAAGTGCATGGCAGATGCAGTATAATGTGGAATCTCCTGAATTTAGTTCCAGTGACTCCTACAAATGTTTACTGGGCGGATGAGCTGATGTGATGTGTTTTACACTAATATCTGTAGTAACATGACTCATCTGGTTTGCTCATATCCTTCCGAAGGATGTTATACAGGTTAGATTAGTGAGACTCTGTGACAAACAGGAGCTAGCTGCCATGTCGTATCATGCTATCATCAGAGTGGCAGGTAAGTGGCGGACCCATATCTTTTCTCCTCCAACAATTCCCATGTTTGCTACGAGGTGGATGATGACGTTCACCAATCCCACTTGGTCCCAATTTTTCTTCTAGGAGTGGTTGGTAAAAGCTGGTGACAGGTTGGTAATCCCTGGCAATGTGATTTTACATTATTAAATCAAATCACTCTGCCAGGAACCCAGCCAGCCACAGCAAGCAATATCTTGCAGTCCTCGGGAATCGCTGAGTTCGCACCTTGGGCTAAGGCCCAGCAACATATTTTTTTTAAAAAGCTGCTGATTCAGGTAAGTTACTAATAGTCATTCTTGGTGATATTGCGAGACTCTGCCCCCATATTGTAAAACAATCAACGTTTTCCAATCCAAAGGAAGACAAAAGTATTGAAAGTACTTGAGCTGCTCTGGACTAAAGCATCCGCTGCCCCACGACAAATCCGTTGTGGCTCCGCCAACTGAATATGCTTGAAGATGTCAATAGAAGTACTAGTAATCAATAACAAGGGGGAAAAGATCGGTTGGTCATTGAAATAAAACATGTAGGTTTTAGAGTGATAAGCGAAACACTTGCATTTCAGAGACACAAGGCAATTAATACAGAACCTCTTAAAAATGTAACTGTCTCAGTACAGGACATAAATTCAGCAATAATAGTAGTGAAATGGATAAAGTTGATCCCCAAATCCCAGTCCTCTTATGAGGTGGAAATCCAACTGTAAAACATAATGAATAAAAGAATATCATTTTGATTCATGACCGAATATGAATGGAATTTATGGCATTGTGTCAGCTGGGGCTCAGTTGGTTACACTCTTTCCCCGAGTCACAAGGTTTTGGGCTCAAGTTCCACTCCAGGGCTCAAGCACAAATATCAAGGCTGATACTCCAGTCTGGTACTGAAGGAATCCAAATAGGTGTCCTCTTTATGATGAGATGTTAAACCAAACATCTGCTTTCTTGAGCGGATGTAAAATATCGCACGGCACAATTTTGAAGGGCAGGGGATTATTCCTGTTGCCCTGGTCAACATTAATCTCTCAATCAAGTTCACAAAAACAGATTGTGTGGCCATTATCGCAGTGCAGTTTGTGTACAACTTTATGGTGTGAAAATTGGCTGCCGTAACTCCTGCATTACAACAGTGATGACATCTTTTCAGAAAGTACTTCATTGGCTGCAAAATGTTTTGAGAGCCATCCTGTGGGCTCAAAAAGCCCAAATTTAAACATTTGTTTTCCACATCTTTGACTTGGTGAATCCAGCACTTATGGGTGTGAAAGTTTTCTCTCTCAGTTAACTATATGGAAGCTTAGACGAATAAATTTCAGCAAATTTAACCAATTGGGCATCAATCCACAGCAAACCAAATCTGTGCAATTCAGTATCGCCAGGCAACGAATTGGCAATCCCACTCAGAGAGCCCACAAACATAGTGGGGGTGATTTTCAGCCCCAGTTCGTCGCCAGCGAGAATGGCGACTCTGTGGCAAGCCCCAGGAGAATTTTGATGAGCGTGCCTTCTTTGGCTGTAAAGTGCTTTGAGATGTGCAATGGTTGTGAAAGGTGCTACACAAATGTAAGTTTTTCTTTTTACTTCCCTCAGAAACCTATGATGCAGCCCATCCAAACAGGTGGCATTTCTATTTTTTTGAGTAGGAGGTACTCTACTGAGATTGTGGTTTGGTCCACGAGGAGGGAACTTTTTTCTATATTTAGCCCATACTTTGCCTAACCTGGGAGTACAAAAATATTACACATGCAGCATCACCTGGCAAAAAGAACAAATCCGCACATGCTCTCTGCCTGAAGTATGCTACTATAATCGATACTTACAATTGCCATTAGTTGATTTGGGCAGAAGATTAACTTGCTCCGGGATTCAGCGGCTGGAAGAATAAAGAGAACAGAATTAATGAGCCAGTCCATTATTTTATCTGTCTCATATCAGTTAAGTGAGGAATATTTGCCCAGACTTCATTATATTAAGTATAAGGGACAGCTGAGAATGATTGCAAGTCTCAACTTGATTGCTAGTTTTAGCTGATACCATAAACCATTTTATCAAAGCAGGGATGGTTCATAACTATTGTCTGTACTTTGCGATGAAATTTCAATTTAGAAATTGGCCCAATAACTCTTGTTATTCATTTAATAATAATGTGTGAACAATCTCTTTGTCTTTTACTGGTAGCTGTCAAGATGGATGTCATGAACTAGCAAAACCCTAGTGATCCTCACATTAAAAGACCCTGATGTCCTAAGAGCTACATTCATTTACTGAGAAATAAAAGAGTGAGCCTGGCCATAGATACTAACACAATCTGTAAGGCCAATCCTGTGATTTCCAACTTCCCAGTGGGGAGCTGTGATTAAAAGGGAGAATCTGTTAGGGAACTGGCACTATCTCTGATCTCATTCCTGTTTGTTGTAAGTGTGAGACTGCTAAACCTGCCCTTTTGGAGGACGGTCATTATACGTTACTTAAAATAATATAATCACCATCTAGAGAATGTCACAGAATATGTGGAGATAGAATAGACAAAAGAGATTTTTTTTTATCTCTAGATATTTTAAATAGATGGCTATTTCTCAAAGGTATAAGTGAAAATGTCAAAACTTAGTGAGGATCCACCACCCTTGGTACGTGTGCATAATTCTAAACTGTTATACATTTCTCCTCGTACTTCCCTGGATTCAGCATTTGAAGTTATTCAGGTGGAACATCATAGTTTGGATTTTGACAGATTTAATCATGTTAGTCTTCAGGAATTTTACACAAAGGGGCTCATGGCCTTTTTAATTATACACTCCTCACAGAGCCTTAAGGCTTTAGGAAAGACAAATTCTCTGTCAGAGAGAAGCCTGTTCCATGGCTATGATGGGGTTTATCAATTTCCACAGCTACACTGAACCTTTGGACTTATATGTTTATTCCATACTCCTCTCTCACTGGGCCACAAATCGCTGACATGCCTTTCCTGAGATATTATCATCTCACAAGGTCACGTACAGGCTGAATAATGAGTGAAGTGAGTGTATGATGCATGTGCGTGAGGTTCAAAGATCTTTTCTCGTATAACTAAAAAATATCCTTTCAAAAAGTGGATCACTCTTTGATAAGGAGCTTTGTGTACAGAGGAGTTTTCAGGCTGGCCACTTCCTAGAAGAGGCAGCTGCGAAACCTCTGTTGTTATACCGATATGTCAGTTTTCCAGCTGGGAAAGCTCGGTCCTCCACACATACCGTAATCTGCTGCATGGAGACATTTTGCATTCTCAAAGTCTTCACTTTTCCTACAGCCATGATAAAAGATCAAACTGTAGTACACGAGATATTAAGTGACATACATGTGGCGCCATTGGCCATAAGAAGGTCCTAGTTATGTATATATATTTTTAAAGTAACATATCAGAGTATTTTTTTAAAAAACTAAAGCGGAGTTGTTAATAACATTGACAGCCCCATGTATTAAATAAAAAGTCACTTGGAACAGACAAGGGCACGATTTAACCAGAAAGAAATTTATGTCCGGTTTTGGCCGTGTTTAACGGAGTGTTTTCTCGGCGGCTGCAGCACCGAGAAACACCCTGCCATTCAATGGCGCTTTGCCTCTCTCCTCCGAGGCTGCACTTGAGACATTTCCTGTTGGCTAGCCCAGCAGGAAAGATTCCTCACTGATCGGGGCGCCATTTTGTCTGGCTGCCCCAATCTTCCCCCACACCTCGAGTCCCCTCGCCCATTTACTACCCCACCCCCACAACTTCAGGGAAGCCCCCTCACCCCCCTCCAGTTGGCACACTGCCCTGTCCCCATCCACCCAGGGGTCTCTAATGGCCTGGGCAAACCCCACCCGTGGTCTCTAATGGCCTGGTCAACACCCTCCCCCCGCCCCCCCCCTCCCCAGGCACCATTATGACTGGTCCAAGTTTGTGGAAACCAGTACTAAACGGAGCCCTGGTGAGTTCTCCAGGTGCAGTTGTTAGTTCAAAGATGCAGGAAGAATCCCGCAAGTGCATATTTAAATGAGCTTAATGGTTTATTTAAGTATGCAGATCTGGATCACGCCCAGTAAAGATGAGATCCAGATCACGACATTGCGTGAGACTCCTTTAAATCTCGCAAGGCATTTCGAGCATCACAAATACTGCAAGAGGCCTCTCGCGAGATTCAACGACCTCATCCCGGCACCAAGTCAGGCGTGACAAGGCCGTTAAAACCCAAGGTGTTTCTTTTATTTTTATTAATGTTTCTGCAGATGATTATGTCGTTGCAACCCAACGTTTATTGTCCATCATTTGCTTCCTTGAGAAGTATCGAGCAATTTTAAAAATATCTTACTGGTCACTTCATGGGGAAGTTCAGAGTCAACCATGTTTGTGTGGGTCTGGAGTCAGACATAGGCCAAACATGATAATAATGGTGGGTTACATTTTCTGAAGGACATTAATGAGCTAGGTAAGTTTTGGTGACGATCCAATGGCTTTATGGTCACTTCCATTGTTACCAAATTGTAGTCTTCAGATGTAACAGAAAAACAACATGTGGTTTACACAGCCATCTGAACTTTGTTGCAGGCTCAGACACGCTTTTGGTGCAATATGCAACGGTTGATGTTACTGTTTTTCTTCCCTCAGCTTCAGCATTGATGTTTTATGCTCTGCATTCCTATTAACGGTGTAATTATCCACTTAAACCCTCTGAGCCACCAGGCTGTCAGAGATGTACATGCTGCTGTAGTCAATCTTGCAAGGACACACTTTCTGTAAATGATATATAGCACTTCTGGGTACTTTATACAATATCACACCCTAAAATGCTGAGTTATGTATCTATCCAATAAAATGTTTTAGATTTGCATGGATGCAGGGTTCCTTTTGAATTCTGACTAGTGAGATTGTAAAAACAAAGACACAAAATATGAAAGTATACATTATGCACACTTATGATGCATTCACCATTAATTTCCACAATTTCCTAATCGTCCGCTGTGGCTTTTTGTGAAAGGTCAAAGAAATGGAATAAACATTGTTTATGCCTTACTTTGGGGTTTTCACATCTCCTCTACCAATATTACAATGGGCAATCGGGAAACTTTGCCAGAAATTTACCATCTTCAAACCAATAACACTAATATGTGGTCGCCATGGAACAACATTGCATTAAACTATGAACTTTCAGAGATATTAAATGGATTGGCCATGCTAAATTGTCATTAGTGTCCAAAAAAAGGTTTAGGAGGGGTTACTGGGTTATGGGGATAGGGTGGAAGTGAGGGCTTAAGTGGGTTGGTGCAGACTCGATGGGCCGAATGGCCTCCTTCTGCACTGTATGTTCTATGCTCTTAAATATGAAAAAAATAGCAAATCTTTCTCCCAATTACTATTATAACAGTACCCTCAAGCTCATCCTTCACTGATTATCATCCAAATCTGCATGTTTCATGATGTGTAACGACCAGGGGCAAAATTCTCCGGTATCGGTGCGTTGTCTGCCGACTGGCGCCCAAAACGGCGCAAATCAGTCGGGCATCGCGCCGCCCCAAAGGTGCGGAATCCTCCCCATCTTGGGGGGCCGAGCCCCAACCTTAAGGGGCTAGGCCCGCGCCGGACTAATTTCCGCCCCGCCAGCTGGCGGGAAAGGCCTTTGGTGCCCCGCCAGCTGGCGCAAAACTGACATCTCTGGGCGGCGCATGCGCGGGAGCGTTAGCGGCCGCTGACGGCATTCCCGCGCATGCGCAGTGGAGGGAGTCTCTTCCGCCTCCGCCATGGTGGAGACCGTGGCGAAGGCGGAAGGAAAAGAGTGCCCCCATGGCACAGGCCCGCCCGCGGATCGGTGGGCCCCGATCGCGGGCCAGGGCCCCCCCGGGCCAGATCGCCCCACGCCCCCCCCAGGACCCGCCCGCGCCGCCTTGTCCCGCCAGTAAGGTAGGTGGTTTAATCTACGCCGGCGGGACAGGCATTTTAGCGGCGGGACTTCGGCCCAATCCGGGCCGGAGAATCGCGGGGGGGGGGGGGGCCGGGGGGGCCCGCCAACCGGTGCGGCGTGATTCCCGCCCCCGCCGAATATCCGGTGCCGGAGAATTCGGCAACCGGCGGGGGCGGGATTCACGCCAGCCCCTGGCAATTCTCCGACCCCTCGCCCTAGATTGTCCTGAATTTCCATTTTACTATTCTAGCCAAATTCGCATGTTTATTGTAACAGAGAATGTGAGAAAATCACACCCACCATTCCATTACCACCACAACCTCAATACACTTCCCCTCTCCTAGTGGGAAGACCAGTAGCTGCTTTCTTTCCTGCATACTGCTTAATAATGCCGGTGAGTAGATATTGTGGGCCTGCCATGTTGCCCTCCATCCCTATCTTTTACTGCTGATCTGACAGACCCAGGGCTCGTCAGGAAAGGATTGGCAGCAGCCTTAGGGGTGTGGAAGCAGCAGAATGCCTATGATTGAGCATTTTGGATGGACTTTAACAGCTTTCCTTATTGATTCTTGGGCTGGCCTGAAGCTTTAACATTTAGCCCCTTTAAATGCATCCACTTTATAATCGCCTTTCCCCCCCCTCCCCCCCGTCACCACCACCATTCCCACACCACTTGCAGCAACAATGCAGTAGCATCAAATCTTCCAGGTTCTCTCTCTCTGTGGCAGTGATGAAGCTGGCAGCCAGCCTTGCAAACCTCATGACCGCTCACCCCAGTTAAATGGGTAAGGATCATGGTAAGGTTGGGATGGTGAGAAGACGCTCTGTCCTGATGAAGCACTGCCAATGGAATTTATTTCATTCTTTGACACAGAGGCAAAACGCTCCTTCATATTTTGCATTCCAGCCGTTGGCTAGGAACATCCATTGGCTGTGATACTGTAAGGTAATACTTCTGAAATAGGTAATGCGACCACATCCAACATCTTCCTCCTTCAACCATTGGCTCGAGTGTTCTTGGCAAAACTGTTAGTAAGATCAGCTGTCAGAAAAGATTTCCATTGGCCCGATAATCAAATAGCCTCCAGGACTTTCTGCAGCAGAATGTATTATAATAATAATCCTGATGTGGAGATGCCGGCGTTGGACTGGGGTGGGCACAGTAAGAAGTCTTACAACACCAGGTTAAAGTCCAACAGGTTTTGGAATAATTATTTGGAATAATAATCATAATCTTTATTAGTGTCACAAGGAGGCTTACATTAACACTGCAATGAAGTTACTGTGAAAAGCCCCTAGTCGCCACACTCCGGCGCCTGTTCGGGTACACAGAGGGAGAATTCAGAATGTCCAATTCACCTAACAAGTGCGATTTTCGGGACTTGTGGGAGGAAACAGGAGCACCCGGAGGAAACTCACGCAGACACGGGGAGAACGTGCAAACTCTGCACAGACAGTGACTCAAGCCAGAAACCGAACCTGGGACCCTGGCGTTGTGAGGCAGCAGTGCTAATCACTGTGCCGCCTTTGGCTTCCCACTAATCCTCGTCACATTGTACACTTTTTCTTTTGCTTTTACGCTGTCCCTGACTTGCCTCGTCAGCCATGGTTCCCTCAGTATGTTTCCTCCCACGATGAATTTCTGTTGTGCCTCCTGAGTAACCCCCCAAAACTCCTGCCATTTGACATGGAAATCGATTTGGGGGCCGCTGTCTTGGTCATTGGACAACAAATGTTCTGAAAGCTCCATTTAGGGATCCAGCATCTGGGTTTAAAGGACGCTAAGGCCCACCTGGCAACGTAAACGCACCCTAGCGTGTTTAGCTGTGTGTTTCCTGGCACTCGAATGTCAAGAAACACGTGGCTATTCAATGCGATTCATGTTGAATAAGGGGCCTGAACGGGGAACATGTAGCCAAAGCCACACACAGTCCCGTTTTTTACAGTGGGGAGCCCCGCTCACTGGAACTCCCCATTGTAGCAAGAGATCGGGGCACCATTTTTTTTTTAATAAACATTTTATTGAGGTATTTTTTGGTATTATAACAACACAATAAACAATGTACATGAAACTATAAACATAGTGCAAAAGCCGTCTCCCTCCCTTACAGATCCCACCTTTATTGACTCCCTACTCTAAGCTGAACTAACCCGCACCCCCCCCCCCCTTTCTGCTGACGATTAATTTTCCGCGAAGAAGTCGACAAACGGTTGCCACCTCCGGGTGAACCCTAACAGTGACCCTCTCAAGGCGAACTTGATTTTCTCTAAACAGAGAAAGCTAGTCATGTCCGACAGCCAGGTCTCCGACTTCGGGGGCTTTGAGTCCCTCCAAGCTAATAGTATCTGTCTCCAGGCTACCAGGGAAGCAAAGGCCAGAACGTCTGCCTCTTTCTCCTCCTGGATTCCCGGGTCTTCCGACACCCCGAAAATCGCCACCTCTGGACTCAGCGCCACCCTTGTTTTTAACACCGTGGACATGACATCTGCAAACCCCTGCCAAAATCCCCGAAGCTTCGGACATGCCCAAAACATGTGGACATGGTCCACTGGTCCTCCCGCACATTTTGCACACCTGTCTTCCACCCCAAAGAATCTGCTCATCCGGGCCACTGTCATGTGAGCCCGGTGAACGACCTTAAATTGTATCAGACTGAGCCTGGCACATGTTGCGGACGCGTTGACTCTACTCAACGCGTCCACTGTCATGTGAGCCCGGTGAACGACCTTAAATTGTATCAGACTGAGCCTGGCACATGTTGCGGACGCGTTGACTCTACTCAACGCGTCCGCCCATAGACCATCCTCTATCTCTCCTCCCAGCTCCTTCTCCCACTTGCGCTTCAGCTCCTCGATCTGCGTCTCCTCTAACCACATAAGTTCCTTGTAAATGTCCGAGATGCTCCCTTCTCCTACCCACTCTCTGGAAACTACCCTGTCCTGAATTCCCCTTAGCGGTAGGAGCGGGAAGGTTGACTCCCGTTTACGTAGGAAGTCCCGCACCTGCAGATACCTGAATTTGTTTCCCCTCGCCAACCCAAACTTCTCCTCCAGCGCCCTCATACTCGGGAAGCTCCCCTCTATAAACATATCCCCCATCCTCTCAATCCCTGCTCTCCGCCATATCTGGAACCCCCCGTCCATACTCCCGGGGGCAAACCGGTGATTATTACAGATTGGGGACCAGACCGATGCTCCGTCTGCTCCCACATGCCTCCTCCATGACTCTCAGGACCGCCACCACCATGGGGCTCGAGGAGTACCATGCCGGCGGGAACGGCAGAGGTGCAGTGACCAACGCCCCCAAACTGGTGCCCTTGCATGAAGCCGCCTCCATACGCTCCCATGCCAACCCCTCCACCACCACCCACTTCTTCATCATGGCTATATTCACCACCCAGTGATGGTTACTAAAATTTGGCAGCGCCAGCCCGTCCTCTCCCCGACTCCGCTCAAGCATTACCTTCCTTACCCGCGGGGTCTTGCCTGCCCAAACAAAGCCAGAGATCACTTTGTTGACCCGTTTACAAAAGGACTGCAAAATAAAGATGGGGTGACATTGAACAGGAATCTCAGGAGGGCCGTCATCTTCACCGTCTGCACCCTCCCAGCTAATGACAACGGGAGCGTGTCCCATTTCCGAAAATTGTCCTTCATTTGGACTACTAGCCGGGCCAGATTTAATTTATGCAGCCAGTCTCATTCCTGCGCCACTTGAATGCCTAGGTACCTAAAGCTTCCCCCTACTAATCTAAAAGGCAGCTCCCCCAATTGCCTCTCCTGTCCCCTCGCCTGGACCGCAAACATCTCACTTTTCCCCATATTTAGGTTATACCCCGAAAACCGGCCAAATTCCTCATGATTTCTTCCATCCCCTCTAACGGGTCCGATTCATACAGAAGCAGGTCATCTGCATAGAGCGAGACTCGGTGCTGAGATTGTGATCGCCGAGTACCCCGTGTCCACCACCCCTGCCAGTAAGGCCCTGCTCAAAAGAAATCAATCCGGGAGTACACTTTATGCACGTGTGAGTAGAAGGAGAACTCCTTCACCCTCGGTTGCCCAAATCTTCATGGATCCCCCCCATCTGCTCCATGAACCCTTTTAGTTCCTTTGTCATTGCTGGCACTCTGCCCATTTTTGAGCTTGACCGGTCCAAGCCAGGGTCAATAACGGTGTTGAAGTCCCCTCCCATGACTAACCTGTGCGAGTTCAGGTCCGGTATATTCCCCAGCATCTTCTTTATAAACTCCACATCATCCCAATTTGGCGCATCCACATTTACTAATACCACCTGCACCCCCTCCAGTTTCCCACTGACCATAATGTACCGACCTCCCACATCCAAAACTATTCTATCCACCTCAAACACCACCCGCTTATTGATCAGGATCGCGACCCCTCTAGTCTTTGAATCCAGCCCCGAGTGAAAGACCTGACTGACCCAGCCTTTCCTCAATCTAATCTGGTCAGTTACTCTAAGGTACATTTCCTGCAACATTACCACGTCCGCCATCAGTCCCCTAAGATGCGCGAACACACGTGCCCTCTTGACTGGCCCATTTAACCCTCAAACATTCCATGTGATCAGCCTAGTTTGGGGGGGGCTCATTGCCCACCCCCCCTTCGCTGATCAGCCATCCCTTTTTTTGGGCCCGCCTCCAGCCCATGCTCCGCACCTCCACCAGTCCGCCCCCAGGCAGCCTCCACTCCAACCTCCTCTCTGTCCCTTAGCCCAAGTCCCTCCCTCATCAGCAGAACATTTCCCCCCCCCCCAGTAACAACACTCTGTAACCCAACCCCTTTGATAAACCGAACATATGCACACCCCCCACTGTGCTTCCATGAGCTAGCCCGCCCAGCTAGCTTGGTGGCTCCCATCCCTGGTGCCGGATATGTCCCCACCTATTGTCCCCCCCCCGGCCGCTCATACAAACATATTCCAACATCAAACAATCCCCACACAATTGCCCAACAGCAAAACACCAAAATTTAACAAGCACACCTCCATCCCCCAACAGTGCAAATGAAAACCTTAACTCACTCAGCTCTGCCACTGGTCCCAAATACTGACGGCATTACAAACAGCTTCCACAAAACGAAAAACGAGAAACATTTTTTTAAAGAACAGAGAAACAAAAAGAAAAAAAAAACATGAACGTTGCAGCAAAGTTCAAAAGTTCTCAGTCCACCACCAGTCCTTACTTTTCATGAAGTCCCAGCGCGTCCTCAGACGACTCAAAATAAAAGTGCTCTTCCTCGTACGTGACCCAGAGACGGGCCGGATCAAACAGTCCGAACTTCACCTTTTTCATAAAAAGGATTGACCTAATCTGATTGAAGCCTGCTCTTCTCCTGGCCGCCTCCACACTCAGGCCTTGTAGACCCGGAGGATACTATTGTCCCACTTACAGCTCCGCGTGTACTTGGCCCACTGTAGAATGCGCTCCTTATCCATGTACCTTTGGAATCTCACCACCATTGCCCTCGGGGGGGTCTCCCGTTCACGGCTTCCTCGTGAGGGCTCTGTGAGCCCTGTCCACCTCCAAGGGTCGGGAGAATGCCCCATCCCTCAGCAGCTTCTCAAACATATCTACGATGTATGCCCCAGCGTCCGCTCCTTCGGACCCCTCTGGGAGCCCAACGATTCTCAAGTTCTGCCGGCGGGACCTATTCTCTAGGTCCTCCAACTTCTCCAGGAGCTTCTCCTGCTGGTCTCTCAGCATCCCCACCTCCAACTCCACCGTAGTTTGATGTTCCTCCTGCTCAGCCAGTGCTTTCTCCACCTTCTGGATTGCCCGATCTTGGGCATCCAATCTAAGCTCCAGCCGCTCAATCGACTCTTTTATCGGGTCCCAGCAGTCCTGTTTCTCTTTAGCAAAGCCTTCCTGAATAACTTGCATCAGCTGCTCCGTTGACCGGAGGTTCAGTCCTCCGCCATGCTGTCTCCTGCTGCAGCTTCAGCACAAGCCTTCTCTGTCTTTCTGTTTCTGCCTTTACGAGCATTTCTAATCCTTCTCTCCATGCACCGATGTGGGAATTCAGTACATAATTGCCTCAGTCTTCAGTTTTACAGTTCAAGTCCCTTGTAGAAAATCGGGGGGGAAAGGTCCAAAAGTCCGACCCGAGCGGGAGCCACCAAATGTGCGACTTACTCCTTCATAGCTGCCACCGGAAATGGGGGTGGAGATGCTGCCGTTGGACTGGGGTGAGCACAGTAAGAAGTCTTACAACACCTGTCATCTCAACCACCAAGAAGGACAAGGGCAGCAGATACATGAGAACAACACCACCTGCAAGTTCCCTCCAAGCGATACACCATCCTGACTTGGAAATATGTCACCGCTCCTTCACTATCACTAGGTCAAATTCCTGGATCTCCCTCCCCAAAGGCACTGTGGGCGTACATAGACCACATGGGCGTACCTAGACTATATGGACTGCAGTGGTTCAAGAAGGTAGTTCACCACTTTTATGGGGCGTTGGTTCCATCTTGTTAGGTTTGATGAAGTCTTCATAGTCTTTAACAGGATTGTCTTTATTAACTACTAAAACTATTTATAAATAAAAAGGCACAACCTATCAACTGTCCCCAAACTTAGGTCTAAACTCAACTCTAACGCCACATTGACTCTCGGTGCAGCTCATGTGCTGTCTCACATCACTGTGTGGGTGGTTTTGTACTCAATCCCACATTAACCCTATATGTGCCAGACCCTCATGCTACAGTCACTACCTTCTCGAGAACAAATTCTAGCCTTGCCAGCAATGCTCACATCCCATGAAAGAATATTTCTAAAACACCTTGCACTGCTGTGCTCATTACTGCACACGTGATGAATTTAAATCGATCACATTTACCTGTGGGTGGAGACTCCGCCTGGAATGAAAGTCTCTTCAGTGTCTCCTAGCCCCAACCTTCTTTTAGTTAACAAGAAGTCCCCAACCAAAACATGTCCATAATCTTCTGCTGGAATGACAATCTTATCAAAGGAAGTCACAAGTATTGCTGAATTAGGAGACACATATCACCTCAGCACAGTAAGAACTGTTTTTCCGATCGGAAAATCTGATCATTTTGGAGGGGTGGGCCTAAGCAACCTATTCTAGTCTTGGGCTGGTCTAAAGCTAACAAAAATCCTTTTTCATTTTCCAGTCTCCTGCCTTCTAAGTGGCCCTTTCCCACAACCTCCCCCCCCGCCCCCCACCCCCCACTTGCAGCAGCAGTGCTGAATTTCCTAGCCTTGCGATAGCAGGGTCTCTCTCACACTGAGGTAGCGCACAGGGAACTTTGTCATGTTTTTAGATTTCACGATTCCTAACATTGGGGTGTTCAATTTTGACTTGATTCCATTCTTCTGCAATGCCGTACAAAACACAATAGCCCTCCAAGTAAGAAAAAGTGTTGTGCTGGCAAAAACGAACATAAGAGGCTAAAGAGAAAACTATCAAGGTAGGCAAGCAGTGACGACAATGTATTAGGGACCAAATTGCATTGCCCTTGAAATAATACAGTGGTTTAATATTTTGTTTGACTGAAATTCTTCTCTCTGCTGTTTCAATGGCAAATGGTTATTGCTAGAGGGATGAAGCTTAAGACTAGGAAGGTTATGCTGCAATTGTATAAGGTGTTAGTGAGGCCACACCTGGAGTAGTGTGTTCAGTTTTGGTCTCTTTACTTGAGAAAGGACGTACTGACACTGGAGGGTGTGCAGAGGAGATTCACTAGGTTAATCCCAGAGCTGAAGGGGTTGGATTACGAGGAGAGGTTGAGTAGACTGGGACTGTATTCGTTGGAATTTAGAAGGGTGAGGGGGGATCTTATAGAAACATACAAAATTATGAAGGGAATAGATAGGATAGATGCAGGCAGGTTGTTTCCACTGGCAGGTGAAAGCAGAACTAGGGGGCATAGCCTCAAAATAAGGGGAAGTAGATTTAGGACTGAGTTTAGGAGGAACTTCTTCACCTAAAGGGTTGTGAATCTATGGAATTCCTTGCCCAGTGAAGCAGTAGAGGCTCTTTCATTAAATGTTTTTAAGATAAAGATAGATAGTTTTTTTAAGAATAAAGGGATTAAGGGTTATGGTGTTCGGGCCATAAAGTGGAGCTGAGTCCACAAAAGATCAGCCATGATCTCAATGAATGGCGGAGCAGGCTCGAGGGGCCAGATGGCCTACTCCTGCTCCTAGTTCTTATGTTCTTATTTCAGGTAACAGAGAGAAAAGTGTTAATGGCATTATCACAACTACTTTCAGAGTCAGTACACTTAAGAAATGTAAGCAATACAGTGAAGATCGACGATTGTGATGAATACTTTGCCAATGATGTGCTGGTCATGGCTAAAAAGGCAGCTTCATGTTTTTGTTTTGTTTGACCTCTTCTCTGCGGAGTTACCATAAGGCCCGTTTCACTGCCTCTCATTCTAATAGTGAAGCCTTTAAAAGCGAGCAGAGGACAACTAAAAAAATCACTAAGGGAGGAGAAGATGAAATATATGAGTGTAAGCTAGTTAGTAATATAAAATAAGACTGCAAGAGATGTTTCTCGACATATAAAAGATAAGAGAGAGGCAAAAATGGACAGTGAACCATTGTGAAAATGAGGCTGGAGAAGTAGTAATAGGAAACAAAGAAATGACAGAGGAACTGAATAGTTACTTTGCATCAGTCTTCACAGTGGAAGACACCAGTGGCATATCAGAACTTCAAGAGAGTCAGGGGGCAGAGGTGCGTGTAGTGGCCATCACTGAGGAGAAGGTGCTGGGGAAGCTGAAAGATCTGAAGGTGGATAAATCACCCGGACCGGATGGACTACACCCCAGGGTTCTGAAGGAGATAGCGGAGGAGATTGTGGAGGCATTGGTGGTGATCTTTCAGGAATTACTGGAGGCAGGAAGGGTCCCAGAGGACTGGAAAGTGGCTCATGTAACATCCCTGTTTAAGAAAGGAGGGAAGCAGAAGACGGGAAATTATAGGCCGGTTAACCTGATTTTGTTGGTAAGATTTTAGTGTCCATTATTAAGGGTGAGATTGCGGAGTACTTGGAAATGCATGGTAAAATAGGACTGAGTCAGCACTGCTTCATCAAGGGCAGGTCATGCATGACAAATCTGTTAGAATTCTTTGAGGAGGTAACGAGGAAGTTAGACAAAGGAGAACCAGTTGACGTGATCTCTTTGGATATCCAGAAGGCAAGGTGCCATTCAGGATGCTGCTAAATAAAATAAGAGCCCATGGTTTTAGGGACAAGGTATTTACATAGGTAGATGATTTGCTACTGGCAGAAGCTGAGAGTCGGGATATTGGTGTCTGTTTCAGGGTGGCAGTGGTGTTCCGCAGTGTTCAGTGTTGGGACCACATCAATCCATGATATACGTTAACAATCCGGAAGAAAGAATTGAGGGCATTGTTACTAAGTTTGCAGATGATACAAAGATATGTAGAGGGGCAGGTAACGTTAATCAAGCGGGGAGGCTGCAGAAGGACTTGTACAGGCTAGGAGAGTGGGTAAAGAAATGGCATATGGAATACAATGTGGAAATGTTTGCGGTTATATTCTTTGGTCAGAAAGATAGAACTATAGACTATTTTCTAAATGGGGAAAGGCTTCAGAAATCTGAAACACAAAGGGACTTAGGAGTCTTAGTTCAGGATTGTCTCTAAGTTTACATGGAGGTTCAGTTGGCAGTTAGGAAGCCAAATGCAATGTCGAGAGGGCTAGAATACAAGAGCAGGGATGTACTGCTGTATAAGACTCTGGTCAGACCCCATTTGGAGTATTGTGGGCAATTTTGGGCCCTGTATCTAGTGAAGGATGTGTTGGCCTTGGAGGGGGTCCAGAGGAGGTTCACAGGAATGATCCTGAGAATGAAGGGCTTGTCATATGAGGAACAGTTGAGCACTCTGTGTCCATACACAATGGAGTTTAGAAGGATGAGGGGGGAGATCTCAGTGAAACTTACAGAAAACAGAGGCCTAGATAGAGTGGACGTGGAGAGGATGTTTCCATTAGTAGGGGAGACTAGAATCAGAGGGCACAGCCACAGACTGAAGGGATAATCCTTTAAAACTGAGATGAGGGGAAATTTCCTCAGCCAGAGGGTGGTGTATCTGTGGAACTCATTGCCGCAGAAGGCTGTGGAGGCGACGTCACTGAGTGTCTTTAAGACCGAGATAGATAGATTGATTCTTGATTAATAAGGGATCAGGAGTTTTGATGAATAAGGTAGGAGAATGGGGATGAGAAACATATCAACAATGATCGAAAGACAGAGCAGACTTGATGGGCCAAATGGCCTAATTCTGCTCCCATTTCTTATGGTCTTATGATGCCAGGTCGACAGAGACATGTATCACCCAGGAGAGCAGAAATTCCAGGCCATCAAGCGTGCCCTGACACCCGAGAACACAACAGAGCTAATGTCGTCCCTAGGGCTCTTCAATGATTACGGAAAATTTATTCCGGATCTGGCTACTTTACGGATGCCCATGCTTGTGCTTTTAAAGAAGCATCAAAGATGGGCATGCAAGGCACCACAAGTAGGAGCATTTGCCAGAGTGAAGCGGCAACTACTATCCTCCAGACTATTGATGTATTATGACCTTCGAAATGACTGATCCTCGCGTGTGATGCCTCTCCATAAGGCATTGGGGCAGTGTTGTCCCGCCAGTGGGACGATTGGACAGAGCGGCCGATAGCCTACACATCTAAAACTCTGGCTGATGCAGAGCGCTGCTATGCGCAAATTAGAAAGGAAGGGGGCCATAATTTTTGCAGTCAAGAGGTTTCATCAATATGTCTGTGGACGTAATGTTTCAATAATGACAGACCACAAGTCCTTACTCGGCCTTTTCAAAGAGAATAAAATGATACCACTAATAGCTTCAGCCAGCTTCCGACGATGGGCATTGTTGTTGTCAGCATGTGAGTCTACCTGTGGGTGCTGTCCAATCGCACAAGTTAGAGCAGCACGGGCAGCACGGTAGCATTGTGGATAGCACAATTGCTTCACAGCTCCAGGGTCCCAGGTTCGATTCCGGCTTGGGTCACTGTCTGTGCGGAGTCTGCACATCCTCCCAGTGTCTGCGTGGGTTTCCTCCGGGTGCTCCGGTTTCCTCCCACAGTCCAAAGATGTGCAGGTTAGGTGGATTGCCCATGATAAATTGCCCTTAGTGTCCAAAATTGCCCTTAGTGTTGGGTGCGGTTACTGGGTTATGGGGATAGGGTGGAGGTGTTGACCTTGGGTAGGGTGCTCTTTCCAAGAGCTGGTGCAGACTCGATGGGCCGAATGGCCTCCTTCTGCTCTGTAAATTCTATGTAAATTCTACGTTCTATGTTACGCAGCCTAGTCTCGCAGCTGACTGAAGCACAACGATGGGTAAAACGGAGAAAGAGAACCCCTCTGCATCCGGCAACAGAGGGACCTTCGGCTTAAAGACGGAGGGGTGTAATAACTCCCGAGACTCACGGCGATGGCCTGATTGATCTCCCTATGGGCTGGTGGACTATGAGCTCACATGCTAATGGGCGAAGGTCCATCAGCTGGGGCTCGGAGTAATCACCTCATAAAACCTGGCCCGGATTGGGACTGGCATGATCGATAGTCCCGGTTGGGATCTTTGTGCCTACGCTGCATTGCTGCCTTTTCTTTTGGTTTAAAATAAGCTGCTGCTGGAATTCACCTTCTTGGGCCTCCTGAACTTTTATGGCTGTGTAACTCAGAGGGCTGTGCAACAGGGAGGGTTGTGCAACAGGGAGTGGTGTGTACCAGGGAGCTGATCCAATCACACCAGGAACATGCCTGGCTAGTTAGGCTAAAATTATCCCCAAGATGTCTACACCGGATTCTAAAAGAGGGAAACAAAGAGTGACTGTCTGATACGGGTAAATGTACAGGAATCAGTTTTGATATCATCCAGGACAATTCAATAGAATATATTTTCCTTTTCGGTTAAGTCAACTAGAATTAACAAAAAAATGTATATGAGCAGGACTTGAAAATTTGAATATATTGTTTCTTTTCCTACATCTATTCTTTCCTCAAAGGTTTTTTTTGTGTGATCCTCCTTCTCCCATCCTCTGGACCCTACCTGACTGTGAGAGGAAGGATGCGTACATTCTGTGGGCCCTGGATTAATATAGGTGTCCAAGAGGGATCACCAACCTCAGGAAGTAAAGGTGGAGCAACCTCAGGCCCTTTCAGAAACTTGAAAGTAAAATGTTTATCTTTATTTACCTGCCTGCCCTCGTCTGATCAAAAAGTTTGGCGAGTTTGTACTTAAAAGTGGAAACTACTACCAAGAAATGATCACTGCGGGAAACATTCAATAATTTACAACTATTATTCGGGAAAAAGATAAAGAGGTTTACCATAATAGTCTGTGGATCTCATTTGTTAGACAAAAGCAACACAATACATCTCTATTGAAATGCTAAGAGTATTTTATTCCCTTCTCATCTAAAATCACGTTTCCTCTCGATATTGCTTTTGCTGAGTTGTCGATGAAAAACTGATGGTAAAAGAACGGTAGTACTCACATTATTGATCTGGGGTATGCGTCTCTTCCAGTTTACATTTTCCCTTTCATCATATGTGATCTGCAAATAACATATGCGTTTTGTAAATAATATGTGCAGTTCTTTCTGCCCACACACTAAGAACCAAGAACGGCTTTGTGAATACTTGCTAAAAAGCTACTGGAGCTGGTTTCTACTTCAGCATAGCCACAGAACTGGCCTACTTTCGCCAGCAGGAATCAACTCATCTGTGGTAAAGTCAGTGCTTTCCTGTCTCTGTCTCCACCCCTCTCACACCTCCCTCCATTATTGTTGCTGTCACTATTTAATTTACAGCTTCACTCGAGCACACCTGCTAGGTGGCTACTCCCTTTTCTTAAAAGGGTAACACCTTGGTTTAAGTCGCTTCCATGCTGAGTCAGCAGCCCGTTCTCGTGTCCTTCCATTTCGCAGCAACCCGGAACCTTCTGTGTTTGCAATTGCTTTTGTGTGTAGGATGTGGGGATTAAAGGGGTTTGTTGCAGCAGTACGTCTGGTCGGATGTAAGTTTGTTCCTCTGCCATTCTGCCTCCCAGTAAATCTCTTCTGAATCGCACAGAGTAAGGATGGGGTTTGTTTTAAATCAGCATTGTTGACAGTCGAGTCATTAACGTTGAAACTCTATCACCATCAATCTGCCAAATATACTTTTGTTAAACCATTGATTCAACGCAGAGAAAGGGCTCCAGCTACCATTGCAAAGGCTGCCATTTGAGGTGTGTGCGCAGCTGAGCAAATTGCAGCCATGACTATATACTTCGAACAAAGTAGAAATCCAGGTTTTGGGAGGGAAAGGGGAGAGCGGCGTCAATGTAGACAATGGTGGCTTCTGTTCGCTCTTTATTTCTCAGAGAAGTGGCATCTTGTGGACTCACTGCGTGAGAACTCCAGTGACACTTGAAGTAGGTGGAGTCTGTCTGCTTATCTGCTGTCCGGATTTAAGCGTCTCTACTGAAGGGTTTTCATTAAAACTTATTTAAGATCTAAGAAAGAGATTTGGATGGCAGCGACCCGGCAGTGATTTGAGAGCCGAGTTACTCACAGCTGCCCCTGAAAGGCCCCCCGCCATCACTGCCATCATCCCTTTTAAAATCTTAGCAAAGAGTCAACAATATGAAAGAAAACAGAGCAATTTATCACCAGCTGCATCAGACAGGTGAGTAGGTGCAAAAACCCAAGTAAGAAAAGCAGATATGTATGGAACCTTTTGAAAATAGGACCAATTTGATTTTTGATTTTCTCAAATGGTGCTTTGAGGTTTTGTTGAAAGACATTCAACGATTGATTCTTTCCCCTTTTTGTACCTCAGCACCAATGACTTTGTGGTATTCAATGTAAGTAGCTTACGAATTAATGCTTCCACGTGTCATGTAGACAGATCAGGTAACATGGAAACCACCCGGCACATTTGTGAGACCCTTAATTAATGGGTCCTTGTTGATGCATGTGCAAGTTTGACGGTGTGCTAACCTTCACAAGGACTACTGGGGGGGGGGGTCACTAATCACTCTTCCCCATGGGGCTCACGGAGTACAGGTTCCCGTGGTCGCGCGGGAGGCCTGACCAGCTGGGACTCATTAGTGAGCCCTTTAAATGCTGCTCCCAGCCGGGAGTTCTGATAGTCCCGGACTGGGATATTAGTGTTGTACGCCATGATGGCAGCTTTATCTTTTCAGTAAAAATAAACCTGTTTAGCTTTCTTCTTCGTGTTGCCTGGATTACTACATTGGCAATGAGAATCAAATACGAGATTCTGGACACCCTTCATTGAAACTTTGGTCCGGAACGAAGAGGGGCAGTGAGATGTGGCAGGTCCGGGAGGCTTCCAGCCTCCCGGATAGCTTCATCTGCAGAAAGTGCACCCAACTGGAACTCCTCACAGACCGCATGGTTCGGTTGGAGCAGCAGTTGGATTCACTTAGGAGCATGCAGGTAGCGGAAAGCGTCATAGATAGCAGTTATATAAATGTGGTCACACCCAAGGTGCAGGCAGAGAAATGGGTGACCATCAGAAAGGGCCAGCAGTCAGTGCAGGAATCTCCTGTGGTTGTCCCCCCTCTCGAACAGGTATACCCCTTTGGATACTGTCGGGGGGGATAGCCTATCAGGGGAAAACAGCAGCAGCCAGAGCAGTGGTACCACGGCTGGCTCTGATGTTCAGAAGGGAGGGTCAAAGTGCAGAAGAGCAATATTCATAGGGGACTCTATAGTCAGGGGCACAGATAGGTGCTTCTGTGCACGTGAAAGAGACTCCAGGATGGTATGTTGCCTCCCTGGTGCCAGGATCCAGGATGTCTCCGAACGGGTAGAGGGCATCCTGAAGGGGGAGGGCAAACAGGCAGAGGTCGTTGCACATATTGGTACTAACGACATAGGCAGGAAGGGGCATGAGGTCCTGCAGCAGGAGTTCCGGGAGCTAGGCAGAAAGTTAAAAGACAGGACCTCGAGGGTTGTAATCTCGGGATTACTCCCTGTGCCACGTGCCAGTGAGGCTAGAAATAGGAAGATAGAGCAGCGAAACACGTGGCTAAACAGCTGGTGTAGCAGGGAGGATTTCCGTTATCTGGACCACTGGGAGTTCTTCCGGGGCAGGTGTGACCTATATAAGAAGGACGGGTTGTATCTAAACTGGAGAGGCATAAATATCCTGGCCGCGAGGTTTGCTAGTGTCACACGGGAGGGTTTAAACTAGTATGGCAGGGGGGTGGGCACGGGAGCAATAGGTCAGAAG
Source organism: Scyliorhinus torazame (assembly GCF_047496885.1). NCBI lineage: Eukaryota > Metazoa > Chordata > Chondrichthyes > Carcharhiniformes > Scyliorhinidae > Scyliorhinus > Scyliorhinus torazame. The sequence goes on along the minus strand of NC_092713.1, from coordinate 52,889,727 downwards.
GTGAGAGCATTGAGGGAGAACTAGGGAATAGGGCCAGTATGGCTCTGAGGCAGAGCAGACAGGGAGAAGTTGTTGAACACAACGGGTCTGGTGGCCTGAAGTGCATATGTTTTAACGCAAGAAGTATTACGGGTAAGGCAGATGAACTTAGAGCTTGGATTAGTACTTGGAACTATGATGTTGTTGCCATTACAGAGACCTGGTTGAGGGAAGGGCAGGATTGGCAGTTAAACGTTCCAGGATTTAGATGTTTCAGGCGGGATAGAGGGGGATGTAAAAGAGGTGGCGGAGTTGCGCTACTGGTTAGGAAAAATATCACAGCTGTACTACGGGAGGACACCTCAGAGGGCAGTGAGGCTATATGGGTAGAGATCAGGAATAAGAAGGGTGCAGTCACAATGTTGGGGGTTTACTACAGGCCTCCCAACAGCCAGTGGGAGATAGAGGAGCAGATAGGTAGACAGATTTTGGAACAGAGTAAAAACAACAGGGTTGTGGTGATGGGAGACTTCAATTTCCCAATATTGACTGGGACTCACTTAGTGCCAGGGGCTTAGACGGGGCAGAGTTTGTAAGGAGCATCCAGGAGGGCTTCTTAAAACAATATGTAGACAGTCCAACTAGGGAAGGGGCTGTACTGGATCTGGTATTGGGGAATGAGCCCGGCCAGGTGATAGAAGTTTCAGTAGGGGAGCATTTCGGGAACAGTGACTACAATTCAGTAAGTTTTAAAGTGCTGGTGGACAAGGATAAGAGTGGTCCGAGGGCGAATGTGCTAAATTGGGGGAAGGCTAATCATAACAATATTAGGCGGGAACTGAAGAACCTAGATTGGGGGCGGATGTTTGAGGGTAAATCAACATCTGACATGTGGGAGGCTTTCAAGTGTCAGTTGAAAGGAATTCAGGACCGGCATGTTCCTGTGAGGAAGAAGGATAAATACTGCAATTTTCAGGAACCTTGGATAACGAGAGATATTGTAGGCCTCGTCAAAAAGAAAAAGGAGGCATTTGTCAGGGCTAAAAGGCTGGGAACAGCCAAAGCCTGTGTGGAATATAAGGAAAGTAGGAAGGAACTTAAGCAAGGAGTCAGGAGGGCTAGAAGGGGTCACGAAAAGTCAATGGCAAATAGGGTTAAGGAAAATCCCAAGGCTTTTTACATGTACATAAAAAGCAAGAGGGTAGCCATGGAAAGGGTTGGCCCACTGAAGGCTAGGCAAGGGAATCTATGTGTGGAGCCAGAGGAAATGGGTGAGGTACTAAATGAATACTTTACATCAGTATTCACCGAAGAGTAGGAATTGGTGGATGTTGAGTCTGGAGAAGGGTGTGTAGATAGCCTGGGTCACATTGAGATCCAAAAAGACGAGGGGCGCGATTCTCCGACCCCCCCACCGGGTCGGAGAATCGGCGGGGGCCGGCGTGAATCCCGCCCCTGCCGTGTCGCGAATTCTCCGCCACCGGATATTCGGCCAGCCGGCGTGGATTGAACCACCTTTGGGACGGCGGGACATGGCGGCGTGGGTGGGCTCCGGGTTCCTGGGGGGAGCGCGGGGCGATCTGGCCCCGGGGGGTGCCCCCACGGTGGCCTGGCCCGCGATCGGGGCCCACCGATCCGCGGGCGGGCCTGTGCCTTGGGGGCACTCTTTTCCTTCAGCCTTCGCCATGTTCTCCACTATGGCGGAGGCGGAAGAGACCCCCTCAACTGCGCATACGCGAGGATGCCATGAACGGCCGCTGACACTCCCGCGCATGCGCCGCCCGGCAAAGTCATTTCCGCGTCGGCTGGCGGGGCACCAAAGGCCTTTCCCGCCAGCTGGCGGGGCGGAAATCAGTCCGGCGCGGGCCTAGCCCCCCAAGGTAAGGGCTCGGCCCCTCAAGATGTGGAGAATTCTGCACCTTTGGGGCGGCGCGATGCCGGACTGATTTGCGCCGTTTTTGGCGCCGGTCGGCGGACATCGCGCCGATTACGGAGAATCCCGCCCGAGGTGCTGGGCGTCTTGAAAAATATTACGGTAGATAAATCCCCAGGGCCTGATGGGACCTACCCCAGAATAATGAAGGAGGCTAGAGAGGAAATTGCTGAGGCCTTGACAGAAATCTTTGGATCCTCACTGTCTTCAGGTGATGTCCCGGAGGACTGGAGAATAGCCAATGTTGTTCCTCTGTTTAAGAAGGGTAGCAAGGATAATCCAGGGAACTACAGGCTGGTGAGCCTTACGTCAGTGGTAGGGAAATTACTGGAGAGAATTCTTCGAGACAGGATCTACTCCCATTTGGAAGCACAGGGGATCAGGGGTGAGCTGGCAAGGTGGATACAGAACTGGCTAGGTCATAGAAGGCAGAGAGTAGCAATGGAAGGATGCTTTTCTAATTGGAGGGCTGTGACTAGTGGTGTTCCACAGGGATCAGTGCTGGGACCTTTGCTGTTTTGTAGTATATATAAATGATTTGGAGGAAAATGTAACTGCTCTGATTAGTAAGTTTGCAGACAACACAAAGGTTGGTGGAATTGTGGATAGTGATGAGGACTGTCAGAGGATACAGCAGGATTTAGATTGTTTGGAGACTTGGGCGGAGATTAATCCGGACAAATGTGAGGTAATGCATTTTGGAAGGTCTAATGCAGGTAGGGAATATACAGTGAATGGGAGAACCCTCAAGAGTATTGAAATTCAGAGAGATCTAGGTGTACAGGTCCACAGGTCACTGAAAGGGGCAACACAGCTGGAGAATGTAGTCAAGAAGGCATACGGCATGCTTGCCTTCATTGGCAACCTTTGTGTCGTCTGCAAACTTACTAATCAGACCAGTTACATTTTCCTCCAAATCATTTATATATTAAGTATAAGAATTGGCAAGTCATGTTGCAGCTGTATAGAACCTTAGTTAGGCCACACTTGGAATACAGTGTTCAATTCTGGTCGCCACACTACCAGAAGGATGTGGAGGCTTTAGAGAGGGTGCAGAAGAGCTTTACCAGAATGTTGCCTGGTATAGAGGGCATTAGCTATGAGGAGTGGTTGAATAAACTCGGTTTGTTCTCACTGGAACGACGGAGGTTGAGGGGCGACCTGATCGAGGTCTACAAAGGGGCATAGACAGAGTGGATAGTCAGAGGCTTTTCCCCAAGGTAGAGGGGTCAATTACTAGGGGCATAGGTTTAAGGTGCGAGGCGCAAGGTTTAGAGTAGATGTACTAGGAAAGTTTTTTTACACAGAGGGTAGTGTGTGCCTGGAACTCGCTGCTGGAGGAGGTGGTGGAAGCAGGGACGATAGTGACATTTAAGGGATCTTAACAAATACATGAATAGGATGGGAATAGAGGGATACGGACCCAGGTAGTGTAGAAGATTGTAGTTTAGTCGGGCAGCATGGTCGGCACAGGCTTGGAGGGCCGAAGGGCCTGTTCCTGTGCTGTACTTTTTTTTGTTCTTTGTTCTTGTTCTTGAGAACCCGCTAATGCCTCTGTTCGAGAACCTTAGCCATATGATGCGGGTGTAGAGGACTCGCCCCAGTAGATTGAAATAATGCACTATTTTTTTTTGTGCAATGGCATAGAATGTGACGACTGACACAAGATAATCTTTCTAACTACCAATGTCCGGCATCATAAAGACTTTGACGCACCCAGCAGCCCCGGATTCAAAAAACTGGTAGAGGTAGTGGCAAACCACTATGACCCAAGACCATCGATAATTCTTAAGCATTGCAGATGGAAGATGGCTGGAAGGACCCCTGAGAATTCATGATGGAATTCCTGACCAGGCTCAGGTAAGTGGCATAACACTGTGAATATGGACCATTCCTTCCTGAGAAGCTACAGTACCGATTGGTATGTGGGATAAACAACATTGTGCCACAGCGGAAGCTTTTATGGGTGGCACGGTAGCACAGTGTTAACACTGTTGCTTCACAGCACCAGGGTTCCAGGTTCGATTCCGGCTTGGTTCACTGTCTGTGCGGAGACTGCACGTTCTCCCCATGTCTGTGTGGGTTTCCTCCGGATGCTCCAGTTTCCTCCCAGAAGTCCCGAAAGACGTACTTGTTAGGTGAATTGGACATTCTGAATTCTCCCCCAGTGTTATTCTCTCCCGAACAGAGGCCGGAGTGTGGCGACTAGGGGATTTTAACAGTAGCTTCATTGCAGTGTTAATGTAAGCCCACTTGTGACAATAATAATGATTAGTATTATTACTAGCAGAATCCACCCTAGACCTTAAAAGAGCCATAGAACTGGCATTGTCTCAGCAGAGAAATCTGAAAAAGGAGCCCAGGAACTTCAAGGGTCAAGGCACAGTAGCGAGTTTGGTGTAAGACGACCCCCATATAGAAAGACCAGTTTCCCCTTCGAGAGGACTCGCGTGCCCCACCCACCGCCTGTCCACCACTCAAGAACAGGGATGGAGGGCCAACAAAACCCAGATATATTAGGGAAGCTTCCCCAGAGGACTTCAGGGAACATTTGCAAAGTTGCAGTACCTTGGCCAAATGACATGCCCACGGCAAGACGGCCAGGAATCAACAGATTCCACCCAGGCCAGAAGCCAAAGCCTCCTCAGGCCTAGGCCTTGTAAACCCACCAGCCCAAACAGGACAAAATGATACAGTTGAACTGTATCACTGCTCCCAAGGTTGCTCCAATTAAAATCAAACTCCAGGTCAATGCTCACTCCCTGGAAATGGAAGTGGACACAGGAGCCGCCATCTCCATTATTGGGGAACAGACTTTCAGATGCCTCCGAATGGGCATCATGCCCCTAGGCCTGTGAGGTACCAGGGCCAGGTTGGCCACGTATATGGGAGAATCTCTACGGATTGTAGGAACCACCGTAATCCCAGTTATCCATGGGCAGCTGATGGTCCGACTCCCTCTCATAGTCGTATGAAGATCAGGGTCTTGATCTTCTGGGCAGGGACTGGCTCCAACTGGGTGAGCAGCAAATTTTCAAAATGGGAACTGGCGGACTAAGTATGCCCGACCTAAGTATTTCAGGCACGACCGGTCCGCTATACCTTGCTCACCAAGGTAGAGATCAAATTTGTGCAGTTGGAAAGTCTTGGCACCATACGCCTGGTGCAATTTGAGGATTTGGCTGAGTCAGTAGTCCTGGTCCTCAAGCCCGGCAAGTCAGTCCATCTTTGCAGGACAATGAACTAAGTGTTAACAGAGTGTCCTGTCTAGACCAATACCCCATGTTGCGTAGCGAGGACCTCAATGCAAGACTGACACTTTTAACAAACTTGATATGAGCTACGTGTTTCTCCAGCTAGAGCTTGATACAAAAAATACGTAACCATTAACACCCGTAAGGGCTTGTATGAATACACCCAGTTTCCTTTTAGAGTCTCATCGGTGTACACCACTTTCTAGACCTCAATGGAAAATATCCTTCAAAGGCTGCATAAGGTGGCAGTGTACCTAGGTGATATGTGAATCAGAGGAGCCACTGAAAAGGAACATTGGACAAAGCTGGAGGAAGTTCTACGATGATTCTCTAACGTGGCTTCTGCTTCAAGTGCGAAAACTGTGTTTTCCACGCAGGCGAGGTAGCATACCTCTCGGGTGCTGCATCGATAACGACGGCCTGCACTCTGTAGAGGACCCCATGTAGGCTATAAAAGGGGCACCGACCCTAAGAAACACGACCAAACTGAAGTTGTTCCTAGGCCTCATAAATTATTACGGGAAATTCATTCGCAACCTGGCTACTGTCCTGGCACCCCTACACGCACTTTTGGAGAAGCACCATAAGTGGTTGTGGAGGGCACGGCAGGATGAAGCATTCAATAGCTGCTATCATCCAACATCTTGCCGCACTACCACAGACCACAGGTACTGGCATGTGACACCTCTCAATACGGAGTAGGGCAGTGTCTCCCATTGGTGGGACGATGGCACCAAGCAACCAATTGCATATGCATCACGAACCTTGGCAGATGTGGAACGACTCTATGCCCAAATTGAAAAAAAGGGATTGGTCGTCGTGATATTTGGAAGAACGAAATCCCATTCGTACGTTTACGGCCGGCACTTTATGATAATCACAGACCATAAACCCCTTTTGGACCTTTTGAAGGAGGACAAAACGATCTCCCCCCCCCCACAGCCTCGGTTCAGATCCAACGTTGGGCTTTATTGTTGGCAGCCAATGAGTACTCCATCGAGCCCCGCCCTGGCGCATACATCGGCAGTGCCAACGCTCCGAGTTGCCTACCACTGCCCAGAAGCTTGACCCCCTCCACCAGTAATGGAAGAAGTCACAATGACACTAAATTTCCTGAATACCCTGCCTGTACCCACGAAACAAGTGCAGGTGTGGACCCAGAAGGACACCACACTGGCAAAACTGCGTCACATGACCCTAAGTGGCAGAATTCGAAAACACCCACAGGGGATATGAAGCGTGGAAGATGCATCATCCTGTGGGGAACCTGAGTGGCCGGCTCCTACCGAGGTCAGTGCCCAATCTTGACGGAGCTCCACAACATTCACCAAGGGGTCTCCAAGATGACGATGTTCACAAGGAGAAACGTTTGGTGCCCAGGCTTGACACTAACATTGAGCAGTTGGTGAAACAGTTCCCCTTGTGTCAAGGGAACCAGAAGCCCACACTTCAGCCTCACTGCGCCGTGGGAATGGCCAGGGATACCTTGGGTGCAGGTACATGTGGACTTTGCCGGGCTGTTCATGGGATCGATGTTCTTAATCTTTGTCGACATACAAATCCTCTACCAGTCCCAACATGACTATAGAGAAACTCCGGCAATCATTTTGTGTTTATGGGTTACCGGAGGTCCATGTGTCAAACAATGGGGCTCCGTTCACCAGCCGAGAATTCCAGGCATTTGGGAAGTCCAACATGATTAAACATATCTGAACGGTGCCATCTGAACCGTCCATCCTCCAATGGCCTGTCTGAATGTGTGCTTCAAATGTTTAAAAACAACATGAATAAACAGACTGCTGGGTCTCTAGACACCAAATTGGCCTGGTTCGTCTTTGATTACAGCGTCTGGTGTCTGACTGCTTGGCCTTTACCACAGCACAGACACACTCAACATCTCAGTGTTTCAGTGGAAACTCAGGCTGAAGTCATGAGGCCCATGCTTATTGCCATGCAGGCTCAGACCGCTGTCATCAGTTGCCACTGTTCAAAGCGGCTTGCAGATATCTCGCAGCAGCCCAGCAATCTGTGCTCTAGCAGGTTACTAGGATTGCTGAGGGGCCGCCCTAGGGGAGTGGCTTCCTGGTGCAAGAGCCTGCTTGTCCTCACCGAGAATGTCATTATTCATGCTTCCACCACTGCCACTTCACCGGTGCTCGTGCTGTTTCCCCTCAGCCAGAGAGCCCTAAACGCCACTGCCGCTCTCAAGGTGCGGCAGTTCAAAGCCAGACCCTCGAGGCCCATTCAAAGCCATCCTGCAGGGCAATCTGCAGCCACCCCCAATGAAAGTCAAGAGTCTTCCACCAGCCATGCTGGAACAGTTAGGTTTACATTGTGTCCGAGTACTTGGACTGTTTTGTATGTGTGACTAGGAGTGTTTTTTGAATAAGCAGTCATGGAATGGATATTTTTTTGGTGGATTTTATTTTGGAACTTTGGTCAAGAGGATGTTGTGATGCCACATAGCGGTGAATTTTGGAGGTGCTGTGATGTTGAGATGAACTCTTCGCAGAGTTGGAATCTAGCTCTCTGCTCACAGACAAATTGTCCAGCCAGTAAGAATAGCAGATGACTCCTTCTCTTCCACCTCGTCCCTTTGAGCACAGCTTCCCCTCTCTGCTGCCAGTACCCTGGTTCCAAATTAACTTTCAGCACAAGAGCAACTGTAAATACAGCCCCTATTACTGAAGCAGCCTTTCTCCGGAGAGGCCAGCTAACTCCTCTGATCTCTGTCAAGATTCAGAAATACTGTAAAAATCCCCCCCAAACTCCTCCTACAACAATCGCCACAGTGGCCCAGATTTTCACCATCACAGAGAGCCTGATATTTTTGCTTTCTATTTTTCTGAGGGCTGGAGTGGAGTTGGGCTGGGGTTCATGGATGTACAGATTATAGAGGCAGCTGGCCATTTAAATCATTAGCTTCCTCCACTTAAGTTGGATTTTGTTAGACCAGGGATGGAATAATACAGGGGGTTGCTGGCTGGTGGATGGCATTCTCCATGCCAATCCGCCATGTAGCCATAAAGCACTGTGGGTCAGACAAACTTGGACTTACAGCCCTCAATGGGGAAGACACCTTGCTCTCTTGAGCTGCCAGCCAATCCGATTGGCCGTCAGCTCCTTAAGTCCTGGCAGCACCAAGAAGGCATCAGTGGCCAGTGCCGAGACCACAGGAGAAGATGACAACCAATACATCCCCCGTGCAGGCAAGTGTTGGGCCGGGGAAATTTTGGTAGGTTAGCGAGAGAGAGGGATGGGTTTAAGGGAGGGAGTGGGCAGGAAGTAACTTCAAATTTCACAAATTGCTTCATTAGCTGTAAAGTATTTTGGTTAATCCTAAGGTTGCAAAGAGGTCTATAGGGGTTGCATCATACCAGCCCTTTAGAGATGGGCGAGGAGGTGGGGCTTGTAAAATGGTGAATGAAGGTGGGGGGGTGGAGTGGCTGTTGTCTTCCCACTGCCATTCTATTTTATTGGAGACGGGGAAAAATGGATTATGCCTCCTCCCACCCAGAGACTACTGGCATTTTAGCAGCAGCAGGTGGCCCCTATGCCATGTGAGGAGACTGCTTGGTGAATGCTGGGGTCTTGAGGATGGGGGGACATGTGCCCTTCAAATTGGGCATTCTGTGGCCCATGGAGGGGCCCCCTGGTGGCAATGGTCACCCCAATGGCAACTAACGTCCACAACTATTGCTGCCTCCCTGCTCAATTGGAACCTAACTGGCCCTACCAACCCCAGAACCCACTTCACTTAGCTGCGAGTGTGGCAAAACCACCCAGACCAAATTCAATGCTCTAAGTGCTACTCTTTACAGCCAATGACGTACTTTTGAAATGCAGTTACTGTTGAAATGTAGAAAACGCAGCAACTAATTTGTTCACAAGTGTGATGAATGGAGGATTATAGGAATATTGGATTCTAAATATTAGGGCAATTTTAGGGTTAAAAGCCTGGGATTATATTGTGTTTGACTGCAGTGGTCATGTTTTTAAAAAGGATTTTCTTTTGCAGGGCCTGGGAAGCTTCAGGAGCCAGAAGATGAAATTGACCAGAGGATTGTGTTTTTCAGTCTGGGCTAGTGCATGCAGTTTGACTGGGGAAAGTCCCTGGGAGTTAATGTGCTTTCAGCCAGGGGAGTTCATTTGTTTTTCAGCTTGGGAAGATGATGTCATTGCTGGGTGGAGCTAAGGGATTCAGAAGCATTTTAAAAAAGCTTTGGAGAAAAGTTGGAGTCTTATCTGACTGACTCTAAGTCCAGAATTCTCTCCCAGTAGGATAGTTATAAAAAGAGTGATAATATTTCAAGCAGAGCAGTCTTGTCTGAGTACAATTAAGACGCCGAAACAAGCCGATTGAAACAGCTTTTTGAAGACATTCAGCCAGAGTCTGGAAAGTTCCAAATCTGTTCTGTAAAGCATGTATTATTCTATGGCATGCTGATTTTTAGATGGAATGAGAGCTGTACATTTATTTTTTTGTTGCTTAATGGGGAATTGAGTAGTAGTGTTTAAGGGGTAATTGTAAGCTGTTCTTTTTGCATGTGAAGTTGAAGATTTTAATGTTGTATTCAAAATAAAGTTTTGTTGTAAAAAAAAATACCAAATTGCTACTTCTTCAAGCAATCACTCCTGGAGTGAATCATAAGATAAACAAAGGAACACGTTTGAGAAAGGAGAATAGAATGAAAGGAAGGCAGACACAAACAGCTATAATCAAAGAAACAAAAATAGACCAACAGAGTGATTGAGAAGAAAACAAATACATTAACTGGCAGGTGGACATCACCCTCTGTGCATTGACCTAAACTGGTTTCCAAAAAAGCAACTCCTTGACTTTAAAATTCTCGTCCTTGTTTTCAAATATATTTATGGCCCTGCCCCTCATCTCAGCAATCCCCTCCAATCCCACAACGCTTCAAGATATCTACAGTCCCCCAATTCTGGTCGCTTGCACATTCTTGATTTTAATCATTCCACCTTTGGTAGTCTTGCCTTTAGTTGCCTAAAGCACTAAGCTCTAATGTCCTAAACACTGGAATTATTTCCGCTACTCACTTCACCTCATTTTCCTCCTTTTAAGATGTTCCTTAACATTTATCTCTTTGACCGCGATTTTGGTCATCTGCCCCAATATCTCCTAATAAGACTGCGGCCAAGTTTTCAAAGCAAATTACTGCGGAGGCTGGAATCTGAAACAAAAACAGAAAATGCTGGAAAATCTCAGTGGGTCTGACAGCAACTGTGGAGAGAGAACGGAGCTGACGTTACGAGTCTGGATGACTCTTGGTCAGAGCTCTGAAATCCAGAGTCGAAACGTTAGCTCTGTTCTGTGTCCACAGATGCTGTCAGACTCGCTGAGCGTTTCCAGCATTTTCTGTGTGTGCCAAATTCTGTTTGATAATGCTCCTGTGAAGTCTCTTAGGACATTAAAGGCACTATTATAAATGTAGATTGTCTGGAAACTCTTATAATAATGCAAGTAGGTGAGGGCTGCAAACTTCTTGCCTCATTTATATATAATATAAAATCCCGCAGCTGCAATCTTTACCAATGCTGTCAGCAGTGAGCTATGATTTACAGAATAAGTTTAGACTGAGGCTAAAAGTAGTAAAATGATGAATGAAGTCAGGGAACTGTCATTTCAGCAAGATGCAGCCTTTTATGAACATTGCCCCTGACTGATGCAATAAGCTGAAGACAAAATGCAATTACGTTACTGTTTAAGCTAGACAGGAAGAGCTTGACAGACATTATCGTCTATTTGTATCAGAGAGGAAACATGATTCAATGACCACAGAATCAGAACTTTTTAGTAATGGGTGGGTGATGAGGGGAGATTTCCTGAAACAGTCATGTCATCAGTTAAAAATAAAGTATCACGACGGTATCATACGTGCAGTGAATAGATTTGAAACGATCCTTTTGAGGAAAAATTGGCATGTAAAAGCTCTGTCTCAGTCGCATAGCCAAAAATGGTCATTCCTCAATACACACAACAATTGTGAATGCATTTCAGCCCTTACAAAGATCTTCAAAAAAGAAATATTTTTTAAAGAATGTTTATTTTTAGAAACAACATTTAAAGCTGTTAGTGCAGCGAGTACTGGCTTCTTGATTGTGGAGACTGAAGTCCCAGGAACTCGCTGCTGTGAGGCAGCACCATTGCAAAACGCCATTCAACACAGTGCCTCATATGTCTCCGTTGTGTTGTGTTGGAAGGCAGCAAGTGGGAAGAAGGCAATGCTGTGAGTGAGAGTCATTGTTGGGTTACTATCACTCACTTCCTAGTAGGCCCAACATGTACATCATAAATCTAGAGACGCTCAACTCTGGGTAACCAAGGGTCAGCTTATTTCCTGAGCACTGCTGCTCCCTCTGTGGCATTGTGCTGCTTCTCTGATATCAGCTTTTGGACGCGCAGCTGCTCTAGTGTGCTAATAAAAGAGTTGACATGCCAGTCCTGATGCTGAGTATCTGGCACTAAATCTCCTGTTCGCGGGCAAAAAAATAGATAGGTACAATTAACCCGCAATTAAAGCTACAGCAGTTTTCTCCTGGTAATGACAATCTCTCAGTGTTAGCTCAGTACCATTGTGGTATTAAGATACAGAATCACTGCAGAGCCACTCGACCCATCAAGTCTGCACCAACTCTCCCAAAGATCTCCATACCTAGGCCCACACCCCAATCCTATCCCTGCAACCTCGTCTAACCTGCACATCATTGGACACTAAGGGGCCAATCATGGCCAATCCACCTAACCTCCTTTAGACACTAAGGGGCAATTTAGCATGGCACATCTTTGGACTGTGGGAGGAAGCTGGAGCGCCCAGAAGAAACCCACGCAGACATGGGGAGAATGTGCAAACTCCATACAGACAGTCACCCAAGGCCGGAATTGAACATGGGTTCCGGGGAGGGGGAGGGGGGGGGGGGGGGTGGGGGGAGGTTGCCAGGCCATTCCGCTTGGGCTGTTGGGGCAGAGCAGGGTGGGCACCTGGGTTTCCCTCTGGCACCCAGGCACCTTGATACTGCCACCCTGGCGTGCTAAGGTGCTTGGCTGGCACTGGCAGGCTGGCATGGGCACGGTTAGGGTGTTCCAGTGACTGGGCCCAGGTGCCAGGGTGGCATTGCCAAGGGTCTGGGCCTGATGGGACCATGCCCATGAAAGGGGGGATGAGGGGGGTATGAAGAGTGACGGGTGAAGGGCAGGTATGAAGAGGTCTCACAAAGTTTCGGGAGGTTAATGGTGGGGCCGTGAAAGTTGGGGCGGGGCTGTGGATAGTGGGTGGGGAGGACTGTAAAGGTGGACCCTCAGCAACCCCATTGTGGGGTGTGCTCACTTGGGGGGGTATGGGGTAATGCTCATGTGTGACGTTGCCTGTGGGTGGAAGTGTGGGGGACCCTCAAGCTCACTTAGAGATCGGGGCACCCTTTCAAAATGGCAGCGGATCCGGTCTCACGGGCGAGTTCAGCTCCCCAGTAATGAAAACATTTCTAAGTGTGAGCTTGACAAGGGAGAAACTCCCTGCGGCCCAAAAAATAGACAAAGGGAGAAATCTAACTCCACTTGAGACACGACGCAACCTGTAAATCTCACGAGAGACCTCGCGCAAAATGTACCTGGTTCACTGCACCTCGTGAGGTCTAACGGGATCTCGCAAGACATCACGTTCTGGATTCTCCCCACAATGGGCAGCGCCCAAATCTGCATATTAAATTATGCAGTTAGGCACACTTACTGAGGCACACTGGATCTAACCACGTCCCGGAATCGAATCCACTTATCGAGCCTCAGCCGGGCACTGTTTACACTGGTTTAACACTGGTCTCCACAAATGGGGAGCAGGCATACCGGCACTTTGGGGAGTCTCCCCAGCAATCGGGGACCCTGGGTGGTTGGGCTCTGGGTGTGGTGGTACCCTGGTACCTTGATGCCACCTAGGCTCCCTGGCACCGTCAGCCTGGCAGTGTCACCCAGAGCACTGCCAGCTGCCCGAATGGCATTTTGCCCACGCTGGGGATCGTGTCTGCGGGTTCCCTTCCCTAATGAGTTGGGGTGTGGGGTGGGGCATGATGATCCCTTACACGTGCGTTGGGAGATACAGAGGCTGCAGTGGGGGGTATCTGGCAATTGATTCCTTCCTGCACTGGCAAGCGAGTGCAACATTTCAAGTGACCAATTTGCTATACTATGGAAAGATCGAGTCAGACTTTCCCCGTTGAAAGGGCTAAGTGGCAGCAGGTAAATTCATCAGCTCTTGAAATAAAAATCAGCCTTGGAATTTGTTTTTCCCATCTCCCTGGTAATTAAGACCCTCCAGTGTTCCAGATTCAATGCCTGACAAAATCCACACAACCTTTCACTGAAAGTTAAACAAGTCATAATCATTTATTTTGGGGGCGATTAAAGTGTCTCCAAACGTGAGCTTCTTATCAAAAGGCATTTCCCAAAAGGAGTTGGAAACAGTAAAGAGTCTTTTTTAAAAAAAAAATAGAAACAAAACCTCACTGCAGCAATGCAAATATTTTCCAGAGGAAATTGGAAGCAGCAATGAAGTCAGCATTACTGGCAAGCTCGACTTCTGTCCCTGAGTGTTTAGCCTGGAAGGTAGTTTTCCTGGATGAGATTTTGTTTAATTTTAGAAAGAATCCAAAGATAACATGGGGTATTTCCAAGATGCACCTACTTCTGCTCTGACTTCTATTTATAAAGCTAAGTGGGTCTGAAACTGAAATTAATGACACACATGGAGAGCTCTCCACTTTTTTCCATACTGGTGTCTGACGCAGAAAAGACACGGGGGAGAAAAGGAGAGAAGGGGAACAGGATGTTCAATCAATGCCCCCCTCCCCACCACCTTACACCCCCAACATTTGTCAAATTTTCCATGTATGATTGAAATTAAACTGAGATGTCCAAGTAGAAGAGAACACCTTTCCATCTTCATCATTGCATTCAGGAACACTGCAGGTTTAAATGAGATCCTGGAACACAACTGGAACAAAATGGAATGGGGACATGAATTTAAGAAGGCGGGCAACACTGAAAAGGTGTTCAAAAGACCTTTTGTACTCAATAGGAATGTTTATAAAATTGTTAAAAAAAACCTCATCTTTATTTTCCAGTCTTCTTAGGGCCACCCAAAGACCTTTCAGTTGGTGGGATTTCAGAGGCAGGTCACATTGCTAGGTGTTGTCGGTAATCTTGTGCTGGGGCATTCAGTGAGCTGAGGATCATTGTATTGAGACAGGATTGGTGGTAAAAACACCTCCTCTTGCTTCATTTAACTGTTTCTGTTTCTGCAGACCGAACTCCAGAAATACAAGAGCAAAAAGGTTGGAGTAGAGACTCAGTCAACAAGGTCACTGTTTCTGATTTGTGGGGTTGCGCAATTGAGCACCGTCCAGGGAATGGTCAGAAAAATCTCCCCTGAAGTGTCAAATAAGAAACCAATTAAATGCATAAGCTTACCACTGTGTTACTGGATCTGTCATTTCGGAAAAGGAGCTCCAATTATGTTACATCAAAATGAAGGTCTAACTCTCAGATGGTAAGGACATCCTGTGACAGAATCCTACCTTGAAAGAGAAAATCACATGATATGCATTTGTTAATACAATACTTAATTGCCTCCTATAGTGCAACCAGGTGAATTGTCATAAATCATAAAAGTTAAGAAGAAATTGTGCTCAAATCTAAACACCGTTTTAAGAATCCCAAATAGTGAGATCCCCCCAGCTTTCTGACTGCTCTGTGGGGCAGGTCTGTAAAAATTCTTGCATGCGGGCAGCACGGTGGTGCAGTGAGTAGCACTGCAGTCTCACGGCACCGAGATCCCAGGTTCGATTCCGGCTCTGGGTCACTGTCCGTGTGGAGTTTGCACATTCTCCCCGTGTTTGCGTGGGTTTCACCCCCACAACCCAAAAAGTTGTGCAAGGTAGGTGGATTGGACATGCTAAATTGCCCCTCAATTGGAAAATATGAATTGGGTACTACAAAGAACAAAGAACAAAGAAATGTACAGCACTGGAACAGGCCCTTCGGCCCTCCAAGCCCGTGCCGACCATGCTGCCCGACTAAACTACAATCTTCTACACTTCCTGGGTCCGTATCCCTCTATTCCCATCCTATTCATGTATTTGTCAAGATGCCCCTTAAATGTCACTATCGTCCCTGCTTCCACCACCTCCTCCGGTAGCGAGTTCCAGGCACCCACTACCCTCTGCGTAAAAAACTTGCCTCGTACACCTACTCTAAACCTTGCCCCTCTCACCTTAAACCTATGCCCCCTAGTAATTGACCCCTCTACCCTGGGGAAAAGCCTCTGACTATCCACTCTGTCTATGCCCCTCATAATTTTGTAGACCTCTATCAGGTCGTCCCTCAACCTCCTTCGTTCCAGTGAGAACAAACCGAGTTCAATCAACCGCTCCTCATAGCTAATGCCCTCCATACCAGGCAACATTCTGGTAAATCTCTTCCGCACCCTCTCTAAAGCCTCCACATCCTTCTGGTAGTGTGGCGACCAACATTGAACACTATACTCCAAGTGTGGCCTAACTAAGGTTCTATACAGCTGCAACATGACTTGCCAATTCTTATACTCAATGCCCCGGCCAATGAAGGCAAGCATGCCGTATGCATTCTTGACTACCTTCTCCACCTGTGTTGCCCCTTTCAGTGACCTGTGGACCTGTACTCCTAGATCTCTTTGACTTTCAATACTCTTGAGGGTTCTACCATTCACTGTATATTCCCTACCTGCATTAGACCTTCCAAAATGCATCACCTCACATTTGTCCGGATTAAACTCCATCTGTCATCTCTCCGCCCAAGTCTCCAAACAATCTAAATCCTGCTGTATCCTCTGACAGTCCTCATCGCTATCCGCAATTCCACCAACCTTTGTGTCATCTGCAAACTTACTAATCAGACCAGTTACATTTTCCTCCAAACCATTTATATATACTACAAACAGCAAAGGTCCCAGCACTGATCCCTGTGGAACACCACTGGTCACAGCCCTCCAATTAGAAAAGCATCCTTCCATTGCTACTCCCTGCCTTCTATGGCCTAGCCAGTTCTGTATCCACCTTGCCAGCTCACCCCTGATCCCGTGTGACTTCACCTTTTGTACTAGTCTACCATGAGAGACCTTGTCATAGAGGTTTATCATAGAATTTACAGAGCAGAAGGAGGCCATTCGGCCCATCGAGTCTGCACCGGCTCTTGGAAAGAGCACCATACCCAAGGTCAACACCGCCACCCTATCCCCATAACCCACTAACCCCACCCATCACTAAGGGCAATTTTGGACACTAAGGGCAATTTATCAAGGCCAATCCACCTAACCCGCACATCTTTGGACTGTGGGAGGAAACAGGAGCACCCGGAGGAAACCCACGCACACACGGGGAGGATGTGCAGACTCCGCACAGACAGTGACCCAAGCCAGAATCGAACCTGGGACCCTGGAGCTGTGAAGTAATTGTGCTATCCACAAGGCTACCGTGCTGCCCGACTTGTAAGGCCTTGTCAAAGGCCTTACTGAAGTCCATATAGACAACATCCACTGCCCTACCTGCATCAATCATCTTAGTGACCTCCTCGAAAAACTCTATCAAAGTAGTGAGACATGACCTCCCCTTCACAAAACCATGATTCCTCTCACTAATACGTTCATTTGCTTCCAAATGGGAGTAGATCCTGTCTCGAAGAATTCTCTCCAGTAATTTCCCTACCACTGACGTAAGGCTCGCCAGCCTGTAGTTCCCTGGATTATCCTTGTTACCCTTCTTAAACAGAGGAACAACATTGGCTATTCTCCATTCCTCCGGGACATCAACTGAAGACAGTGAGGATCCAAAGATTTCTGTCAAGGCCTCAGCAATTTCCTCTCCAGCCTCCTTCAGCATTCTGGGGTAGATCCCATCATGCCCTGGGGACTTATCTACCTTAATATTTTTTAAGACACCCAACACCTCGTCTTTTTGGATCTCAATGTGACCCAGGCTATCTACACACCCTTCTCCAGACTCAACATCTACCAATTTCTTCTCTTTGGCGAATACTGATGCAAAGTATTCATTTAGTACCTCACCCATTTCCTCTGGCTCCACACATAGATTCCCTTGCCTATCCTTCAGTGGGCCAACCCTTTCCCGCGCTCCCCCCAGGAACCCGGAGCCCACCCACGCCGCCATGTCCCGCCGTCCCAAAGGTGGTTCAATCCACGCCGGCTGGCCGAATATCCGGTGGCGGAGAATTCGCGACACGGCGGGGGCGGGATTCACGCCGGCCCCCGCCGATTCTCCGACCCGGTGGGGGGGTCGGAGAATCGCGCCCCTCGTCTTTTTGGATCTCAATGTAACCCAGGCTATCTACACACCCTTCTCCAGACTCAACATCCACCAATTCCTACTCTTCGGTGAATACTGATGTAAAGTATTCATTTAGTACCTCACCCATTTCCTCTGGCTCCACACATAGATTCCCTTGCCTAGCCTTCAGTGGGCCAACCCTTTCCCTGGCTACCCTCTTGCTTTTTATGTACATGTAAAAAGCCTTGGGATTTTCCTTAACCCTATTTGCCAATGACTTTTCGTGACCCCTTCTAGCCCTCCTGACTCCTTGCTTAAGTTCCTTCCTACTTTCCTTATATTCCACGCAGGCTTCGTCTGTTCCCAGTCTTTTAGCCCTGACAAATGCTTCCTTTTTCTTTTTGACGAGGCCTACAATATCACTCGTCATCCAAGGTTCCCGGAAATTGCCGTATTTATCCTTCTTCCTCACAGGAACATGCCGGTCCTGAATTCCTGTTGTTTTTACTCTTTTCCAAAATCTGTCTACCTATCTGCTCCTCTATCTCCTGCTGGCTGTTGGGAGGCCTGTAGTAAACCCCCAACATTGTGACTGCACCCTTCTTATTCCTGATCTCTACCCATATAGCCTCACTGCCCTCTGAGGTGTCCTCCCACAGTACAGCTGTGATATTCTCCCTAACCAGTAGCGCAACTCTGCCACCCCTTTTACATCCCCCTCTATCCCGCCTGAGACATCTAAATCCTGGAACGTTTAGCTGCCAATCCTGCCCTTCCCTCAACCAGGTCTCTGTAATGGCAACAACATCATAGTTCCAAGTACTAATCCAAGCTCTAAGTTCATCTGCCTTACCCGTAATACTTCTTGCATTAAAACATATGCACTTCAGGCCACCAGACCCGCTGTGTTCAGCAACCTCTCCCTGTCTGCTCTGCCTCAGAGCCACACTGTCCCTATTCCCTAGTTCTCCCTCAATGCTCTCACCTTCTGACCTATTGCTCCCGTGCCCACCCCCCTGCCATACTAGTTTAAACCCTCCCGTGTGACACTAGCAAACCTCGCGGCCAGGATATTTATGCCTCTCCAGTTTAGATGTAACCCGTGCTTCTTATATAGGTCACACATGCCCCGGAAGAGCTCCCAATGGTCCAGATAACGGAAACCCTCCCTCCTACACCAGCTGTTTAGCCACGTGTTTAGCTGCTCTATCTTCCTATTTCTAGCCTCACTGGCACGTGGCACAGGGAGTAATCCTGAGATTACAACCCTCGAGGTCCTGTCTTTTAACTTTCTGCCTAGCACCCTGAACTCCTGCTGCAGGACCTCATGCCCCTTCCTGCCTATGTCGTTAGTACCAATATGTACAACGACCTCTGCCTGTTTGCCCTCCCCCTTCAGGATGCCCTCTACCCGTTCGGAGACATCCTGGACCCTGGCACCAGGGAGGCAACATACCATCCTGGAGTCTCTTTCACGTCCACAGAAGCGCCTATCTGTGCCCCTGACTACAGAGTCCCCTATTACTATTGCTCTTCTGCGCTTTGACCCTCCCTTCTGAACATCAGAGCCAGCCATGGTGCCACTGCTCTGGCTGCTGCTGTTTTCCCCTCTAAATTTATTTAAAAAATAAAATTCTTGCATGGTGTACACAAACAAGGAATTCAGCCTAAACTTTTATACTGCACTGGTTAAGCCTCTTTTGAAGTATTCAATACTAGGCACTACATTTTAGATAGGATATCAAGACTGAAGAGAGGGCGAAGAAGAAATTAACTTTAATGATACTAGGGATGAGAGACTTCAGCTATGTGGCGAGATTAGGGAGGCTGGATTGTTCTCGCGAGGGCAGAGATGATGAAGAAGATTATTATTTTTTGAGGTATTCAAAAACATGAGCAGTTTTGATGGAGAAATTAAGAAGAAAATGTTTCCAGTGGCAGAAGGGTCAGAAACCTGAGGATGGAGAATTAAGGGGATTGGCAAAAGAACCAGATGTGACATGAGGAAACATTTCCGCGTCCTGCTCTGACTGCCAGACTTGGCAGCTTGTTTTCTGCAGGTGGAGGTCGCTCACTGTTGGCCGCCGCAGAGATCTTACAGTCCTGCCGAGGTCTATCGCATTTTGTATGGCTCACCACCCCCTCTCCCCCTCCCCCCACCAGGGAACCTGATATATTTCCCAGAGTATTGAAAAATGTTGCTATAGAGACAGTGGATGCATTGGTGATCATCTTCCAAAATTCTATAGATTCTGGAATCTACCGTGTGCAGCACGGTAGCATAGTGGTTAGCACAGTTGCTTCACAGCTCCAGGGTCCAAGGTTCGATTCCTGACTGGGGTCACTGTCTGTGTGGAGTCTGCACGTTCTCCCCGAGTCTGCGTGGGTTTCCTCCGGGTGCTCCGGTTTCCTCCCACAGTCAAAAGATGTACAGGTTAGGTGGATTGGCCATGCTAAATTGCCCATAGTGTCCAAAAAATGTTAAGTGAGGGTTACTGGGTTACGGGGATAGGGTAGTTACGTGGGCTTCAGTAGGATGCTCTTTGTAAGGGCAGTGCAGACTCGATGGGCCGAATGGCCTCCTTCTGCACTGTAGATTCAATGATTCTATGGAATGCTTCCTGAAGATTGGAAGGTAGCAAATGTCACTCCACTATCCAAGAAGGTAGGGAGACAGAAAACAGGAAACTTCAGACCAGTTGGTAGGGAAATGCTGCAATCTACTATAAAGGATGTGATAAATAGATACTTGAACAATCATGATCTGATTGGGCATCTTCAAAGCGGATTTACGATTGGGAAGTCATTGTTTGACGAATTTGTTGGAGTTTTTTGACAATGTTACTCATGAAATTGATGAAAGATAGTCGCGGGATGTGCTACATTTGAAGTGTCAGAAGGCTTTTGTTAAAGCCCCCCACAGGAGATTAATTAGCAAAATAAAAGAACATGGGACAGGAGGCAATAGACGGGCATGGATTCTGGATTAACTAACAGGCAGAAAACAGAGACTAGGAATAAATAGGTCATTCTCACATTGGCAGGCTGTGACTAGTGGGGTACCACAAGGATCAGTACTTGGGTCCCAGCTGTTCACAGTATATATCAATGATTTGGATATGGGAACCAGATGTAATATTTCCAAGTTCCCGGACGATACAAAGCTAGGTGGGCATGTGTTGTGAGGAAGAGTAAAGTGGCTACAGGAGGATTTGGACAGAGTGGGTAAGGACGTGGCAGATGGAATATCATGTGGGAAAATGTGAAGAAATCCATTTTGGTAGAAAGAACAGATATGCAAAGTATTTTCTAAAGGGTAAGAGATCAGAAAATGTAAATGTACAAAGGGACTTGCATATCCTACTCCACAAGTCACTGAAGGCTAGCATGCAGCTGCAGCAATTAGGAAGGGCTTTGGAATGTTAGCCTTTATCACAAGAGGATTTGAATAGAGGAGTAGTGAAGTCTTGCTTCAATTGTATATAAGCTTGGTTAAACTGCACCTGGTGTACTGTGTGTAGGTTTGGCCCCCTTACCTCAGGAAAGATGTTATTGCCATAGAGGGAGTGCCGCAAAGTTTCACCGGTCTTGTTCTGGGATGGTGGTACTGTCTTATGAAGAGAGATTGGGGAAACTGGGCCTGTATTCTCTAGAGTTTCAAATAATGAGAGGTGATCTCATTGAAACCTACATGATATTTAAAAGGAATAGACAAGGTAGATGCAGGGGGGATGTTTCCCTTGAATGGGGAGTCTGGAATCAGGGAGCACAATTTTAAAATAAGAGGGATGCCACTTAGAACAGAGATGAGGAGAAATTTCTTTATACAGAGGGTTGTGAATCTTTGGAGTTATCTACACCCAGAGAGCTGTGGAAGCTCAATCATTGTGTACATTTAAAGCAGAGATTGATAGATTTCTGATTAACAATAACATAAAGGGTTATGGGGATAGTGGGTGTAAAAGACATTGAAGTGTCTGACCAGCTATGATTGAATTAAATGGTGGAGGAGGTGCGGCAGGCTGCAAGGCCTACTCCTGTTTCTATGTTCCTAACCCGCCATAGGGAATCACCTTCACCGACAGGAAGGGCCTAAACATCCCGCCCAGTGAGTTGTTTGATCTGGAATGTACTGCCTGAAAGGCTGGTGGAAGCAGATTCAATAGTAACTTTAAAAAGGCAATTGGATAAATACATGAAGGAATGGCTTACATTGAATTTCTTTTTTTTTAAATTTCCGCTCATTTAAATCTATGACTTATCTTATGGTCATATCTGGGTTTAGATTATCGATTCCATTAATTCTTGCCTTATTTTGATTTTCCATTAATTTCCTCTTAGCCTCTAGAGTTTGAGTTTCACCATTCTTGCCGCTAATTGCTTCCTTTCCAACGCATGAATTCTAGCAGAGTGAATGAAGGAAGGAGAGTAACTTAAATTGTGCACAGTGCACCAAGTATACTCTCACCGGTGCATTATAAAGCTTCAGTATCCTCTCTGTAGACATATATTCTGTCATAATATACATCTATGTATATAATGGAGTGCAGACAGGCAGTGATTGACACACAGGATTACCAGTAAGCACACAGAACAGAGTAGCCAATCACCAGACAGGACACGACCACTATAAAGCCAGAGGGCACCAGTTTCCCGCTCTCTCTTGGGACCCAGCCTCTGAGACAGTCAGAGTTAGTGAGCTGGCCAGTGCAAACACCATGTGGTAGCTAGTAAGTCTGGTTAGGCTAGTATCAGATCTCCAGTCAAGTCAGCATAGTGTCAACCCACAGTTGAACATGTATAATAGTTTAGATGTTAAATAAAATTGTGTTGCATCTTATCAAGTGTTGGAGGTCTGTCTCTCGCTACACTGCATCAAGTGCAGTCCACATCGACCCAGCCTACCCAACACATCATATTCTATTCTTTCTGGCAATGCATTCCCATTCTCTTTTTGTAATTGACTGTCAACATTGTACAGATAGGCATTACGGTGCAGTGGGTAGTGACCCTGCCTCTGAAGCTCTGGGTTTGAGTCCCACCCCAGGACTTATGGCCTATAATGTTCAAACAGGTTTCTTAAATATTCCTGTGCTTATTCTCTCTGCTCCATTATACACCTATGTCACTCTTTTCCTTCCATCAACACAGAATTATGTTTGTTTGGGAGTACTGAATTTCATTCGCCACTGGTCTGTGCAATTCCATCATTATTCTGAACAATTTTGCAAATGATCAACTGTCTCCTTAATCCTTACAGTTTTCACATAATTTGCAAATTTTGCAAGCTTCCAATTGGTTTATCTGTTAAGTCATGTATTTCCTAAATATTGGCAGTCAAAGGTCATGCATTCTCTGGTCCGCCAGCTGCATTTTTCGGTGCGGCGTGCCCCCGCCGGCAACGGAATTCTCCGTCCCACGGCCGGTCAATGGAGTTTGCCATTGTGGCCACCCCGCGCTGTCGGGAAACCCACGGGCATGGGTGCGCTGCCAGTGGACGGAGGATCCCGCCGACGGAGAATTCCGCTGATGGTCTTTGAGGTACTGGACTCTATAACTCTCTCCCTGGCATTACTGCATTACTAGTAAACTTTGGAATTCTCTCTCTTAACCTCTCCACCTCACCTCTTTGAAGAGGCTTTTTAAAAGTTACCTTTCTGAAGAAAGTTTTTTATTGCCTGTCCTCGTCACTGCTTTTGTTGATAATACTCCCGCCTCTGAAACACCTTCACAGGTTTTATATTGAAGGTGGTATATAAATGCAAACTCTTATCAGTGGTTGTTGCAGGACTCTCAAATTGTTTTTATGGGGCCTTCCAGCTAACAGCTCCTGATGTTCAGCTCACAGGAAGCTGGTGGCAATCACAATTATTTCATTTCTTAAAACTTGCAGCCAGGCAGGTCTGTTTTCTTTTAAACACGGGCCTGGAGTTTCTTTGGAGTTACTGAAACGTTGCCAGAAGTGTGGCAGAAAACCCCTCACCTAAACAAGATTTCTTCTACACCTTTGGAAAAGTTAGCGTGGAGGAATGGGAACAACTCCAAGGAAGTGTGGTGCAATTCCCCTGAGGAAACAATGATTGCAACGCATTATAACCATTTGGTATTATAGCCCTCACTATTAACTCCTCCATGAAGGAGAGGGTCGGAGTTGGAGGTGGTGGGGGAGAGATTTAAAAAGTGAAATATGCAGATCATGACCTCAACTACTGCACAGTAGCCTGTCACATTTTAACAGTGGTGGATATCAGGGTGTTTGATTGTTCTCTTCTGGAGTGGTGTGGCTCTTAATTAACATATTACAACCGGGCTCCCATAATGCAAATGCTGCTGAAAGAGTTTCTCAGGGGACAGGGAAACTCAGCACACTCCATATGTGCATGGCGGAATATAAGTGCCTCAGCCCCTATTAGAAGAATTTGGCCTCCTCCAACCCTGAATTCCCAGCCTTTCTGTCTCCAGCCCCGATCGTGGGCCTCCTCGCAGAACTCCCAATCAGCAACTTCTCACTGCTCGCACTCCAGGCTGGTCTCCAAACCGCCCAACCTTGTAGATTACTGCTCTTTCCCCCATTGCCGTAATCACAGGCCTCTGCAGCTCCTGAAGTAGCCTTCTCGAGACTTCCCCTCAGCTCCAAATGCTAACTTTACGTCGACCACCACCCTGATTGCAGGCCTCTCCATTCCTCCACCACCGATGGCAGACTGTCCTCCCCACCCACCCCCGAAACTGATCGTAAGCCCTCCAACCCCGGCCCCGGCCCCAATTGCCAATCACCGACTCCCAACCCCAGGTGGAGACTCTCAGCTCCAATTGATGACCTCTCTCCCTGCAGTCCCAATTTCCCACCTCCACCTTGGCCGTACTTGCCAGGGACAGTCCCCAAGAATCCCCGGCTGTATCCATCTGCAAGCTGTCAATTAATGTTAATCAGCTCCTGTCATTAAAATCAGGGTCTAGCCGGGTCCTTCATTTCTTCTTCAGACACGCTCCCTCCTAGCTCTCTGTCAATATTGGATCATAATGTCATTATTTTGTGCATGTGCACTGGCCAAGTAGTCAAAGTCATTCTGTGTATCTATGCACTACATGCTGGAATCTAGCTCTCCACAATGACTTATATGGAAACTATCAGCACTATTCAAATCCAAATGAGAGAAAGCGGCGCACTTAGGTCGTTCCTAGAGATTCAGCCAACAATATAAAAGCAGCTTCTGTTTTCTATTTTTATTTTAGCTTGGATTCCCATGGTTTTAATTTTATTCAAAATGTTCAATTTGCGTAACAACCGAAGCCTAACTGGGGGGAAAAAAAGGAATGCACATTCATCTTGAGTCTCGTCACATAGTAAGAAGTCTTACAACACTAGGTTAAAGTCCAATAGGTTTGTTTGAAATCACCAGCTTTCGGAGCGTAGCTCCTTCATCAGGTGAGTCTCACCTGAGGAAGGAGCAGTGCTCCGAAAGCTAGTCATTCCAAGCAAACCTGTTGGACTTTAACCTGGTGTAAGATTTCTTACTGTGCCCACCCCAGTCCAACGCCAGCATCTCCAAATCAGGGCTACTCATCACATACCCAGGAAGCGGCAACGAAAGAGCTTTACTCTCAATTTACTTCTACAGAAGTTATTTTGTAGGCAAGTAAAGTAACTAATGTTCACACATCAAGTTCTTATTATCAGTAAAGCAAGATGAATGGCAAGTTCAGTTGAGGGAAAAATATTGGCCAGGTACTCTCAGGAACTTCCTGATCTGAACCTGAGGAAGGAGCTGTGCTTCAAAAGCTCATGATTCCAAACCTGTTGGACTTTAACCTGGTGTTGTAAGACTTCTTACTGCACCCACCCCAGTCCAACGTCGGCATCTCCACATCCAAAATCTCTGATGCCTTGGTGTGCCTGCACCATTGGTCGACTGGGAAAGTAAATACATTCCCTTAGACAGTTGGCAATGGTACACTGGTTGAGGAGAGTGCTCCTAACCCTTGGCTAAGGTGTATATTGACATGTGCACCCCCCCCCCCCACATAGAACAGGTTGAACATAATACCGTGAAGTGAAGCTTTGAACAATACTTACGGCTGAGAAGAGATTTCAGTGTGCAGTAGCATGGCCAAAGCTGTGGCCACATGGTCATGTGGTGTGGGGCAAGGGTGGTATGGGGTGGTGCCGAAGTGGTGCTGAGAGTAAGGACTGGGCATCAATGTTATGGTCACAAATGAGTCAATGGGCTTTGAGGGGCAGTTTCAGATGATGAGTAGACAAAGAGTGATCCTTAGGAGAAAGAAACTAATCGTCAAGTCTCTCTCTTTGGTATTCCAGTGAGGAGAACGTATTAAACATGGAACCTGGTGATCTCACTGTTATTCTTCTCGCTTATAGGCAGGAGAGAAGAAGAAGACGACACCAACAGAGGCATCTGGCTCGCTAAAGGCAGAAATAGAACCATGAAGAGGAAGGAATGGCTGGGCACTGTTCATCTCGTAGAGGATGAACCACAGAGAGCTGTCGCTCAGAGGCACCTTGCTAGGCTCAGGTGTATAGATGACGCCTAATATACTTGCAGATGTCTGACAAACAGTGTCGCCGTAAACTACACATGTCCAGGGAACTGGCTGGTTATATCTATCACCTTCTGCAGGCTTTGCCATCATGGGGACTTGGAGGGCATTCACTGCAAGTGTCACTTAAAGTTACTGCGACAATATATTTTTATGCCACTGGCACCGTCCTGGGCTCCACAGATGACCACTGTAGGAATTTGCAAACCTCCGCACAGGATCCTGCTGCGTTGCAATGGTATCCCCCTTAGCTTGTGGAGCTGGAGCTGAAGTGGTCATAGGAAGAGGGGATTCGGATGGGTTGGACATTTCCAGGGACAACTGGGTGGATGGCCCCAGGTTGTGCACCAGCTGAACCTCCCCGCTATGGATGCATGAGGGCCCCTGGCTTTCTCCTTGGGATAGAGAGGCAGCTGGAGTGAGTTTGAGAAGCCCTACTGTCCTTTGGTGTTCGCACTCATGGATCCCAGCAATTGCCTGCAACATGGAAAGCATATGGTGCAGCAATGCAGGACAGTAAACTTGCACCAAGGTCTCCGCTACAGCTGCCACCCTCGCTGTGTTTACCTTGGTGCATTGCAATGCTGGCACAATCACCTCAGACACAAGGTAGGTGGACTCCCCCATGCAGCCTTTCAATTCAAGGAGTGTACCAGACATCTCTTCTTGATTTTCCCAAATTTGCCTTTGAAGATCCAGCAACTGAGGCATGACCGAGTCCAGGCGTATGTCATCTGATTGGGACTCAGCAATATCTGGCCTCCAGGAATCCTCAGAGTGCCAGCATCGTGGGACATGTCTGTCTCTGTGTACTGAGGATCTGGAAGTGTGATATTCTCACCATGTTATGACCCTGAGGCTGCTCCGAAACTAGATCCCACCGAGGTGTGTGTCACTGCGCTTGGTAGAGGGTGTGTATGAGCGCTGTGGCAGGTTTTCAATGTCCGGGGTCTGTGAATTCCACACGCACTGCTCTCAGGCCTGGAGTTGAGAGCCTGGCTGGTGGCCTCTCTCAGCTGCTTCCCAGATGTGCCTGTGACAGAAAGGGGAGGTCCCTAGTGCATGGCAGGGGCCTTTCAGAAAGGGGATAAATGGCTCTCAGCAATCATTGTCTGATGGAAGATGCAGTGCTGGATCCTCACTTGGTTTATGGGCAGCACGGTAACATAGTGGTTAGCACTATGGCTTCACAGCCCCAGGGACCCAGGTTCGATTCCCGGCTTGGGTCACTGTCTGTGCGGAGACTGCACGTTCTCCCTGTGTCTGCGTGGGTTTCCTCCGGGTGCTCCGGTTTCCTCCCACAAGTCCCCAAAGACATGCTGTTAGGTAATTTGGATTTTCTGAATTCGCCCTCGGTGTACCCGAACAGGCGCCAGAATGTGGTGACTAGGGGCTTTTCACAGTAACTTCATTGCAGTGTTAATGTAAGCCTACTTGTGACAATAAAGATTATTATTATTATCGCCGACGACCTCAGCACAGGAGCTGTCGATGTCCTCGCCAGCCTGCTGGATAGCTCTATCTTCAAAATCCATGAGGACTTTCAGCTCTGGCATCCCTCCACCCTTCTGGGCTCTCTCCCTCTTGATGTGAGGCAACCTTTCCTGCATGAAGATAGATGGTGAGGCAGGTGATAAGGATGCCTTGCGTGTGTGGATGGTGAGTTTGACCAGTGAGATGATGAAGGAGATGAAGATGTGTGTGCGTGAGCAAATGTTGGTGCCCCTTGAGCTGACAGTGAGTGAGATCCCTGTGGATGTGTGATGGATGTATGAGTGCCTGAGTTGAGAGTGGTGAGAAGAGTGACTTATCCTGGCGGAACAGAAGGGATCATTCATGCACTGGATAGCTGTCCTTTTCTGCAGAGCATTAGCACTGGCCACCCTTGTCACCACCCAGGGAGGCGTTTGAAAACCTGGGAGTGGATTTCTTGGCAGCCATCATATCCCGGTGAACTGCAAAGTATGGCTGGTTGTGCCTTTAAATGTGGTGCCCCATTGATTGCAGCGCAGAGGTGAGGGCGTGGCGGGCGAATCAGAGGCCGCCCCGCGGGCGATACAGTGTGGAAACTGTGGCAGAAAACCTTTGGCACCAAGTGCCACGCTATACAATGGGAAAAGCCACCATTACCCTTGGTGGGTTCAATGCTGCTTTTCCTGCCCGCTTTCAGTCTTTTCTGATTTCTGGGAAAATCTCCCGCTGGGTGGTTTTGAACTCGCATCTATTAACCATGCCATAGGTAGTTTCCCCAAATATGTGTCTTATATCATGCTCAAAGAAGTTCACCATCTGGATGTTGTCTGTTAACAGACAGGAAATGAGCCCTCCAATCCAAATAAGAAATGAGCTGTTCACCAATATTAGAGTCACGCTTGAGCACTCGAAAAATATTTTCCAACTCCCGGCTTTAAAAGAACTCAACTCAATTTGATTGTAGAAGAGGCACTTACCAGTAATGCAAAATATTCAAGCAGACAGACGGATGACTTGTCTCAGTCTTCACATGGAAAACTCTCCTAATTTAAGCGGGTGGCAAGCAGATTCTGACATCTCTTCAGCTTATCGCTCTGAACAACAGCAAGGTGAAAGGCAGTCGTGTTAGGATAGATTTCCAAGTTGCTGCACTCTTTCTAATTCATTCCTGTTAATGTGAGCTCTGAGCTCAACTAGTATGTAACATGTTCTTTAATTGGATCATCCCATCAGCCCTTTCAACCAATCAACTTAATTGACGTTTTCCTGACAGCTTCACCAAACATTCTCAGTGCATGAATCAAGTGTCAGATAAATATGGGGTCAGAGCCCATATGGCCATATCCTCATCTTTGGTACTTGGCATAACATAAAATGCAGCAAAAACAATGCTTACTTGCAAAATTAACAACAATGTCCTCACTTGATTCAAAGCATTAAACTGAGGAAAATAGGCACATAAATAATTGATAAAATATTGATCCAGTCGAAGGATTTAAGTGACATCAAGTCCAGCCAGGGAAAGCTCGATGATTTATACTGGTCACCTGATCCTACCGATAAACTGCTTTGCCAGTGAGGTACTAGGTATTAATTGCAACATATGCTTAGATAGTAAATCTTTGTTTTAAAGTACTCTTACTGCTGTGCTCCCTGATGGTTTCATGATCCATCTTGAATTTTCAAGTTGTGCTGTATTATAGAGTTGCAAGGGATGTAATACTTATTTAGGATGTGCAACCTGATCATGTGACAGGAGCGGCCAAATTATAATTATTTTTCATTTTCTTCTTCCAATATAGGTGAACATTTGCTGGCATGTATTATCATAGAATTCCTATAGAGCAGAAGGAGGCCAAACGGCCCATCGGGTCTGCACCGACCCTCCGAAAGAGCACTCTAACCAGGTCCACTCTCCCGTCCACCCACCCCATCCCCTCAACCTAACCTGCACACAAAGGGGCACTTTAGCACGGCCAATCCACCTAACCTGCACATCTTTGGACTGAGGGAGGAAACTGGGACCATCCGGAGGAAAATCATGCAGACACGGGAAGAATGTGCAAACGCCACACAGAGTCGCCCAAGACCAGAATCGAACCTGGCTGTTGCTGTGAGGCAACAGTGCTGACCACTGTGCCACCATACTGCACCTTTAATTTCCTCAGTCAGACAGTTCCTAAGTCAGTCTGACTTATTTCAGATTCAAGGTCCTGCTTTCATAGAAGTTCTTTGAAAGAACTAAAGAACTTTGTAGACTCTGTATTTATAAAGGCAGTTCTACAGATTTTTGTTTGTGTAGTCTAATTTGTATTTGCCAACTTCTAAAGCATCCTAGAGGTGCATTCCATGTAGATGTTATCAACATTAGAGGTCAGTCAGAGTGTTGCTGTGATGCTTCAATGCTAGATCTCAACACTACAGTCAGGACATCTTTTTTCACCCATTGTACCAGGGATTTACACTTTGCGCCATAGATGATTGAAGAGCTGCGGGTGTGGATAGAAAGGCCTTCTGAAGAAAGCACCTGTCGTTACAGATTGTAAATCTTTACCTGCACGCAGGCCACAGGGAATGGCAATGATACTGAACTGCAAACTTTATTTACCTATGTGTGAGAGGTGGAAGCTGGTTTGGAGATGAGTGTAGGATTTGATATCAAGGTTATGACCTATCTGAGTGGTGGCACTGGATTTGCTGACAAAAATTATGACTGAGGTAACATTACATTCTGCTAACATTACATTCTGCAGTCTCTCCTTCCTTCCCTATGTACGGTATGCGTTGTCTGCATAGCATGCAAGAAACAATACTTTTCACTGTATATTAATACATGTGACAATAATAAATCAAATCAAATCAGTCTGAGCCGTTTCTGGCCGACCACACAAAAGTGAATTTATTGGTATTATTCCAAAACTGACACAAAGTATAACACCCAATCATGATGTAATCACTGAAGAATATCACTGCCCATTTGACTGAGGTATTCATAGGGCTAGGTGGTGAATTGAACAATTGTCTTTCACCCCTGAGAACCAGAGTTCAATTGAAACTGAGGGAAGTAAGTTTTCTTTGCAATTCCAACATCCAATAAGTTTGCAATGTTTTAGTTCCCATTGGACACATCTCCACAATATAAAAGGGCCACTATATAAAATATTGTTAACACTAATTCTGCAATTTAACCAAGAATTGTGCATGATTGATTGGAAGACTGAAAGAAGGAAATACGTTATCATTTTAAATTATTGGCTCAACGCATCTAATCAAATTGTCGTTGGTAATTAGATCAACTTCACCCTTCTTCTTCTGCTTCATCTCCACCACTGGTTTCTTGAAGCGATTATCAGTTTTGTTTTAAGCATTTAATCCCCCTGTGTTTGGAACACTGCATGCACAGTATCAACCTGTCAAGGCCTGTGCGATAGCAGCTCCCAAACCTACAACCTCTACCATGTGGAAGGGCAGAATGACATGGGTATATCAATGTCTGCGAGTTCCTCTCCAAGGCACATTCAACTTGAAATGCATTGTCATTCCTTCATTGTCACTGGGTCAACATCCTGTAACTCTCTCCCTAATAGCAGTGTGAGTGCATCTTCACCACATGTAATGTAGCAATTCAAGGAGGTGGCACATCGTCATTTTCTAAAGGGTAATCAGGATTGGACAGTTAAATGCTGGACTTGTCAACCCGTGAATGAATAAAGGACAAGGATTGTCTGCATTCTAGTCAAGTGCAGTTCTATTTACAATCAAAGCAATAAAGCAAACTAACACCCAAATAAAATAAATGTTGTTTCCTTACTTTGGATCAACCTTATTGAAGAGTAATTCAACACAACACTTATATCTTGTACCTGTTGCATTCTATATAGGATCCACAGAAGGACGAAAAAACTAGCTGAGATACATGAAAATTGTATTTGGACAGACATTGCTATCTCTAGTAATTTGGGTCCTGGAATTACACTGTGGGAACTAATGTAAGAATGCCTAAACAAATTGTCTCAAATTACTCTGCAATATTTTAGTGATGATGATAAATCATTTCAAATTAGTAGTCTGACACGCCATAGTGTTATTTCAGGTTCCTCGTTTAGGATATTAATTAATTTTGCCACTTCGTGAAAACTGCCCTCCTCTTTGCAGGATTTTGCTGCTTCCATTGTGGAAGTTGATTAAGGCCAAAGAATAGGTTAAATAATTTCTCAGCTTATCAGCGAAAGAGAATGAGGGTTCATTCCCTCAGAGTTATGTCCTTCTAGAAAGATGCCCACCCCGCCTTTGCTTCTCAGTGCTATAATCGTGTGTATGCATTAATCCTCCATTGCTTGCCTGAAGCAATATGTCTTCAGTGACTATTGGTGTCAAAGAAGGTAGCTCTTCTGTTGATATGAAGTAAGTGATATGTTCATTCTTTCAGTTTATCACCAAGTGCCAAAGGATAATTACGTTCCCCTCCTCTTCAAATGAGAGTTGTGGGTCTGCCCAAGGGAGGGTTAGCTTTCTCACCTTCAAGTTGCCCCAAGCATTTTTGATAATAAAGCTGCCTTTAAATCCAGTCCCTGTCAGTCCCTGAATAAAGGGATCCTTTAAATCATTTGTCATTGAGGCTGAGCCTTTCAAAGATCCCCACTAATTAAAAGTTCCATTCATGCCATTAGCAAGCAAGTGCAGGAAGGGAGAAAAAGTTTCAAGTTCTCTTGAGAAAAAAAGGGAGGCATTTCCTGCTGCTTGATAATTTATGAGTGTGCTGACTTTTACAAAGCTCCAGATGCAGACAATGCACATCATTTTCTGCCTGTTAACAATTAGTAGCTCACACACTTTATAGATCTTTCACATCAAATAAATGACCCCAAGGTATATTTTCAAATTAAATACATTATGTATACATATATACTTTTACAAGACATATAGGAATCAATGTTATTTAAAAGTTTTTATAGTTCATACCACCACCAGCTTTGGAAATTCAATATCGCCTAAGCAGCATTGAAGTTCACTCCCAAAAAAATCACTACTTTTATCTAAGACAGTGCTCCATAGAGCAGTAATACTGAAAAAGTGAAATATGTCATTTGTTTTCCTGCCTCTTTGATCATTCCGTTTCAAAGACCAAAACATAGCATTCTTTAAAGTTCCCATCCCTCTGGTGATTGAGAAAATACAATAAATGCTTGAAGTGGAGTTAATGCTGCTTAACTTCCTTCTTTTACCCAGTTCGATATCCCTTGTAAAATGTTCTAAGACATTTCTTTATGTGAGGAGTGCCATAAAAATGCAAATTATTATTGCTTGTACTCCGTTTCCTTGTGTGCAGCTATGTGAGATTTTGTGATCTGGATTGAGTATTTTTGTCTCCACTTCAGGATGAGCAATGACACTAATTAAATGGCAAAAAAATGTTACATGCTTCTTTCAACATATTCCACCGTAGGGTGGTAGGGCAAGTTTCTGGAACATCAAAGTACATTTTTATACTACCGCTCACATAGCAAAATGCCACAAGGTGGTTCACAGAAGAAAAATGGATGCCAAGCAAAACAGGGAGATATTAGAATGGGTGACTACAGCTTGGATCATGAAGGCCCATTTTAAGTATGATTTTAAAGGAGAAGAGGGGAATGAGGAGTTGCACGGAGTAGGAGAGGATTTCCCGAGTCTGGGTCCTTGAGGACTGATAGCCTGGTGACCAGTAAAATGGGAAAAAAACAGAGACACAGGACAGACGAATGGAGAGCTCAATGGTGCAAGTGAGTGTAGTACTGGAGAAGGGAGCAGAGATAGGGAAAAGCAAGGACATGGCACGATTTAAATGCAAGATTAAGAATTTCAAATTTGATGCATTGAGGAAATGCATCCAATGTAAGTCAGCGATGATATGGTTGATAAATGAGTGGAATTTGGTTTGGGACACAGTACTGAGAGCAAAGTTTGTGAACAATGACCGGCTCAAAGAGCATAATCAAGTCTGAATGTGAGGGAGACATGATTGAGAGTTTTAGTGGAAGATGGGCTAAAGTAGTGGCGGATGTGAATGATGGTACAGAGGTGAACAAAGGCAGTCTTTGTGCTGGAGAGTACATAAGCAAGGAGTTTGTGCTATCAAGAGATAGATGTTGTTAAGTGTGCACCTCACAATGCTTTTGGATCTATTATGATCCCATTTGATGTTATAACTGGACAGGAAGATTCCAGAAAGGAACTCTGGCTCCAAAGACCATAACATTGATTTGTTTTGATATATCATGGAGGAAGAGAGTTATAGGATGCTAATTACCTTTAACAAGAAAAAAGTGGATTATGATACAATACTCCTTTACTCCCCCCTTATCTTAACAATAACACACAGGTTTTAGGATTAACCCAGATTACTAAATACATTTTAATCTCCAATGGTCTCATGAACACAAAGGGTGGGATTCTCCGACCCCCCGCTGGGTCAGAGAATCGCCGGGGAGGGGCGGCGTGAATCCCGCCCCGCCGGTGTGAAATGGACATGGTCCATCCTGGCGGGACCTGGCTTGGAGGGCGGCAAACGGAGTCCTTGAGGGGCGCGGGGGGATCCGGTCCCGAGGGGGGGCCCCCACGGTGGCCTGGCCCTCGATCGGGGCCCACCGATCTGCGGGCGGACCTGTGCCGTGGGGGGCACTCTTTTCCTCCGCGCTGGCCTCTGTAGGACTCCGCCATGGCCGGCGGGGAGAAGAACCCCCCTGCGCATGTGCAGGAAACACGCTGGCGGTTCTGCGAATGCGCCAGAACACGCTGGTGGTTCTGCGCATGCGCGGGACCACGGCGGCCCTTCGGCGCCAGTTGGTGCGCCGCCACTCCCTCCGGCGCCGGCCTAGCCCCTGGAAATGCGAAGGATTCCGCAACTTCCGAGTGGCCCGATGCCGGAATGGTTCACGCCGCTTTTGGCGCCGCCATCAGGCCATCCGGCCAAAGTCTTTTTTAAGCACACATGATGACTGTGGGCCAACACACTTTCCACTCTGAATCCCAAGTGGATGTTTATGCATGTCTCTTGAGAGCACCCCCCCCCCCCCCCCCCCCCCAAGATGACTGACACGTGAGAGTTTCCAAACTCCACTCCCAAAAGTGCACTTTAAAATCTTCTATCCAAATTATGCTTTCTCTTAGCGGTTTGCATTTCAAAATCCAGACCAGGTTTCCAAATGCCACTTTTAAACAAAGCTCCCATTCCACTTTTAACATGAATTCAGTCCTGGACTTTGCACCAACCATTGTAGGATATCTTTGTCTTGGCTGCTCTGCAAACTGTTCACAATCGCTTTAACTTTTGATTCCCAGACTGTATTAAAATGGCATCAGATGTTTGTTTTACCTTTGAAGGCTGCTGTCTCATTTTAAATTTGGTATTTTGAACTCAGGACACTTTGTTTATTCTTGCTTGAATTCTTCTGAACAATAATTTGTTCTCTGTTCTCTTAACAGAACAGTTCTTAAACTCTCTTTCTCCAATGATTCCTTGGTTACCTGGACTGTATCTTGTTCCCTAGGAAGCTTTTGTCCTGTCCAGCTTCTCCTGGCAGAGTCAAGAGCTGTTCACTCCCTCGTGTTCTGATGCCAACTGCCACAAATTCAGCTAAAATTTAAACTTAAAAGCTTCTTTACCATACAAGGCCCCAGTTGTTAAGCAACCACTGCTGTTTTTTAAATTCTTCATACCATAGCTTTCTCTAAGCATAATAGAAACACAGTTAGAACCTAACCAACCCCACGTGTACTACACTTATGTCCAGCATGAATCTAACTATACATTTTACCCTTTCAGGCACAGAAACATTAAATTAAGCTCACTTCAAACTAGACCTTATTTCTAATGTTTACCAATATAAATATAAATCCCCTAAACTACTTTTACTCCCCAAAGAGCAATTTGCCTTCCCATTCCTTCCTGCCCTTTAATCACTTGAGGTAAAAAGACAGGCTTTCTGCTACTCACACAAACATTTTACGTATGGACCATATTATCAGGGTTAACTGGCTTGATAACCAGCCAAATAGATTGTTAATTGTTCACTTAAATATGGCAGGCGAGAGAGAGAGAATCCTTACTGCTTCCTTCATCAGATTTTCCAGATGACTTCAATGTCTTTTCTCAGTTTCTGGCTTGGCAAACCCAGTTCTTAAAAACTTCCTGCCTGTATACTCCAAGAAAGGAATTCAAATTAACATATCTTGTAATCATTTTTGTAGAACATGTTTGTTCACAATTTACATAGATGATTTGGAGTTGGGGACCAAGTGCAATGTGTCCAAGTTTGCAGATGACAACAAGATGAGTGGTAAAGCAAAAAGAGGATACCGGAAGTCTGCAGAGGGATTTGGATAGGTTAAGTGAATGGGCTAGGGTCTGGCAGATGGAATACAATACATTTTTGATCTTTCATCTCAGAAACCATTGACACATTTCAGAATATTAGAAACTAATAGGAAATGGGGCTATTTCACCTTCCACCAGGGAATGGGTTGGTGGGTGGGGGTTGCCTGTCTGTTGGGTGTATCCTGCTTGGTTAGCAGTTCCTCATTTTCTTCACAGAATTATGGTTCATTAAAGTCCAGCATTTTGCATTTCCAATACCTTTGTTTCAAGAATCCCTTTTTTGAAGTGGACTTTGACATATCCCAGGTCAGAAACGCCATGCAACATGCCAGGACAGGTCTGCAGTGCAATCCATATAGGAATTTTCCAGAAAAGTGGTCAACTTATAATACCAGACATCAAGATGGTAGCCATCTTTGGTCAATGTCTTTTCTACTTTTCTTTTAGCAACAGGTCCTCTTTAAACAGTTCAGCAAGCTTTTGGTTAGCTGATGAAGTTATTGGTTGATCTCACTCAGTCAAAATTTCCCATCGTCATGCCGAAGCCAACCAACAAAATAAAATGATGAATGCTCAACAAATGAAACAAATGAATTTGCATATTACAAGCAACCTGTAAAGCTCAACAAATGAAACAGAAACTACTTTTGACTCAAGCAAGAAATCCACTTATGGAAGATGCCCATTTTATGTAGACAAGTGTATACGTTGTTTGCTGAGCTGAACCCAAGGTGGTGAAATGCAGTTTGGACCTAATTTTAGTAAGTGGGTTACTTAGCTGAGGTTTGCTCAGGTCTGATGTACCGCCTCCAGTGAAATGGAACCTGAAAAAAACCAGAGAGCCAGCATCTCCTGCTGTTTGCTCGATTTTATACAGAAGCAAACAAAGTGTCATCTCCAGAAGCATTTTGCTGGAATGATCTGAGTCTGCACCTGGGTGCAGCACAAAGTACACATGAACTAGTGGCAACTTACACATACCTCGTATTGGGAATTATCAAGGTGTACCCTGCTGTATATACACATTGCCATAAAGATAGCCACTAATGCCGCATTACAGAAGTCAAGTGAGTTTATAAGTACCTTTGTTTACTGAACACAAATTGATCCAATACAGTACATTCCTGCAAATGCACACAAGTAATGAATATGTTTCAGAACTGGAATAGCAGAATCAAAGAAATGAAAACCTAGACTGGCGCAGTTGAGAATGATTGAAGACTGATTATAATGATTCACACGTGTAGCTGGGAATTCTCATTCACTCAGTCAACTAGAAGTCATTTTGAGGCCCAGGCCTTATTTTCATACAGTTGGAAAGCTCCATGCACCAATAGACCATTGCCCTGAGGCAGCTCGCCTCTTGTTTGTTGGGGGGAGAGGGGGGGGGGTAAAAATGTCCAGCTTCCAAATGGAGATGGCCGACAGTCCCAAGAGAGCTTGAAATTAGTTGGGTCCTCAGAAAGGTAACTCTAAGTTGGGTTGATAGCTCTCTAAAACCATACCATTCCTCCTCCTCCCTTGAAATGAGCCAAAGGGTCAAAGTATGCTGTGAGACCTGGAGAAGAACTGCTGCTTCACAAAATTACAATTAAACATATTCTTTGGGTTGTTTTTGGCCCCCACGTACACCTCAAGATTGCAATTAGGGTCCTATGTCTGTCAGTGGTTCTGAATTTGCATATTACAAGCAGCCTCCCTTCGCGATACGTGTCAGCGTAGTCTGCTTTTTGCACAGGTCGTTGTGTGTGCGAGTGCAATTGATTATCTGGAAGTTGGAAGCTGGTAGGGGACCGTTTTAATTTTAAACTGCAAACTCCACTGTACAGCTCCACCAATGGCCATGACGCTGGGCCCAAGTAACATGCTGCCACCCTTACATCTGGCATTTCTTCAGCAGTGGTGATGCGATACACTGTCCACTTTGAAAACACTTAAAGTGGGATGGCTGCTGTCACTGCCAGCGCAAAATCCCACTGTGGTGAGAAACTGGAGAAATGGCTCCGCACAATCATTCCTGGCCTTAGGATTGATGTCCAGAAATACTGAACTAGGCTGATGCTTCTCAAATCACTGCCGTTCCCTTGCCTGTAGCTCTAGACAGTTATCAGGAAAAAGTACTGAATGAGCACTGGCTCCCACTGGTAGAATGGGACTGATTGCCTCTGAGCACAAGCAGGTCCACCCGGGTCTGCTGCACACTGAATTCAACGAGGAACTGATTCTGGATGGAAATTGTCCCATTGGACAGACGCAGCATGGGTTCATAAAGGGCAGGTCGTGCCTAACTAATTTAGTGGAATTTTTTGAGGACATTAACAGTGCGGTAGATAACGGGGAGCCAATGGATGTGGTATATCTGGATTTCCAGAAAGCCTTTGACAAGGTGCCACACAAAAGGTTGTTGCATAAGATAAAGATGCATGGCATTAAGGGGAAAGTAGGAGCATGGATAGAGGATTGATTAATTAATAGAAAGCAAAGAGTGGGGATTAATGGGTGTTTCTCTGGTTGGCAATCAGTAGCTAGTGGTGTCCCTCAGGGATCAGTGTTGGGCCCACAACTGTTCACAATTTACATAGATGATTTGGAGTTGGGGACCAAGGGCAATGTGTCCAAGTTTGCAGACGACACTAAGATAAGTGGTAAAGCAAAAAGTGCAGAGGATACTGGAAGTCTGCAGAGGGATTTGGACAGGCTAAGTGAATGGGCTAGGGTCTGGCAGATGGAATACAATGTTGACAAATGTGAGGTTATCCATTTTGGTAAGAATAACGGCAAAAGGGATTATTATTTAAATGATAAAAAATTAAAACATGCTGCTGTGCAGAGAGATCTGGGTGTGCTAGTGCATGAGTCGCAGAAAGTTGGTTTTCAGGTGCAACAGGTGATTAAGAAGGCGAATGGAATGTTGTCCTTCATTGCTAGAGGGATGGAGTTTAAGACTAGGGAGGTTATGCTGCAATTGTATAAGGTGTTAGTGAGGCCACACCTGGAGTATTGTGTTCAGTTTTGGTCTCCTTACTTGAGAAAGGACGTACTGGCACTGGAGGGTGTGCAGAGGAGGTTCACTAGGTTAATCCCAGAGCTGAAGGGGTTGGATTACGAGGAGAGGTTGAGTAGACTGGGACTGTACTCGTTGGAATTTAGAAGGATGAGGGGGGATCTTATAGAAACATATAAGATTATGAAGGGAATAGATAGGATAGATGCGGGCAGGTTGTTTCCACTGGCGGGTGAAAGCAGAACTAGGGGGCATAACCTCAAAATAAGGGGAAGTAGATTTAGGACTGAGTTTAGAAGGAACTTCTTCACCCAAAGGGTTGTGAATCTATGGAATTCCTTGCCCAGTGAAGCAGTAGAGGCTCCTTCATTAAATGTTTTTAAGATAAAGATAGATAGTTTTTTGAAGAATAAAGGGATTAAGGGTTATGGTGTTCGGGCCGGAAAGTGGAGCTGAGTCCACAAAAGATCAGCCATGATCTCATTGAATGGCGGAGCAGGCTCGAGGGGCCAGATGGCTTACTCCTGCTCCTAGTTCTTATGTTCTTATAATTCATATGCCCACTTATAGCGGGAAGCCTTTATGTGTCCAGTAGCTAAAGCATCATGTAGTAGAACTGGAGCCGGAACTGCAGCACAAAGGGAATGCCCAGACGCATATCATGGCTGGAAATTTCCATCCGTTCACATCACTGGGATTCTCCAGTCCCACTGCAGTGAAGAGTTTTGGCTGGGTTGTTGAGTACCAAATTCTCCATTCTCACTGGCAGCGGTGAAAGGGTGAACCCGGATCGGAGAATCCCACCCTAATACCTGCACTACTGTTATTAATAAATTCACAACGCATCACTGTTAATGTTTAGTTTTGAAATTAATTTGAAATTAACGTAAACAGTGCTATTGAGAAACAATGGATGGATGGATGGAATCATAAAATAACCAGCAAATATTGGAAATAACAGGAAGTCTGAATCTGTAAAGAACATATTAGCACCTCTGGTAACCATTTGTCAGAATTGCAAGATGTTGGCCATGGGAAATAAACACTTGTGTGCCTTTTTAATAGCGTTATTGTGCAGTGTTAGCGCACCACCAGCATTCTGCCAACTCTCTCCGGGTCCTTTTGTAGAACACGCCCACAGTGATCTAAACAGCTCCAGCATTGTTTGAATATATCAGATGTTTGCTCAATGATGTCCTTGTTTCTCTAATGTTTTCTATGTATATCGTTCGTTGGGCAAGACGGAGATTTTGTAGCAATGCCATAGGCCATGCTTTGAGAGAGTAACTCAAGAGCCACCCATTCAATTTGCCTTTTTTTCTAGAAAAAGTAGGGAATTCATGATTCCTTTATATTATGGCACTCTCTGGAAACTGAATTATTCACATGTGTAATTATTAAGTGGTGGCTTAGCCGATTTGGAATTTGATCAACTGGGAATGAAAACCAATAAGGTCTTGAACAGGTGTGGATGCAGTCAGTCACACCTATACCCCAGGGAAGTTCAGCCTCTCCTCCTGACATTGCTTGCAAAGACTGACCTTAATGCCAGCATGTCAAAACAAGGTTGAGGGTAATGGACTGAAAATGATTTGTGACAAAATTGTTGTCGCCTTTCAAAAGCAAATGGTAATAAAATTGAGTTCCATCATCAATTTTACTGCTAAAACTGCCATATTTGGCTTCTGTTTCCATTCCTGTACAGTTACCTCAGGAGTTCACAAGGATCTATCCTTGGGACCCTCCCAGCACCCTTCACAAACTCCCCTACCTTGCCACCAATTTTATTTATCCCTGTCCCTGACAACGGCCTGAGGCAGACTGTATTCTCACTCTCATTCATGACCTTGAGGTTTCAGCACATACCTATGTCATCACTTAGGCCGCATATTTCCACTGCCATAACATCATATGAACATACGAACATAGGAAATAGGAGCAGAAGTAGGTCATTTGGCCCTCAAGCCTGCTCTGTTATTCAATAAGATCTGGGCTCACCCACAAGAGGGGCTGGTTTAGCACACTGAGCTAAATCGCTGGCTTTTAAAGCAGACCAAGGCAGGCCAGCAGCATGGTTCAATTCCTGTACCAGCCTCCCCGAACAGGCGCCGGAATGTGGCGACTAGGGGCTTTTCACAGTAACTTCATTGAAGCCTACTTGTGACAATAAGCAATTTTCATTTCATTTCGAGAGGAAACATCCTTTCCATATCCAGCTTGTCAAGACTGTTCAGGATCTGATATACTCATATACTTGAATGAAGTCACCCTTCTAAACTCTATTGGAAACAAACCCAGTCTGTCCAACCTATCCTCAGGTAACAACCCACTCATTCCAAGTATTAATCTAGTGAACCTCCTCTGAACCGCCTCTGCATTTACATCCTTCCTTGAATAAGGAGACCAAGATTGTAAACAAATTTCGAACTGTGGTTTCACCAATGCCCTGCATAACTGATGCATAGCATCCTTATTTTTATGTTCAATTCCTCTTGTAATAAAGTTCAGCATCGCATTAACCTTCTTGATTATGTGCTGTACCTGTACTAACGTTTTCTGACTCTTGCACTGGAACACCTAGATCCCTCTGCACATCGGCATTCTGCAGCCGTTCTCTGTTTAAGTCATTCTCTGCTTATTTATTCTTGCTGCCAAAGTGAAAAACTTCACATTTACCCACATTATACTCCAACTGCTAGATTTTTGCCCACTCTCACACCCTATCGATATCTGTCTGAAAACTCCTGATGTCTTCTTCACAGCATGCTTTCCTACCTATATTTGTGCCTTCTGCAAATTTAGCTACCATGCCTTCGCTCCCCTCAACTAAGTCAAAGGTAAACTTGAAATCATCCAAAACTCTGCAGTCTGTGGACTAACTTGCATCAAATCCAGTTCCCATATCACCCCTGCACTCGCTGCCCTATACTGACTCTTAGTTAAGCAACACTTCAATTTTAAAATTCTCATTCTTGTTTTCAAATCCCTCCACAGCCTCGCTCCTCCTATCTCCATAATCTTGTCCCGGCCCACAACCCTCCAAGATATCCGCGTTCACTAATTCTTGCCTCTCCAGCATCCCAGGTCAGGA
This sequence comes from Scyliorhinus torazame, assembly GCF_047496885.1. Lineage (NCBI taxonomy): Eukaryota > Metazoa > Chordata > Chondrichthyes > Carcharhiniformes > Scyliorhinidae > Scyliorhinus > Scyliorhinus torazame. The sequence goes on along the minus strand of NC_092713.1, from coordinate 52,847,748 downwards.
GAATTTAATTAAAATACAACTGAAAAACTTGGCACCATTCTATCCCTCTCACCCACACAACGTGAGGTAGAAGTCACAGAGATTTGATGGAAGTTGAGGAATGCAATAAAACAAACCTGCTACAAAAGTGGCTGCCTGCATCAGTTCAAATGTTTCCCCTGTTAATTATTGCTCCAGAAAACTGAACATATTGGTTTACTTGTGGAATGATCTTTAATCTGACTAGCCCACCACATCTAAGGGTTGGGCATTAACTGTTACAGTTTTGTGAGATATGGTAGATTTAGGACTTTGTTCTTTTGGCGGTTGCATGGTTTGTGCTCTGCACTCCTTGCCCAGCACAGATTACCTAGATCCCCCCTCCCCTCCCTCCCACTCCCAGTGAGGTCATTAGCTGTTTAGGCCTTAAACTCTAGAATTCCCTCCCTACGCCTCTCTATCCCTCTCTCCTTCAAAATGCTCCTCACATTTTCCTCGCCTAATGTTTCCTTACGCAATTCAGTGCAAAGTTTTGTCGAGTCATACCCGTATGAAGTACCGTGTCCCATTTTACTTTGCTAAAGGCACTATATAAAAGCCAGTTGTTGATGTTATGTTTAGGTGCCTATTGGATAGCACAGCGATTGAATGTCCTACAGAGTAGCAGCATATTGAGTTCTCGGACTGTGCTATGAATCATAATGATTAGATAATAGATTGCAGGTTCCATAATCAACGGAAGTACTTCTGTACCATGTAACTTTTTAATCACAATGTTACTCGGTGTTATCTTCCTAAATGTTACAGAGGAATAGCATTCACTGTACATATTAGTATCTCATTTCTAGATTTTTGTAACTCTCTTTCCACAGAAAGAAGTTGGAAAAAAAGTGCCTTTTAGTGTTGAGTTTTTAAAGGCAACTCTCATGAGTTTCAAAAAATGATCAGCTCTAAAGATGGTAAATAGGTTAATCTGAAGTTGCTCCTACCAGGCATTAAACAACAAGCAATTGAAGTGCCGATTTTTATCTGGGGCATGAATAGTTCTTAGAACCATAGAACTCCTACAGCACAGAAGGAGACCATTTGGCCCATCAAGTCTGCACTAACCCTCTGAAAGTGCACCCGATCAAGGCCCACTCCCCCCCCCCCCCCCCGCCCATATCCTCGTAACCCACCCAACCTACACGTCCTTGGACACTATGGGGCAATTTAGCATGGCCAATCCACCTAACCTGCACATCTTTGGGCTGTGCGAGGAAACCGGAGCACTGGAGCAATTTGCATGGTTAACCGGCCCCACCACCTGCCATGGGATGTCGACTTCAGTGGACTGGAAGATACCTCCAGCTGGAAGGGCTGGAAAATTCTGCCCCCAAAGTATTGTACAAATATGGGGTGGTGTGATTCATCTCTATAAAATTACAGGCTGATTCATAGGGAGAGACTGAAGCCAGTAAACCTGGGTAGGTATCTACGCCAGGCCCATATTTCTAATGATTCCACAGAAGAAAGTAAATACACAAAGCACAAGGTCATGAAACATTATTGTAGTTGATCGTAGACCTTCTAAGATAGGAACTGAATGCACTGTTTAAGTTAAAGAATTCCGCAATACCTCCTTGGATGTAATTCTGACCTATAATTTGCTAATGTTTAGTGAAAAAAATAGCATTTTATTGTTAATTCCCTATTTTGGAGATATTTTAATGAGGCTCCAACCGGTTTCAGGAAGGGATATTGACTGCTGAAATTAAGGCCTGCTCAAAAGTCGTTTTCGGCTGGATTTTGTAGGTGAGGATTTTCCAAAGCTTCTGTTTAAAATTCTGATCCACTGTTGCCCAATTGATGCCGGAAAATGCGGCAGTAGATAGCTGAAAATGTGGGCCCCATAATTGTCAGCCCTCAACATATATGCTTCACGTAGTTTTCCAGCTAAACCCGTTTCTGTTTTGATTAATAGCCAGAGGAATGAAACTGCAACATTTACTCCTCATCCTTTCAAGTTTAGATCTTCCATCAAAACAAATTCCAAATTTGAGTGTTGACTGGAAACCAATTTTATTCTTCTTCCTCCAAGCACAAAGTGCTGTGTGTCTCTTATTTCTAACGTAATTGACAATAAGATCAATTTATCATTTTTGTCTCTTTTTAACTATTTCCTGCTCCTTTAACAAATATATTTATGATGCTTTTGGATTTAATTTGATTTAAGACAAATCATATCCTGCCTCATTTATTGTGAAATTATATGAACTTCCTGTTTAGCTAGGTATGGATGAAAGCATAATTTACGGCATTACTTGTACTAACTGTATAAAGTCCCCATTTATCCTGAAGGGTAAAAGTCAAAACATGAGTCACTGTATTTATTCAGCTAACTATGTTCGTCCTTATTAAGGAAGGCAGGGATTAAAGTGCTAGCCATGATATCTGTAGCTTAACTAACTCCAGGTCTTATTCATGCAGTAGGATCACGATTTATACACTATTCACAGTGTTTGTTGTATAATGGGATCAACTCCCTTTTTCATTCACCTGGGACAGGATTAAAGCATTAGTCAGCATGATGTGTGCTATAGCATTGGCTTCTTATTTATCCAGACGGTTAAGGCTCACTGCATGTGAGATAAAATGTAGAACCCATGTACAGAAGATTCAGCTAACTCACTAACAAGGTAATATAATTCTCATACTGATACAAGTGACTGCAGTGTATGAATTATGATCAGAGCCAACTCAATATATCCACGTACAACAACAACTTTCATTTTTACATTGCCTATAATGTGAAAAAATTAACAAAACGAGACCACAGATAAATGGACATAAAAGAGTTAGGTAAAAGGCTGGGTAAGCTGATTCAAGATTCAGTGAAAGAAGTGTATTTTTAGGAGATTTTTAAAGGTGGAGACAGGTGTAGCAAGATGGAGGAGTTTCAGAGGAGAATTCTACAGAATGGGTCGATGATACCTGAATGTCCTACCAGGGGCGATGGATCAGGTGGAGGGAGAGAGTGCCATACTATACCACACGATGAATTAGACTGCTAGGGTGGTGATAGTTGTCGAAGTTGAAGTGGAATTTGTAAGTGATATTGAAGAATTTGAAGAGATGTGTTGGCACTATGGAGATTGATGGTATCAAGGGCAATAAGAGGCAAGTAGGATTTAGCTCTGGATAGAGTGAGGCAATGAATTATCGGATGAGTTGAACTTTGTGTTGGATGTAGCTTCGAAAAGTGGTGAGCGAAGTGTTGCCACAGTTGAATCTGCAGATGACAAAAGTGTGGATGACGGTCTTAGCAGCAATGAGGAGGAGGTAATGAAGAGGGACTAATGCATCAGTGGTAGAAATGGGAATTTTGTTATGAATAGGATGTATTAGACCTAATATAACCTCAAAATATTATTTTAATTTGTGATATATGTTACGAATTTTATGAAAAAATTATGTTGACATTCAAATGCACAGAACACTTTTCAGATTTTCTGTTGACTTAAACATAGCTTTGCACTCCTTTTGCCGTCTATAACAATATAAGAAATAGGTGCATCAGTAGGCCATTCAGCCCCTTGAGCCAACTTCATCATTCAGTAAGATCATGGCTGATTTGATCTTGATCTGTGTGATTTGATGGCTCATAGAGGATACATAAACTGGCATGGGTGACCCGAGGGGCATGGGGGATATATAGGGGCATAGAGATGGCTGGCAAAAAGTAGGGCATGGAAGATACATGAGGGTATAAGGGTGGCATGGGAAATCTGAGGTGACATGGGCAGGCATGGGGTGGATGGGGGTGAGGGAGCTGAGGGATGTGGTTTGAAAACTGTTGGGAGCTGGGCTACTGTGTTGGAGAACCAAGACAGGCCTGCTCCACTCCAGTGCAGTTTGCAAATCATACTCTGAACCCAACTCCAATGTGAAATGACAAAGAACGGCGCCTGAAGTCACACACGGGTTGGCTGTGCAGTTTGTGAGCCACACAAGTGCGGAGGGAGATTCTTCCAGAGTGCTCAGGTGGCATTTACAGTGTAACGGGGCACTGCCAGAGTGCCAGGCAGGCAGTGCAAGGGTGCCTGGTTGGTATTGCCAGGGTTCAGGCCCGGGGGAGGGGGGGGATTGGGGAGGGGGTGAGGGGGGGTTCCCAGAGGCTACACAAGGTTGTGGGGTGAGGGGGGGGGGGGGTGGTCAATAAAGTGGGGAGGTCCTGAAAAAGAGACAGGGGAAAGATCGGGGCTGCCAGTCAATACGGCGCCCTGATGTGCGAGAAGCCATTCAGGAAATCAACTAAAGTGTGGCCTCAGCGACGAGAATCTCACTGGGTCAAAGAAAAGGTCAAAGTGGCGTTGAATAGTGGGGTGTTTCTCAGCGCTGCAGCCGCCAAGAAACACCCTGCCAAATGCACCCAGAAGTGGACCTTAATATTTGTCTGCTGACTCACGCCCAACATTTCAGGTTAATGTCCTTTCAGCGCTGATAACATGTCATCAACCAGAAAAGTTAACTCTGTTTCACACTTCACAGCTTCTGCTAGACCACCTGAGTATTTCCAGTATTTCCTGTTTATTCTTCAGTTTTCCAACGTTTGCAGCAATTTCCCTTTGCAATATTCTGACCGTGTAAGTTACAGGAAAACATTAGATCCTCATATGATAACTTGTGGTGGAATTTTCCGACCATTAACTCTGGCGGGATCTTTTGGTCCTTCCAATGGCGCACTCAGCAATGAGAGATGCATTCAACGGGAAAGCCCATTGACAACAGCAGGACCAGAAGAACCCGCCGCCGTGGTGGGTTGCGCGGACAATGTCACCCATAGTCACTGTGTCCCGATCATGACTCCTTCAGTGTGGATGCCATCACATGCCAATTTAACAAAGAAATTTGGCTTTTGGGGTGTCAACCATGGCAACCAAAATTAAATTAAACCATTTGCCCAAATCCAACAATCATAAAATGACAGAAATTTTGGATAATCTCAGGATTCATGTATTGGCTATAAACTGTTTCATCTGGATTCCCGAGGAGAATATTGCTTTTTAATGGTGTAGTGTCCATCATTCTTCAGTTAACCAACAAGTTTTCGGAATTGTTGAAATTGTTTTGTTAATTTTGATAAATTCATTGTTAAGCCTTGTTGAAAAAATCATACGGCCTCGTCGCGCCTGACTCGGTAATACGGTGAGGTCATTACATCTCGTGAGAGGCCTCGCGCAGTTTACTACGCTCGGGACTCCTCACGATATCTAACGAGATCTCGCAAGACAGCACGCTATGGATCATGCCCTCACTGGACGGGATCCAGATTTGCATATTTAAATGAACAGTTAGCTTAGCTTAAATATGTCTACGCCAGAATATCCCAAGGCCTGGAATTGAATGCCCGCGCTTGGGAGACCTCGCTGTAGCGCTGTTTAGCATTGGTTTTCACAAACATGGACCAGACATAATGGCATTTTGGGGGGATCTCCCAGGTGCTCGGAGGCTCCTGGGTCGTTAGGCTCTAGGCAGGGTGGTACCCTGGCACACCCGATGCCACCCTGGTACCTTGGCACTGCCAGCCTTGGCACCTTGGTGCTGCCACCCAGGCACTCTGGCAGTGCCAAGGGTGCTCATGTGGCATTGCCCGGGTGGCAAGGGCACTGTAAGAGTGTCAGGCTGGCAGTGTCAAGGTGCCAGCTTGCCTGTGCCGGGGATCAGGTCCGGGGGTGCTCTGCCCTTATGCAGTAGGGTGACGGGGGCTTGACGACACCCTAATCAGTAAATTGGCGTGGTAGCGGGGAGTCCAGAGGCCATGGTGGGTGGTCGAGAGATCGGGGTGGCATTTAAAAATGGCGCCCCATCTCTTCCTGTACTGATGAGCTAAGTGCAGCCTTGGCATGACGTTCACTGTAGAGGCCTCCCAAAAAAACAAAGTCCAGTTTAAAACGGGGGTGGTTCTATGGGTTGCAAGTTCGGTGAAATACCCCACATTTCGTGCCCAAAACTGGACTCTTTTTTTCCCCCGTTAAATCGTACCCAATATTTTTTGCATTCACACGGTGTTGACAACTCACAGAAACTAGTTGAGTACCAACTGTCAGATTCTTTGTCGATACTTTCATTCATCATTGCCTTGGTGAATACATTGGATGCCTCAGAAATTCCAACGCCAATCAACTTTGCAAAGACCCCGATAACTCAAAATGTTGGCTATGAGTAAATAGGCTGAATAGCAGTTTGCATTATTCAAAACTTAGTCAAATGAAGATGATATTCCTGACTTTGTATAATTAGAATCACTGTGTTTCCTTTCTCATAACACATGCTACCCACTGTGTAAAGAACCTTTGTTCACTAACGTAGTATTACTGTTGCTGGAGTAGTAGTCCAGAAGCATGGATTAATAACCCAGTAGATTTTACTAGAGGAAGTGAAGGAAGCGGAGATGGGGATGAAGGAGGGGGGAAATCATAGATTATCATAGAATTTACAGTGCAGAAGGAGGCCATTCGGCCCATCGAGTCTGCACCGGCTCTTGGAAAGAGCACCCTACCCAAGGTCAACACCTCCACCCTATCCCCATAACCCAGTAACTCCACCCAACACTAAGGGCAATTTTGGACACTAAGAGCAATTTAGCACGGCCAATCCACCTAACCTGCACATCTTTGGACTGTGGGAGGAAACCGGAGCACCCGGAGGAAACCCACGCACACACGGGGAGGATGTGCAGACTCCGCACACACAGTGACCCAAGCCGGAATCGAACCTGGGACCCTGGAGCTGTGAAGCAATTGTGCTATCCACAATGCTACCGTGCTGCCCACTATGGGGGTAAAGAAAGAAGAGAATAGAGTACACTTAGTTCCCCCCTGCCCCCAACCCCGGCCCAGAAATTAATCCCTCACCGCTGCTGCTCAACAACTCTCGTTCCAAATTTTCACCAGAGGGTCACGTGGAATCCAAGGCGTTAAAGTGGGGTCACACCTGGAAAAGGTTTTGGATACATTGGAGTAGAGCCTGGGCCCAGATTTTCTCTCCGGTTTGGCTGCACAGAATTGGGAGAGTTCCCGGCTCAGAGAACCCAACCTATAAAAATTGTCTGTCTGCAGATCAGGTATTTGGTTGGGGCAGGGGGGAGGGTTGGATGGAGGCTGAAATAGGAGTTGGGGTAAGTGACCCCAGAAAGAATGCGGAGGCCCTGTTGGAAACTCATTGGAACTGTAAAGCTGTCCAGGTAGTTTCAAAGCATACTAGGTGAGTTGCCCTGGAGGGGGCAAGGGCAAAGGATGATAGGTATTGGAAGCATGAGTTGGCACTAAGTTGGCACAGGGGTATCAGGGCTCCAGTACTGTTTAAACATTTAAAAACGTAATAAAACAAAAAATATTACTACAGACCTCAACCCCTCACCCCCCACACACTCCCATTCACGCCAGCCCATAACCTCACCTACCCCTCATGGCCTCTCAGAGCCGTTATCCAGCCCATGCCCCTCGACCACCACCCCCCCTCCTCCCAGCCCATGGCCACTCAGACCCCTTGTGCCAACCTAGGGCCAAATAATTCCACCAATACCCATCGCCCTTACCCTTCCATGTCAACTCACATAGTATCCTTTCACATTTCCTGGACCACATTACAGTTCCATTGAGTTTGTGTGTAAAAATTAATCATGTTTAATTCTAACAATCCCAAAATGTGCTTTACCTCTCCCAAAGTGTGCCTTACGTCTCCCAACATTGTCCTGTCAATAGGGCACATCTCTCCAAAAGGATACTCTAGCGATTTAATCAATCTACCACATTTATACCTCCTCTTGTCTGCTCTCCTCTGTACACTTCAGGATTCACTTTTCTAGAGCTCAAAAATCCCACTTCAGCTGGTGAGGCAGCTGGTGATTAAATCAGCTAGTAAAAATGGCCAGATGCTTCTGTGAATCGCAAACTCCAGCCTGAATCCAGTTCTACTCCCACAAAGATAGGAATGGCTGTGTTTGGGAGTGAGACATAGAAATGTCCTCCATTTCTAGGGTTTTCGCCATGACGGAGAGTCTGCCCGTCATGGTGAAAATCGGGGCCCTAAATTTGATTCCTAGCATGGCACTTTGAGAATGTGAATTCAGTCCTCAAAAATCTGAAAATAAAAGGCAAGGTAAAATTCAGGATTGTTGTAAAACCCCAAATCTCCTATAGTGAATAGTCCTGCTATCCTTACCCAACCTGGTCTACTTATAACTCCAGTCCCATACTGACATGGTTGACTCTGAACTGACCTAACCAGTTCAGTCGTTTCAAACAATGGCAACTCGGGATGGGCAATGGATGCCAGCCTTGAAAGCACAAACCACAGTCCAAGGCTGAGAACCAAATCAAGAGTCAGACGTTAGGCATCTCAAGAGCATGGATCAAGAGCAGCTCTGGCAGAAGTCTGAAAATAAGAGAGCCTGAGTCCACAATATCCAAAGCAAAAGCTTGGAAAGAGAAAATACCTGTCCCACCCCACCCTTCCTAATAATGCCTGCTTGGAACTTCTTTCCCTAAAATTCTCAATATTGTTACGCCTAACAAAGGAGGACCATCCAGACAGTCAGGGTCTCAAAGGGTAAATGCGAATTTAAGCTTGCTTTCAGAAGTAAATATACATTATTGCAGGGGCCTTGTGCCAAAAAAGACAAATGTTCATGTTGTAAATGCATTCTTGTGAATGATTTCTGGAATTTGTACGTTTTCCGGAATATGGAGAGATGGGTGATATGCCTGAATGAGTCCAGCGAATTGATCTTTTTCTCATCAGAAGTCTAGGAGTAAAAGTAACACACTGTTTGAAAGTGATAGGGCAGACACTAAGGTTGTGTTCAAAAACTATCGCACACTCTGATCAAAGTTTCCACATTAATACATTCCAGCTTTCGCACAACGGTTCGGCTCTTTTCAAATCTATTTTTCCCCTTTTCGGGCCCTCTTCGTTTGAGTTGTTATTATGGAAGTGCAATCACTAATGTGCTGTGAAGCTGAATTTATAGGGGGTTGTTTCTAGCCAAATGTCTATAAATCTCTCAGTGGGCATATTAAATACAGAGTTCTGGCATCAAGGAGCCTTTTAAAAAGAGAATTAGGAAAAAATGGAATTCCTTTACAAGAAGGAGTCCCACTATCTTGAATCTTCTTTCAACGGTACCTTGCCAATGACACATGCCTTTATCTGCAGCACTAATCACATGACTATCCCTCCTTAAAGGGGATTTCACGCAAAACTTTTTTCTTAAAGAACCTTTTAGCTCACCAAATGTAAGGCTCAAATGTGAAGCAGCAGCTCACTCACCAGAAGTCAATGGAAATCAAAAAAAAAACAATGACCATGGAAAACAGTGAAACAAAGAGCAGGATATGACAAAAATCAACAGTTAACACAAAACAAAACTCAGCAAGCATGGTGGAAAGAAAGTGAGGCTCATCAAATGTCAACTGAACTCTCTCCAAGAATCCTGAAAGTGCTCTGTGGGGTACTAACAAATGAATATTTAATGTGCTTGGCTGGAATTCCTCATTCCACTATATTAACAGAGACTCTGGGCTGGATTTTAGTGCCAAGGTCCTGATCCTGACATCAAACTGAACATGGAAGTGTCTGTGGTGGGACCCTAGAGGAAATTTTCATGGTGACAGCCAATTAAAAGGCCACCTTCAGGAACCCTGTACAATTAAGGTTGGCACGCAGGCTGTGCAGCTGGGAGGGCCAATGGAAGTGCCCAAGATATTGGTCAGCTGGCAGCCCCTGCTTGACAGGTGGGATGTTGTTGCTATAGGGGAACACAAGGGTGATTCAAAATGGAGGCACCCAATGAAGAATGTAGAAAGTTTAAAAGGATGGCCAGCCACTACAGCTATGATCCTCTGGCTTGCGTGAAGTCGGGGTGGGGATGTTAAAGGAGGCATCAGGGGCTCCCCACGGCTTGTGGCTAGGAGGTAGAATCCTTCTATCTGTCAGGCTTCAGCCCTAGCTGGGGACCCGCCTGCTTTCCGGAAATTTCTGGATGGCATATAATTGGCCTTAGTGGAAATCTAATGGCATGCCAGCTGGTAATGTAAAATTACTGCCACACCCACCTCTGAACTCGTTGCCTTCATAAGATGAAAATTCAGCCCACTGATTAATTTTACTTGAATTAAGTTGTCCACTGAAAGAGCATTGAAAGGAATTTCTGACAATTGCGTTACAATTTCATACCTCAAACTGGGTACCATAATTTAGGATCAATTAAATTTACAACCAATCTATGAGACTTCATCTATCTGAAAACAAGTAAATTCTGGTTAGCATATTTGCTGACATAGTAGTGATAAATGTTTAAGTTTAGACAGTAAACTGCAGCTGTATGGAATTATTTTATATTTAAATTCCTCATATTTTTGACAGTGAGAACCAATAACCTAAATTAAAATGAAGTTTTTAAAAATAGTATATTTCTTCTGAAATGTCAAAGAATTACCCTTGAGTCATCCTATAGACTTTAGCACATCCTTTTCTATTGATTCAAGATATTTATTAACATTCATCATCATGAAGTGATTCTTGAAACTTGGCTTTTGTCTCATTTTTTACTTAATAAATTAGCATTTTTCTCTGCCAACTTTATGGACAAAATTAATCATCGGTGGGGACATAAAACACGTAGGTGGTGAGTCAGTAGCCGTCATTCACATTTGCCTGGTTGAATTCAATGGAATAAAAGTCAAGTGGACCAGGCAACTGATCCACTTCTGCAATAATTTACACCCTGGCCAGAGTTGAAATTTACCTACTTTAATTCCCAGAAGGTTTTCACGGGTGTGGCAATCCATGGGCGATGGAATGGAGAGGCGGGAATGTAAACAGATAGTTCGTCTGTGGACCCAACTGTCAATAAATAAATACACAATACTTATTGACTGACTGTGCCAGCAATTAACTTTTGTCACCAAATTTAAAGAAAGCACACAATGATAATTACTCTCCCTATTTAAACACAATCTTGCATCTAGTGCATGGGAGTGCGCATAGATGTCCACATAGATGAGTCACTGCTTGTGTAAAAGCAGAAAAGCCGCAGTTCAAAAATTGATGTAAAAGTAAATATGATGAATAAAATCATTACCAGGATGTATTTTCAAATGTAATAATATTATCAGAATTCACATGAAAGTTACAAATCATGATAGCTGCCATCAAAACCCATTGATTAAATAATTGTCTTGCAATTGCTCCTAATGCTCCTCCTCTCAGTTGTATATATTTAAACCATCTGGGCCCCTCATTAGATTACATACTGTAACATTGCTGAGAAGAGAGTGTGTGGATTGCAGATGATGAAAGAATGGAGAAATCTGGAAGCTAATTTTTATTGCCTCCACAGGCAGCAATGTAACAGTAGAGCTCTGAAAATCACAACATTTAAGCCAGACTTCTCAGGATGGCGGGAGCTCGGCTCCTGCCATCCAAAGAGTTGCTGGGGGATGTATTCTCTCAGGCTCCAGCAGGCCTGATACCATTTCACTCTCTACCGAGTGTTGATTGACAGAAGGCGAGACGTCCGCATGTTACTGGGAGTAGGTCCCGTTTTGGCAACTCTCCAGTCATTTCAGGAGCAGCACTGTAGTAGCCACAAAAGGCACTGCAGCTAGCTGCCCAAAACGAAATGCCATGACTTGGACGAAAGGTAAATGCCAGGGGTCGGGATGGGGGGAGGTAAGAAAGGCCTCGGGGGATGCAAGGGGGAGATCCAGGTCATGGGGATAGGTCATGGTGGGGAAGGAGGAAGGTCCGAAGGCCCTGGCCCCCTAGGACAGCGCACCTCCAGTCAGAAGGGGTCGTCTGATGGAGGCATACCTGCGCCTGCACCCCACCCTCCCCCTCCAGCCCCCCAACATCCCCTAGTCGCCCAAGGTTGGACTTAGTTCAATTTTGGCTTTCTCTCCTTAATGAGTCACTCGCCCGCCAGCCTAAATGTTGAGGCTGAGCAGGAAAAGACCCACATAAGTGGCCATTTAACATAGATTTCAGGCCTTCATCTACTACCCCATTCACACTCTCAATTAACCAACCTCCATTTCCACCCAGTCTGGGAAATGGGCAGACAGAGCGCCAGCCTATTTCAGCCTCATTGACTTAGCAAATCAAGGCCCTGTGTTGTACAATAAGAATTTTTTTAAAATTACTCTATAATTTTCAATCATCATTGTGCCGCCCATTCTCTGCCCAAAGACTGAGGTCTAGAGTGGCCTAACCACTAGAGTGAGATTTGATAGAGTTGATGTCAAGTAGATGCTTCCCCTTGTGGGGAGGATCAAAACTTGAGGCCATAAATATAAGAGAGCCACAAATTAATACATGAGGGTGCACAGCAAAATAGTCTGTACACTTTCTCCCAGACATTGATTTTTGTTTCTACCAAAGTACTTTTTGCTGTAAACTAATTTTACTGATTAAACACATTTGATTGCAAGCGTTTTGCATTATTTCAGACCCAAAAAGCATTATTTGTTTGCAGTTGAATTTTGTGACCTGAATTGAGGAATAAAAATGAAACACCAAGCATCAGAAACTCACCTAATTCTGCATGCCCCTATCCATTTCTTACTTGACCAGTCCTGCCATGGATCAGCAGCTAGCCCGGTTTATGCCCGTGCATCATTTTGCTGAATTGTTGACTCAAGATGTCCATTTTTTGTCCTTTGGTTCATAATTTACGTCTGATGTTTACGGAATACGTGCCTCTTCTGGATAACAAATAAGGGGTGACTGCACAATCTGGTGCCCCCAGTTGAAATAGTACTCACAGAATGCCCACCTATGTGGAATAGTATGCCAGTTCCTTCACGACCTGCACTGCTGCTACCACACAAGAGTTAATGGTTCCCTCATACCATATATTTGAATGTAAAAATAGGAAAGAATGCGAAGATATTCTAAGCAGGAATGAGTTTTCAATTCCTCCCTATGTAAATGTGATTCTCATAAACAAGGACACAGCATTTGTCTCATAGCACATAATACATTTTCTTAGAAAGCCCTTTATTCTTACCTTGCAAAAAGAACACCTGGCTTCACTGGTATCATTTTTTAAATATACATGTTCGTACCAGACAAGTTAGTAGTTAATGCATTGAGCAAGTTTGAATGCTTTTCAATCACAAAAAAATGAAAATACAATTATTTTAGCAATTTGCGCGTGAGAAACGTCTTTGACCTAAAGGCAGGGAAAGCTCCAGCACAGCACACTCAGAGCGGCTCCATAAAAACAGCAGTATTTCTTAATTGTTGTCCCAATAGCATTGTTAATATTGTACATATTTAACATGCATCTACCATTTGCATAATACAGGAACTGGTATCAAAACATAGAAGAACTGTGAAGTGCTTGACAATTAACACAAAGGTGTATGTATGTGTGGGGGTTGGTTAACTTCCAACTACTTTTCTATTGTGCTTAGAGAAGGTTATGGCAGGAAGAATAATGAAATGGCAGAAGCATGTGGGGGTGCTTAACGACTGGAGGCCTTTGTAAGGATAAAAAAATAGTAAATTTTAGTTTCAGCTGAATTTGGAGACAGTTGGAGACAGGACATCAGAGAGTGAACATCTCTGTGACAGAAGAAAGACTGGACAGGATGGCAGCTGCAAAACGGCAGGCTCCCTAAAGTGCAAGTTACAATCCAGATAACCAGGTAACTGGGACAGAAAGAATGTTTAAGACAACAGAAATTAAGAGATCAGGGAACAAGGTATTATTTAAAAGAATTCAAGGAAGAGTAAACAAAGTGCTCTGAGTTAAAAGAGACAATTGCTGTAAGTGAGCAGATGTAAAGCAGGACAACAGCTTTACTGTTGTAAAGGTAAAACAACTGTTTTATCATTTTAATACAGTCTGGGAATCAAAAGTTAAAGTAACTATGAGTAATTTGCACAGGCGTCATGACAAATACATCTCAAAGGGGTTGGTGTGAAATCTTGGATTGCATTCGCAGTTAAAAGTGGAGTGGAAGCTTTGTTTAAAAGTGTCATTTGGAAAACCTGGTTTGGATTTGGAATGCAAATCTCTAAGTGAAAGCTTAGAGAAGATTTTAAAGTTTGCTTTTGGGAGTGGAGTTTGTAAACTATCATGTGATCATCAGCTGGGGGAATTCTGAGGGGAAATCCACAGACATTGACTTGGGTTCAGAGCGGAGTGCATATATTTTACTATAGACATCTTGCGTGCTTAAGAGGGACTTTGTGTGTCAATGAGACCATTGTAGCTTAAGATGCACTTTGTAATCATTATTGATCGTAAAATCTGTGTAATTATTAAGCTAAAGGGGGAGTAAAGGAGTATTGTATAATAATCCAACTTTTCATGCTTTATAAATGTTTTTTTCTTATTAAAATTAATTAGTGGTCCCGTGACTCTGTTCCTCCACGTTTTATAAAAAAATACATAAATTACAGCCTTTTGAGCCAGGATTCCATTCTGGGATCTTCCCTTCCAGTTATAATATCAACTGGGATCGTTGCTTTACAACAAACAAAAATAAACATGGCATTTGTAGAAGCTATAATTCAAGTGTAAAATTAAGTTTTACAACTACCTGACACAAGTACTGACAACTGAAACTCGTGAACAGAATACATTTCTGCAATTTTAATTTTAGAGCTTGTTATATTATTTGACACTTTTATGGAGGATAGTATGTAGTTTGGTTTAAATCACACACTGCCCATTCAAAGAAGTAGTAATATTTTCATAGTGTCGACAGTTTCTTTATATTACTTTATATGATTGATCTGTCAACCATAACCATCTCCTAAAATGATCTTTAACTGGTATATCTTGTCAACTATTCACAAGCGTTTCTGGAAGCAGATGCAAATGTTGATGGAATTGAATCTCACCTAAATATCAAAGATTGCAATAACTTGCATGTGTTACAGATTCCATTTAGGGAATTGGGGCCCAGGGCATTGCTGTGTGGGCTTTCTGCTTAAAGAAACAGGCAAACAATTGAACCAGTGAATACTCTGCATATCATTCAAAATCATGAGGTTTCTGGAATGCGTAGAGATGGAGAAACTGTTCTCATTGGCAGAAGGGCTAAAAATCAGTAGACACCGATTTAAGGTGAATGGCAGAAACGGCACGAGGAAAAACATTTTCTTTTCACACAGCGAGTGGTTAGGATCTGGAATGCACTGCCTGAGAGTATGGTGGAGGAAGATTAACTCGTGACTTTAAAAGGGAACTGAATAAATATTGGACGAGATAAGAAAAAGTTTGCAGGGCTAGCTGATCTTGCAGAGGGCTGGCTCCGACACAATGGGCAGAATGATCTCCTTTTGTGCTGTAACAATTCTATGGTTTCAACACCATTGAAGTGAGCTCCAGCAGCATTGGGTCAAACTCCTGCCCAGCAATGCTGTTCATTCGCACTGACATAATGGAGCCCATCAACTTCCCAAGTTTAAGTTGAAGGTCATAAAATTGTGCTTACTTACTTCCAGATTCATCGCAACATAAGCAAAGGATATATTCTGAATAGAACCAAAGGAAACCTTTCTTCAGCACACCAACTATATAGCAAATATAAACTGGAAGGTAGATCCTCCTTGTGCAGATACTATGAGATCTTTAATCCTATTTTAGTCAAGTTATAAATATTTATTATTGATGAAGGATATTTGAAATGTATTCTCTTTTTTTCTGTCAGATCTATAAGGAACAGTCCTGGTTTAAATCACCCTCTGGCCTTTACAGTTAATGTATCATTGACGTCAATCGTAGCATGGCTCTAATTTGAAACCAGGGAGTGGCTCTTACCCTTCCCTTCACAAATCTATGGAGGTGCCCCAACTTAACAACATGCTGTCATCATTTTTGTATTTCTTTTCTTTAACATAGATTGGATCTAATTTTTTTTGTCATATCTCATGTGGAAGAAAGATTATGGAGCATGTACAATGGGCTACCAGTTGGCTATCACTTGTCTTAGACTATCAGACAAAGTCAAAATCTATCCCCATGTGTGCAAACTTGCAAGCAGAGATCATGTTTAGAAAATGCTGATGTATTGAATAGTAAGAACAGATCATGTCCAAGGAAAAGTGAGTACAGATTATCCCCGGGTATGTGACTTCCAGAGGACAGCGCACTAACCGTGACATTTTAACCAAAGCTAGTTTTGAGCTTTATAATCAACATGTCTGACAATGCGATAAAAAAGCAAGTTTAACTGGAGGGCTGCACTACTACCATGTTAGGAACAAGTAAGGACTTGATAAACATTTTTCAGGTCTGCAAGCGCTAAATGTTAATAAGCAAGGGTGTGAAGGAAAATTTTCACCATTACCATTCTGGCAACAATCTTGTTTCTGCAACACACTGCAAGTTAAACATGTGAAACGTATGGTTCCAGGGATCATTATCATTGAGGCTACAGTCTCCCTAATGATTGCATGGTCTTCAGAAGCTTTGACTTAGTGGAATTTAAATGGCATAAACTTGTTGCAGATGGAGGCTGATCACAGAAAATGTCATAGTCCTACAGTGGTTTATCTGAATTCCGCCTTCCTCCATTCCTCCTCCGCAGGAGCCATTTTACAGCCCCATGGGGTATGGGTGTCTGCTTCCTTTACTAGAACGATTACGGCTGTGTTTCCCTTTTGTTAGAATCTATTTACCGAGTTCAGGCTAATTATACATATTCACAATTCACCAACCAGTGATCCCTACTGGCTCATTCAAACTGGACCTTTAGTTAATTGGTTAACACAAGGTCCCAACGGCTAGTAAATAAGTAAGTACTGTCACAACAACAGTGCTGAAATTTCACGTCCTATGCATGGCAGGTTTAACCTTTCAAAAGATTTCCCCTACCTAATGCCTCTTGTAACCGTTTGAGGAGATGACAAGCCCATTCCTGAGGTGAAACATGGTGCTGTTGGATAGCGTTTGGGAGGTACTTAGAGTTGTTAATTTTTCCCCATCTCATGCAGACTATGCCGTATTGGAAATTCACTGTGCAGAAATCATGGAGGGGAATCTCCTGCTTCGACCACTCCATTGGCAGAGTGAGTTAGCACGCAAGTGCCACATTTCACCAGACTGCTGGTTAGTTTTCAATGCAGTCCAACAAAATCCCAGCAAGGATCCAGTTAAAAATAACTGAGACAAGATGGAGCACCAGCTCACAGCATTTGCACTGATCAGGCATAGGAAGGAAATGGAAAAATATTTTCAAATCAACAAATGACGGACTTTCTTGGGATTAACATTGCCACCTACTGCAGCAGCATTTTATCTCCAAAGGCAAACAATGTCAGAAAGATATTCAATATTACTGATAATTACTGAAAATTATCAGCTAAGAAGTGTTCTATACATTTCCTAATCTACATTCGGCCGTTCTACCTTAGAGATTTGCCAGAGCAGATAGTTTTCACATTTAACATGTTTTTTTAAGGGATTTAGCCACTCCCTCTGATCCCTCAGGGCGATTAATTTGAATTTGCTTACTTGGGAAGGGCAATGGGTTTATTTGGTAGAACGAGACATTTGTAAAAGAGCAATTCCTTTGATGAGGCAGCAGATTCAGAATCCCATATACTCGGCGCCATTTTGAAAAATATTTTTTAAGCAGACGTTGGAAGCGGGGAATCCAGTTTCCTCAAAAGAAAGACCGTCGACTGGAGATTACAGAGCGTACAAGCAAATCTCTATCACCTATTTTAAAAAAGACACAATGGGTCTCCAGTGAATCCCTATTATTAAAATTCCATAGCGAAACGGGGTAAAATCTTTACAGCAAATAGATTTGTACCAGTGAGGGATTGGGCCTTTGGCCGTCATTTGTTGATTTGAAAATATTAATAATGGGCAAAGTTTTACGGCCCAGTTGTGGCGGGAGGTGTGGCCGGAAAATGCAGCGAGCAGATCAAGTGTCCTTTGACTTCGACAGGCTCTTCTGATCCTGCTGGTGGGAAGGACTGTAAAATCCCACCCAATGACTTTCTGAAGAACAAAAAATTCAATCCCAGAAATTGGTCCCTGGTCCCAGTGAAGGAACAATCTAAATGCCCCATTTAATGGCTACTCCTTTTGATCTGGTAGTGGTCACAATGAACAATCCCATTTTTCAGGACAGGAAAGGCCTCAGAAACTCTACTCTGTGTCTCCCTTTATCACTTAAACATACAAAGCTCGTAAGTGAACGTAACCGCTCGAAACAGACATTACACTTTCAAAATACTCTCCTGCTCAGATAGATCCTTTCCTACCTCCTTCCACTCCAACGTGCCAGTACGGCTTTGCTCACAGCTAACTCTGTACACGTGGAATGCCATGCCGATGCCAATTCGCTGATACAATGGCAGAATAAGCAAATGGCTTCATTAACATGAGGGTCGGTAATTTTCAGGAGGTCAGTAGATTGAGCATAGCTCTTCTTACACATAAACCTGTCAGTCCACATATATACAAGTCTGCAATAAGTGACGACTCATGGAGAGCATGTTTTAAAAAAAATTCAATTACCAGTACATCCCCTCCAAGCCCACCTGAGTTTACTGAATACATTTGAAGAGAAGTCCTCAAACTTGCACCTAACTTCAAAACAAATTAACTATTACCCTTAATTTTTGAGTTTTCATTTTATAGCAGCTCACATTTTAGCACCAAAAAGGTGGCTTTAGTATAAATGATCTGATATCAGAATTTAACAGCAGTGTTGAGAGGAGAGAGTTGGGTGTGGGGGTCAAACAGAAGGATGTCTTGGCGCAACAAATATTACTGCCAAACTTGAAGATTTTGTAGCAGTTAAATATGGTGATTTATATCCACAATCTTTTACTATCCTGAGAATCAATCACTGGAAAATGACCATGCATAAATGTAGCTGAACTTAGAATGTTCTAATTATGGAAAGAGAGCTGTAGGATTTGGCAAACAGGAAGCTCTTCGAAGGAAAAAATACATTTAGCTCCTGGAATATGTTAATTAGTAGACTTCTTCTTATTTTCCTCAAATTTTTCTCCACAACTTTTAATGTCAGAATTCCTGTCTTTTCTCTAATGCTTTGTGCACTGGCTTCTTCTCTCATACCGTCTGCCTTCCTGTCTCTCTCGCTCCTTCTCTCTTTCTTTAGAGGTTAAGTGCAAATAAAATAGAAGTAATCAAGTTACAGTGAGAACCTGGTTACAACAAACCGTTCATTATAACATCCTGTTTCTATGGTCCTTGCTGAGCTCCATTATAACTTAGAGGGGGAGGAATCTCAATGCAATTCCTTTCTCCAGAACTAACTGTTCCTCACAGGGATCGTAAATTTATAATAATTAGATTAGGTCGTAAATTGCAATGAAAGCAGGAAAGAAATCATTTCCCAATGCAGAGCAAAATTTTCAGGAATCAATCAGAAAGCTGACAAAAGTGTATAGGCAGAATTGGCTTCATTGCATCCAGAGGTCAGACATTGATAATTTTTTTTGGAAAAACCAAACTGGCGGAGGAAGAAGGCCATCCCTTTATTATAGTTGCACAATAGATTGACGCTCCTTCTACACCTTAAATGCTTAGGAAAAATCCCAAAAAATTTCAGAAGTAGTCAGAAGATCTTAGTTGAGCAGTCAATAAACTTGGGAAAGTACGATTTGTGAGCATTTGATATTACCAGGGCTTTTTTATTCCATTTAACAGGCGTAGCGGCGATGATCAATGTTTGGTTTATGTGACTTCCAACAGCAGTTCAATCCAATTCCAACCAGTCTTTGAAACTTTTAGGTTTAAATGGAATAGGTTCTACACACCACTAACCTTTGCTTTCTGTCTGACTTCTTTAACTTTTAAGAAACTTAAATGTAATCATTCAATCGATGAATTTAGTGAACAAGAATTAGAATTTTCAACAATATTTTTTTCAATGGACAAAGTCAGTATTTAGTGATAACTACCAAGGAGCGCAGAATAATAACGTGAGAGATCAACAATGTACAAAAGATGTCTGTGCAACCAGGACGAGCTAGGGAAAGAGTTAAAAAAAATAGACATTATAAAATGCAAAACTTTGTTGGGATATATTTTCAGTCAGATATCCCTTCTATAAACTCTGTCGTTCACTCCAGCCATGTTTGAAAAGACAAAGATAGTTCCTTCACATATATTAAAGCCACCCCATCGGCCACGTACACGTCTCGTCTGACTCAAATGAGCTGCTACTTTCAGAATCCGTCTCACTGACGTGCCAAAATGGACCATTCAATCTTATTTAGTATAATAAATACGCCACGATAAAGAATTTTTGATCAAAAGATTTGCCAGGACAAAGAGCTTTGGCAAACTAAATTTAGCAACAAGTGCAATTTTATTTGTGCAGAAACCCACACCCCTTTACAACGAGTCAAAGGCAAAAATTATATCCAGCAGCAGACTGCTCCTTAATGAATATTGCTCAGAGCTAATTTGCTTATCGACACAGTAAATCCTGAACTGTGCATACGTGTCTCAAAATGCGATAGATTAAACTGAATAAAGGACTGCAGGAAGACTTTAAAAAGGTTTAGAGTTGTTACTCACAATCAAGCCTGTCTTCCTCTCCAGACGACTCGTGCTCAACAGGAACATATTTCGACATCATTACTTCATAGCTACAACATCCCATCTGGTGGTCAACTGCATTCAACTTTCTTCTGAAGAAAAAAAATGACTTTGTTTTAAAAAGGACAGCCTCTGAAACTCCTCCCACCTCCCTTTTAGGGGCTGGGACATGGTTAGTGGCTAGAAATAATAAGCCTCCTCAGATCATTCATGGCTTCTTTTACTGAAAAAAAGTCAGAACTCCACCCTGGTGCAGCTAAGCCAGGGGATACGGAACAAGAAGAGAAGGGGGGGGGGGGAATAGTGGAAGTGGAGAATTAATTGCTGTCAATAAATAGTTTCACTGAGACAGAATCACAACAGAGTCTGCAAACTCCCACCTTGCTCTTGAACTGGTTTACTGGTCTGTGAAGTACAGCAGGCTATGCAACTTTCACCTGCTGTGCGGGGAATTCTTATCGATGATAATGTTCATGAGTCAGCCAGAGGGACCCCACCCGGTGTGGGCGGCTCGCACTGTCATTTAAGCCTTAGATTGCCAGCACTAAACAGACAATGTCAATCTTTTGATGACCTATATAGACAAGGATTTTTCCTTTTCTTCAGCCTATTCCTTTAAACTAAACTTCCAAAATATTTTATTTCGAATAGTTCAGTGTGGTGTAAAGCTCGATTCCTCATCCATTACACTTTAGACACTCAAAGCGGCTAAGCAAACGTAATGGCTAACATGTCTATAAATAGATACAGGGCAGCACAATCTTCTCATTGATTTATGCCTCGCTTTAGACTTGCACCATATATTTCAGACTATACTGCTCCTCTCTTCCTCGTCTTTATCTGCCCTGCCCCCCCTCCCCCCAAAAAACTTCTCCGTCTCTCACTTCCCTTCAACTAACTTTTGTTCCCTGGTTTCATGTTTTTTTTTATCCCTCTGTGAGTCTATTTACACAATATCAATCTCCCATTTTAAGAAAGTAATCCTGCTTTCCTTCCTTTACATTTTTTCATGACACAGTCAACTTATTGACGATGATGGGGAAACCTTTGGAGACAATGATCTGGGACAAAATTAATTGGCATTTGGAAGTACGGAAGTAATTAAAATCAGCACGGGTTTCTCTTATAACCCGACCGGAGGCCAAGGGATCTGCAACCTCAGAGTCCCTTTGGCCTCACCTGAATACAATCTACCTAGATGAAGTGGACGGAACCACCCCCTTTAAGCCAGGGGCTCCTGGGACATAAAAACCCCGGCCCAAGTATGGGCCAGGCACGGGAGACCATTCGGGGAGTAGGAAGTGTAATATAATAGGTATAATAAATAATTGCGTTTCTTACAGTCATCGCTTCCAAGCGGTCGCTTGCCTGGGACTTTACACTGGCGACGAGGGTAAAGTGGAGCTGCAGGAGATGCCATTTCCTTCAGACCAGGCCTACTTCGACTAGGCTTCAGGAATCCTCCATGCAGGTTGCGGTTACGTCACTAATTGGGAAGTTAAAGGCGTTCGTTGCCAAGTCGAATGACTGGACCCAATATAGAACATAGAACATAGAACAATACAGCGCAGTACAGGCCCTTCGGCCCACGATGTTGCACCGAAACAAAAGCCATCTAACCTACACTATGCCATTATCATCCATATGTTTATCCAATAAACTTTTAAATGCCCTCAATGTTGGCGAGTTCACTACTGTAGCAGGTAGGGCATTCCACGGCCTCACTACTCTTTGCGTAAAGAACCTACCTCTGACCTCTGTCCTATATCTATTACCCCTCAGTTTAAAGCTATGTCCCCTCGTGCCAGCCATTTCCATCCGCGGGAGAAGGCTCTCACTGTCCACCCTATCTAACCCCCTGATCATTTTGTATGCCTCTATTAAGTCTCCTCTTAACCTTCTTCTCTCCAACAAAAACAACCTCAAGTCCATCAGCCTTTCCTCATAAGATTTTCCCTCCATACCAGGCAACATCCTGGTAAATCTCCTCTGCACCCGCTCCAAAGCCTCCACGTCCTTCCTATAATGCGGTGACCAGAACTGTACGCAATACTCCAAATGCGGCCGAACCAGAGTTCTGTACAGCTGCAACATGACCTCCCGACTCCGGAACTCAATCCCTCTACCAATAAAGGCCAACACTCCATAGGCCTTCTTCACAACCCTATCAACCTGGGTGGCAACTTTCAGGGATCTATGTACATGGACACCTAGATCCCTCTGCTCATCCACACTTTCAAGAACTTTACCATTCGCCAAATATTCCGCATTCCAAATATGTGGAGCAAATGCGCTACTTTTTCAGCTCAACATCATCAGCAATGAAAGACAATTGGTGACCCTCCTTGCGGTCTGCGGGACAGAGACCAACAGCATTATCAAGAGTTTAACTCTTCTGGATTCGTCCAACACCCGCCAGTTTGCAGAATTTGTTGCGAGTTCGGCCCCAAAATCATCCGAGGTGCTCAGAGACCGGTTGGTCTGCGGCATCAGCGATGCAGTGACCCAAGAATGATTACTGGGTGAAACACATCTTGATCTGAAGAAAGTCACCGCAATGACCTTGTCCTGGGAGCGCAGGGCGCCAAGTCCAGGAGCTCCAAGGAGTGGCTGTCCTCAACCAAGGGTGCCAAGCTAGAACAGGAGTGCCCCCTCCCGTGCTGTAGTTCAGGACTTATGCCATTGGTCCCCTTGAGACCAGGACCAGTGCCAGCTTTTTCCTGGCGCGAGACGCTGTCACTCCCCCGCGTCGGACACTCCCAACAAGCAGGATGGACACACTGTTACCTGGAGAAACCGGCAAAACAGGCGCCAGTGGGGAGGCCTGCCCACTGCTACACGCCCAAAGACCATCCCAGGGGACAGGCCCATTTCATGGAAGACCAAGCAGAGGGGGCCCACCACTTTTACTGTAACTCGGCACCACAGGTGACACCTATCAAGGTGACGTCCGGATCAATGGTTTCCCAATCCAAATGAAGATCAATACCGGGGCTGTGGTTTCAGTGATCATCCTCAGCACTTACGACTGAATCAGCTCAGGCATCCGTGGTTTGGCATTGCAGGACACCAGCACATGGCTGGCAACAAACACGGGAGAGCCTTGGAGATCACAGGCACCTTGGAAGTCCCCGTGGAATACGGGGCGCAGTCAGCAAACCTATCATTGGTGGCATTGAAAGGTCTGGGCCCCAGTTTGTTGGGCGGAATTGTCTGAAGCATCTCCGGCTGGACTGGCACTTTTTCCGTGCGTATTTCAAAACAAATTAGATACCATCCGCAGAGCCTCCGACAAGATTTCAGTGGACCCCCTGGCCATGGTATTTTCGGGTCCGTCTCATCCATTATGCACTGAACCAAAGGTAGATGCAGAATTGGACTGCCTGGAGCAGTTAGGGATCATCCACCCAGTGCAGTTCGCAGATTGGGCTGCACCGGTTGTGCCAGTACTGAAGGCTGATGGTGCCATCCGTCACTACGGGGATTACAAGATGCCGATCAATCGGGCGGCCTGTTTGGATTGAGGATTGAGCCCAGGATTGAGGACCTATACGCACGGCTCAGCAGGCGACGTACATTCACCATGCTCGACATAAGCCACACTTATTTACAATTAGTTTTGGACCCAGCTTCATGGAAATATGTGACAATAAACACACATGGGGATTTGTACGACTACACCAGGTTGCCTTTCGGAGTTTCCTCCGCTTGTGCCATTTTTCAGCTAGTAATGGAGAATATTCTCCGAGGATTACCACAGTATCAGTTTACCAGGTTAAAGTGTTGATCATCGGTTCGTCCAGCCGGGAACATATGAAGAACCTAGATGACGTATTACATCGTTTCGAGGCAGTCGGGGTCCAGCTTAGGTTACAGGGTGGACAGGAATGGCTTACACCCAGTCGACGATAAGGTACGAGCAATCCAGCAGGCCCCCATGCTAAAGGATCCCACAGAACTCCGCTTCTTTTCAGGCCTCAGAAACTATTATGGCAAGTTCATTCTGAATTTGGTGACTTTGTTAGCCCTGCTGCATCTGTTACTAAAGGGCCAGCGATGGTTTTGGGACCCACCGCACAGATGTTTTTCAGCGGAGTGAAACAGCGGCTATCATTGTCGCATCTGCTGACTCATTTTGACCTGTCCAAGCCCTTGTTGTTAACCTGCGATGCCTCACTCTACGGCATTGGGGCTGTTCTGGCGCACTGCATGTTTGCTTCAAGCACCCTGGCATCAGAACAGATTTACACACAAATCGAAAAGGAAGGTTTGGCATTGGATTTCAGGGTGAAGTGGTTCCGCCAGTATGCCTAAGGACATTCGTTCATGGCGTATATGAACCACGAGCTCCTGTTGGGGTTGTTCAAGAAGATGGGGAAATACCACCCCCCCCCCCCCCACCCCATAGTGTTTGCCCACATTCAGCGTTGGGCTCTGCTCCTGCCGGCTTTTGAATGCATGTTGGAACATCGTCCAGGAACAAAGATTCCGCATGTGGACATTCTCAGCCGCCTCCTATTGCCCACCAGGACAAAGGAGGTAATCACAGCCTTACATTTTATGGACTCCTTGCCAGTTACGGCGGCCCAGATAAAGGCATGGACGCAAATAGACCCATTGTTGGACAGGGTCCACCACATAGTGTTGTGTGGGGCCCAGTATTGTGCTCTGCTGGAGGATCTGTGTGCATTCACTCCGAAGCTGGCCAAACTCAGTGTAGTGGATGGCATCCTGCTGTGGGGCTCTTGGGTGGTCATCCCTGAGCGTGGCCATGGAGCAATCCTGCAAGACCTCCACAGTGGACAGCTGAGAGGCTCCAAAAATGAAGATATTGGCCAGGAGCTATGTGTGGTCGCCTGGAATAGATGCGGACACCGAGACTTGAGCAAAATAATGTACATGGTGCAAGAACATCAGAAATTAGCCTCTGCAGCTCCAGTCCATCCATGGGAGTGGCAGGGCCGACCATGGTCACGCCTCCATGTAGATTTCATGGGGTTTTTTCAAGGCACAATGTAATTAATTATCGTGGACGCACATTCAAAATGGATGGACATCCACCATATGACCATGGTGACATTGCAGGCCGCCACTGAGTGGCTCAGACAAACCTTTAGTGTCTCCGGACTTCCCAAGGTATTGGTATCGGACAACGGCACTGCTTTTACGAGTACGGAATTCGCCACCTTTCTAAAATAAAATGGGGTCCTTCATGTACAAACTGTACCTTACCATCCGTCAGCGAACACTTTGACCGAATGGGCATTGAAGAAACAGACTTCCGGTTCCCCAGAGACCCCCCTTGGCCATTTCCATTCTACTACAGGACCACACCACAAGCAATGACCGGAGTGGCGCCCTCGGAACTGTTAATGGGATGTTGGCTGCCCACGTGGTTGAGCCTCAACTTGCCAGATATCAGGGAAAAGAACCACGACCAGCAGGAATGCGTTTAGACGCGACGAACCAGACCCATCAGGGAATCTGTAACGGGTGATGCCGTCTACCTCTGAAATTTCACCGATGGGGTGTTGTGGGTCCCGGGGATGGTAGAAAAGCAACCTTACCTGGTCTCACACTCTGTGCGGGTACACGGTAAAGTATTGAACAGACACAGGGATCACCTCTGCAGCCGAGCCTTTGATGTCCTCAAGGACAGATTAAAGCCCCCACAACATATGGTGCCCCTTCCTCCGGAGCAACCACTTGTTTTACCCAGTGAGGCGGGTGTGCCCCTCGATTCGGAGATATGGGAGGTCTACCCGTCCAACCCAAATTCTGAACTGGAGACTTTGTCTATCGCAGTTGAAACGGGTCCAGTAGCGATCGCTGGGCCAGGCACAGTAGAAATACACAGGCATTCGGCCTGCAAACAGTGGTCCCCAGTTCGCTCACCGGACCCAGAACAGTGGGTGTTCGAGAGACAGCCTCGAGTGAAGCGGGCAAGGAATCTCCGCTGCCCCCACCCTACCATCGAGGTGAAAGACGTATCAGACTTGGGGAGTGCGGGGTGGGGGTGGGGGGGGGGGGGGGGGGAGAGGTGTGTTATAACCCGACCGGAGGCCAAAGGATCTGCAACCTCAGAGTCCCTGGGGCTTCACATGAGCACGATGTCCTTAAATATTTAGCTAGGGGCCTCTGGGACATAAGAACCCCGGCCCAAGTATGGGTGGGCTGTGGGAGATCCTTTTCGGAGTAGGAGATGTAATATTAGGAGGTATAATAAATTGGAGTTTTCTTACAGTCATCGCTTCCGAGTGGACGCTTGCCAGGGACTTTAAAGTTTCTTAAAGGTAAATCATGTGTGATTCACTTGATTAAGTTCTGTGATGAAGTAATGGGAGAGGATAGTGTGGTTGATTGGGGAGGCGTTGGTGGAGTGGTATTGGTATTGTCACAGGACGAGTAATCCAGAGACCCAGGCAAATGCTTTAGGGACCTGGGGCAGGATTCTCCGACCCCCCGCCAGGTCGAAGAATCGCCGGGGGGCAACGTGAATCCCAACCCCGCCGGCTGCCGAATTCTCCGGCGCCGGGATGTGGCGGGGGCGGGAATCGCGCCGCGCCGGTCGGCGGCCGCCCGTTTTCAGCCAGTCCCACCGGCGTATATTACACCAGGTATTTGCCGGCGGGATCTGGCTGCGCGGATGGCCTCCGGAGTCCTCGGGGGGCACGGGGGGATCTGACCCTGGGAGGTACCTCCAAAGTGGCCTGGCCCGCGATCGGGGCCCACCGATCCGCGGGCGGGCCTGCGCCGTGGGGGAACTCTATTCTTCCGCATCGGCCCCCGTGGTCCTCCGCGATGGATGACACGGAGGTGAACCCCCCCTGCGCATGCGCTGGGATGATGCCAGCACACGCTGGCTCTCCCGCGCATGTGCCAACTCGTGCCGGCCGCGGTGGCCCTTCGGCGCCTGTTGGCGTGGCACCAAGCCCCTTCCTCGCTAGCCGGCGCGGTGCAAACCACTCCGGCGCCGGCCTAGCCCCTGAAGGTGCGGAGGATTCTGCACCTTTGGGGTGGCCCATCGCCGGAGTGGTTCACGCCACTCCTTGGCACCGGGACCCCCCGCCCCGCCGGGTAGGGGAGAATCCCGCCCCTGGTTTCAAATCCCACCATGACAGATGGTGAAATTTTAATTCAACAACAAATCTGCAATTAAAAGTCTGATGATGACCAATAAATCACATCTGGTTCACTAATGTTGTTTAAGGAAAGAAATCTGCCAATCCTATGTGGTCTGGCCCACATGTGACTCCAGACCAATAGCATTGTGGATGACTCTTAATTGCCCGCTGAAATGGCCCTAGCAAGACACTTCTAAGCCAATTAGGGATGAGCAATAACTACTGGCCCAGCCAGTGATACCCACGTCCTATGGATTAATATATTTAAAATGTGTATATGGACTTACAAAAGGCATTTGACAAAATACCATATAATGGGCTTGTTAGTGAAATTAAAGGATCAGTGGAAGGATGGATGTCATTTGGCTTTGGAACATAAAGTCGAGGGGAGAGTCTGAAGCGAGGAGTTGATATTAGGACCAGTGTTCATTTTGATATATATTAATCTACAGTGCAGAAGGAGGCCATTCGGCCTATTGAGTCTGCACCGATCCTTTTGAACGAGCTTCCCATTTACACTCCCCCATCCACCCCGCCCTATCCCTGTAACCCCAGAGCCTAACCTCCACATCAAGGGGCAATTTAGCACAGCCAATCAACCTAACCTGCACATCTTTGTACTTTGGGAGGAAACTGGAGCACCAGAGGAAACCCACGCAGACACGGGGAGAATACACAAACTCCACACAGACAGTGACCAAGGCGGGAATTGAACCTGCTGTAGCACCATCGATCACACACGAGGCGAGACGTAAAGAACTTCAATCGAGGCTTTATTGAGCAGACTTGTTCAGACTCGTTCCCCAGCAGCTCAGTCACAGAATGCAGCTGCGGGGATTAAACCCAGGTTCTTATACCCCGCCTATCTGGGTAGAGCCCAGTAGGCGGCAGATCCAATCGGGATCCAGCATCTGTCCTCCAATGGCTCCTCGGCATTCATGGTGTACCTTATTACCCTTAATACATACCACCATACCTGCATCCCTGGCACTGTGAGGCAGCACCGCTAACCACTGTGCCACTGTGCCATCCCTGGGAAAATGGGGAAAGCACTAGAGTCCATTATAAAGGATTTAAAAGATTTCCGGTTGCGGCTATGCAGAGCTAAGCCGCACGAATTGGCAGCTCCCGCGAAGACGGACTTTCGGGCTCGATAGAAGAGCCCCAACGGGACTTTTCACACAGCCAACCCGTGGGGAAGAGAGGAGAGAGGTCCCCCACTAACCTGTATGGACCGGACCCGCAGCGAAACGGCCAAAAAAACGGCACTGGAGCAGCGGGAGAACAAGGGTAAAATAAACAAAATGGCGGCGGCCGGGGACAAAGAAGAGATGCAAGAATTCATCAAGCGCTGCTTCGAGGAGCTGCGCAAGGAGATGGTGGCGCCTATGCTGGCAATAATTGAAGGACTTGGGGCAACCCAGAAAGCCCACGACGTGAAGATCCAGGAGATCCAGGACAAAGTGAGTGAGAATGAGGACGAGCTCTTGGGCCTGGCAGTGAGAGTGGAGCGGCACGAGGCGCTACACAAGACGTGGGCGGGAAGACTCGAAGACCTGGAGAACAGGTCGAGGAGAAACAATTTGAGGATCCTGGGTCTCCCAGAAGGAGTGGAGAGGGCCGACGCCGCGGCATATGTGGGCACAATGATCAGGGCGCTGATGGGTGCGGAGGCCCCCCCGGGGTTGCTGGAGCTTGAAGGGGCGCACCGGGTGCTGGCGAGGAAGCCCAAAGCAAACGAACCGCCAAGGGCGATGGTGGTGAGATTTCACCGGTTCACAGACAGAGAGAGGGTCCTGAAATGGGCCAAGAAGGAGCGGAGCAGCAAGTGGGACAATGCTGAGATTAGAATATACCCGGACTGGAGCACGGAGGTCGCTAAGCGGAGAGCGGGTTTAACCGGGCCAAAGCGGTGCTGCATCGGAAAGGAGTGAAATTTGGAATGTTGCAGCCAGCGCGACTGTGGGTCACATATAACGGCCAACACCACTACTTCGAAACACCCGAAGAGGTGTGGACCTTTATATTAACTGAAAAGTTGGACTCTAATTGAGGGTTTGTGAGGGTGGGGGGTATTTGAGGGTTGAAGTATGATGGCGGTTGTTTATAGGGGGGCAAGCACACGCAGGGAAGGTTATATGGGCTGGGGACGAGAGACAAGGCCGCAACAGAAGCTGCGTCAGGGGGGCGGGGCAGGCTCTGGAAAGCGCGGGGTTTTTCTCCCGCGCGCGGGAAGAAAGGTGGGAGGGGGAACGTAGGAACGTCTACTGATGGGGAGATTCCCACATGGGGGGGTCAAAGGGATGGCGGGGGAAGCCGGGGTCAGCAGGCGTCAGCTGACTGACGGGAGTGATATGGGGGGAGCAAAAAAGCTAGACAGGGATCTAGCGGGGGGTGGGGGGGGGGGGGGGGGGGACAGGGTTGCTGCTGCACTGGCCGAAGAGGTGGCCGGGACGGAGGTGAGGGAGACGCGGACACGGGACTGGCCCAGAAAAGGAGATGGCTAGTAGGCGGGGAAGGGGGAGGGGGGTGGGGGGTGGAGTGAGAGCTCCTCCAATCCGGCTGAGAATGTGGAACGTGAGGGGCCTGAACGGACCGGTGAAGAGGGCTCGAGTGTTCACGCACTTGAAGGAACTGAAGGCAGACGTGGCAATGCTCCAAGAGACACACCTGAAGGTGGCGGACCAGGTTAGGTTAAGAAGGGGTTGGGTGAGACAGGTATTTCACTCGGGACTGGACGCGAAAAACAGAGGTGTGGCAATTCTGGTGGGAAAACATGTGTCATTTGAGGCCAAGACTATCATAGCGGACAATGGAGGGAGATACGTAATGGTGAGTGGTAGGTTGCAAGGGACGTGGGTGGTGTTGGTAAATGTATACGCCCCGAACTGGGATGATGCTGGATTTATGACGCGCATGTTGGGGCGCATCCCGGACCTGGAGGTAGGAGGACTGATAATGGGAGGGGACTTTAACACAGTGCTGGACCCAGCACTAGACCGCTCCAGATCAAGGATGGGAAAGAGGCCGGCGGCGGCCAGGGTGCTCAGGGGGTTTATGGACCAGATGGGGGGGAGAGGACCCATGGAGGTTTGCAAGACCGCAGGCCAGGGAATTTTCTTTCTTCTCCCACGTGCACAAGGCATACTCCCGGATAGACTTCTTTGTGCTGGGCAGGGCGCTCACCCTGAGGGTGGAGGGGACGGAGTATTCGGCCATAGCCGTTTCGGACCATGTCCGGCACTGGGTGGAAGTGGGGCTGGGAGAGGAGAGGGACCAACGCCCGCTGTGGCGGTTGGATGTGGGACTGTTGGCAGACGAGGTGGTGTGTGGTAAGGTAAGGGGGTGTATTGAAAGGTACTTGGAGGCCAATGACAACGGGGAGGTGCGAGTGGGGGTGGTATGGGAGGCGTTGAAGGCGGTGATCAGGGGACAGCTAATCTCCATCAGGGCACATAGGGAGAAGACAGAGGGCAGGGAAAGGGAGAGGTTAGTGGGGGAGATTTTGTGAGTGGACAGGAGATACGCAGAGGCCCCGGAGGAAAGATTACTTGGGGAAAGGTGACGGCTCCAGACGGAGTTTGACCTGTTGACCACGGGGAAGGCGGAGGCACAGTGGAGGAAGGCGCAGGGGGCGACCTACGAGTACGGGGAAAAGGCCAGTCGGATGCTGGCACACCAGCTCCACAAGAGGGCGGCAGCGAGGGAAATAGGGGGAGTCAAAGATGGGGGGGGGGGCCATGGCCCAGAGTGCAACGGAAATAAACAAGGTATTCAAGGCCTTCTATGAAGAGCTGTACAGATCCCAGCCCCCAGGGGGGGAAGAGGGGATGGGAAGATTCCTGGACCATCTGCGGTTCCCGAGGGTGGAGGAGCAAGAAGTGGCTGGTTTGGGGGCACCAATCGGGTTGGAGGAGCTGAGTTTGGGTTTGGGGAGCATGCAGGCGGGGAAGGCCCCGGGGCCGGACGGGTTCCCGGTGGGGTTCTATAGAAAGTATGCGGACCTGTTGGCCCCGCTACTAGTGAGGACCTTTAACGAGGCAAGAGAGGAGGGGACCCTGCCCCCGACAATGTCGGAGGCGACAATTTCCTTGATTCTGAAGAGAGACAAGGACCCACTGCAATGTGGATCGTACAGGCCAATTTCGCTCCTTAATGTGGACGCTAAGCTATTGGCAAAAGTGCTGGCCACAAGGATTGAGGGCTGAGTCCCGGGGGTGATACATGAGGACCAGACGGGATTTGTAAAGGGCAGGCAATTAAATACGAATGTGCGGCGGCTCTTAAACGTGATAATGATGCCATCGGAGGAGGGAGAGGCGGAGATAGTGGCAGCCATGGACGCGGAAAAGGCCTTTGACCGAGTTGAGTGGGAGTACCTCTGGGAGGTGTAGCGTAGGTTTGGGTTCGGGGGAGGGTCTATTAGCTGGGTTAAGCTCCTTTACAGCGCCCCGGTGGCAAGTGTGGTGACGAACCGGCGGAGGTTGGAGTACTTTCGGCTGTACCGAGGAACGAGGCAGGGGTGCCCTCTGTCCCCCCTGTTGTTTGCATTGGCGATCGAACCCTTGGCCATATCACTGAGGGAGTCTAATAAATGGAGGGGGGTGGTCCGCGGGGGAGAAGAGCATCGGGTGTCGCTATACGCGGACGACCTGCTGCTGTATGTGGCGGACCCAATGGAGGGGATGGTGGAGGTCATGGAGACGTTGAGGGAGTTTGGCGAATTCTCGGGCTATAAGCTCAATGTAGGGAAGAGCGAGCTTTTTGTACTACAGGCAGGGGACCAAGAAAGAGGGATAGGGGACCTACCGCTGAGGAGGGCGGAGGGGAGTTTTCAGTATCCAGGGATCCAGATAGCCAGGAGATGGGGGGCCCTACACAAACTGAATCTGACGAGGTTGGTGGACCAAATGGAGGTGGACTTCAAAAGATGGGACATGTTGCCGCTCTCGTTGGCGGGTAGAGTGCAGTCGGTAAAAATGGTGGTCCTTCCGAGGTTTTTGTTTGTGATCCAGTGCCAACCCATCGTGATCACCAAAGGCTTTTTCAAAAGAGTAGGTAGGAGTATTATGGGGTTTGTGTGGGCGAACAAAACCCCGAGGGTAAGGAGAGGGTTCCTGGAGCGCAGTAGGGACCGAGGAGGGCTGGCGCTGCCAAACCTAGGGAGCTACTACTGGGCAGCAAACGTGGCGATGATCCGTAAGTGGGTTATGGAGGGAGAGGGGGCGGCATGGAAGAGGATGGAGATGGCGTCCTGCAAAGGAACGAGCTTGCGGGCGCTGGTGACGGCACCGTTACCGCTCTCGCCATCCAAGTACACCACGGGCCCGGTGGTGGCGGCAACGTTAAGGATCTGGGGCCAGTGGAGACGGCATAGGGGGCAGTGGGAGCCTCGGTGTGGTCCCCGATCAGGGGTAACCACCGGTTTGTCCCGGGGAAGATGGACGGGGGGTTCCAGGGCTGGCACTGGGCGGGGAGTAGAAGAATGGGGGACCTGTTCATCGACGGGACATTTGCGAGCCTAGGGGCACTGGAGGAGAAGTTTGAGCTACCCCCGGGAAATGCATTCAGATATATGCAGGTGAGGGCTTTTGTGAGGTGACAGGTCAGGGAATTCCCGCTGCTCCCGACACAGGAAATTCAAGACAGGGTGATCTCGGGTGTATGGGTCGGGGAGGGCAAGGTTTCGGCAATACACCAAGAAATGAAAGAAGAGGGGGAAGCGCTAGCAGAAGAGTTGAAGGGTAAATGGGAGGAGGAGCTGGGGGAGGAGATCGAGGAAGGTTTGTGGGCTGATGCCCTGGGTAGGGTTAATTCCTCCTCCTCATGTGCCAGGCTCAGCCTGATACAATTTAAGGTGGTTCACAGAGCGCACTTGACGGGGGCGAGATTGAGTAGGTTCTTTGGGGTAGAGGACAGATGTGGAAGGTGTTCAGGGAGTCCGGCGAACCATGTCCATATGTTTTGGTCATGCCCGGCACTGGAGGGGTTCTGGAGAGGAGTGGCGGGAGCAATATCTCAGATGGTGAAAGTCTGGGTCAAGCCAAGCTTGGGGCTAGCGATATTTGGAGTAGTGGACGAGCCGGGAGTGCAGGAGACGAAAGAGGCCGGCATTCTGGCCTTTGCGTCCCTGGTAGCCCGGCGAAGGATCTTGCTAATGTGGAAGGAGGCGAAGCCCCCTAGCGTGGAGGCCTGGACAAACGACATGGCTGGGTTCATAAAGTTGGAAAGGATTAAGTTTGCCTTAAGGGGGTCTGCGCAGGGGTTCTACAGGCGGTGGCAACTGTTCCTAGACTACCTCGCGGAGCGTTAGAGGAAGGTCGTTCAGCAGCAGCAGCAACCCTGGGGGGGGGGGGTGGGGAACGAGAGATTGCTTGAGGGAACGGACGAGCAGGGGATAACATGGAGGTTGGGGGAAACTGGCACGAACGGGCGAGAGCCAGTGTATAAAGCTCTGTAAATATATCATCTTACCATGTATATATCTTGCTCAGGGCGATTTTGTGTTATTTTGTTACCGGGGGGGGGGTTTATTGTTTGTAAGGGGGAAAATTGTTTTGTTTTGTTAAAAAACTTTAATAAATCTATATTTAAAAAAAAATAAAGGATTTAAAAGCAGAGCACTTTGAAAACAGTGGCAGGAACAGGCAATCTGCATCCATTCATACAAGGGAAATCATGCTTGACAAATCTACTGGAATTCTTCAAGAGTGTAACTAGTAGAGTTGATGTGGGGGAGCCAGTGGATGTGGCTTATTTGGACTTTCAGAAGGCTTTCGACAAAGTCCCACATACGAGATTAGCATGTAAAATTAATGCACGTGGAATTGGGGTAGTGTATTGAGATGGAGAGAAAGCTGGATGGCAGGAAGCATAGATTAGAAATAAATGGGCCTTTTTCCAAATGGCAGTCATTGACGAGTGCGGTACTGCAGCGATCGTGCTGGGACCCCAGCTATTCACAATATAGATTAATGATTTGGATGAGGAATGAAATGTAATATCTCAAAATTTGCAGAGGACACAAAGTTGGGTCGGAGGGTGTTCTGTGAGGAGGATGTGGAGATCCTTTGGTGTAATTTGGACAAGTTGAGTTAGTGGGCAAATGAATGGCAGATGCAGTACAATGTGGATAAATGTGAGATTATTCATTTTGTTGCAAAACCAGGATTATTATCTGAATGGCTATAAATTGAGAGGGGGAATGTGCAACGAGACCTGAGTGTCCTCAGACATCAGTCGCTGAAAGTAAGAATGAAGGTGCAGCAGGCGGTAAAGAATGCAAATGGTATGTTGGCATTCATAGCGATAGGATTGAGGTAAAGGATCAGGGATGTTCCTGCTGCAGTTATACGTGGTCTTGGTGAGGCCACACCTGGAGTATTGTGTGCAGTTTTGGTCTCCTTATCTGAAGAAGAATGTTCTTGCTGTGGAAGGAGTGCAACAAAGGTTTGCCAGACTGATTCCTGAGATGACGGGACCGACCTATGAGGAGAGATTGAGTCGGTTAGGATTGTATTCGCTTCACTTCCGGTGGCGATCATGGAGGAGTAGGTTGCACATTCGATAGCTCCCGCCCGGAATGGACTTTCGGACCTTTTTTCCCGACTTTTCTCGGACTTTAGGGGATAGAACGGTGCAGTGGACAATATTAAGAAGGATCCCCCCTCCGATGTATGGCTAATTGGACCAGAAGTGGCCGTATGAAAAGACTCAGCCCGGATAGAGTGAAGCAGTCGGAGCTGGTACCGCGGCGCAGCATAGCGGAGGGTCAGGACCAGGGAGCAGTGGCTCAGTGGTCTAAGGAGCAACGGATGAAGTTCTTTAAGGACTGTTTCGCTGAGCTGAAAAAGGAAACGCTGGACCAGATCAAGGCTGCAATCGATCAAATGGTATTGAGTCAGGCGGCCCAAGGGAAAGCGATACAAGAAATTAAGCTGAAGTTATCTAGCCAGGAGGGCTATCTAACCGTGCTGGAGCACAAGGTGGAGGTGTTGGATGAGCGCCACAAGAAAATGCAGGAGAAGCTGGAGGACCTGGAGAACAGGTCCAGGAGGCAGGACTTCAGGATTGTTGGCCTCCCCGAAGGAATTGAGGGGTTGAATGCGGGAGCATATGTGGCGGGCATGTTGGAGACGCTGATGGGGCACAGGGCGTTATCTCGGCCCCTGGAAGTGGATGGAGTGCATAGAGCCCTCGCAAGGAAGCCTAAGGTGAATGACCCGCCGAGGGCCATAGTGGTGCGTTTCCACCGTTTTTCGGACAAAGAACTGTTCTTGCGGTGGGCCAAGAAGGAGCGGAGCAGCAGATGGGAGAACAGTGGGGTGCGCATCTATCAGGACCTGGGAGCGGAGTTGGCCAAAAGACGTGCTGAGTTTAACTGGGTGAAGGTGATCCTCTTCAAGAAGGGGGTAAAATTCGGGATGCTGTATCCAGCGCGGTTGTGGGTCACGCACGAAGACCGGCAATTTTACTTTGAGGCACCAGACGATGTATGGTCATTTATTAAAGAAAAGAAGTTGGAATGTTCTTAAAGGACACTTAAGTCTCGAAGAAGTTATGTGACGGCGGTTTGTAATTTTTGTATCGGTCCAAATAAGACTGTATGTAGTTCTGGGTTAAGTATTGGGCTGGGTGGTGGTTTGAGGGTGCTTTGTTTTTGCAGGGATTTGATGGGGAGGGGAGAGGGGGCCCCGAAGTTGGTGCTATTCTGTGGGAGGTTGGGTCTTGTTTCAAGCGATTGTTTCTTCATCGGTTTATGTTAATTTCTTTTACTTGAGGTTGTTTACTAACTGGGGAATGCGATGTTGTTAAATTATTTATTCATGTTGGGAGAGAGGTTTGAACAATAGGGAGCCAGACTGTTTGGCACCAGGGGCAGGGGTTGTCGGGGTCAGCACGGTTCAGCTGACTCTCGGAAGCGAGGTGCAGGGTGAGCATGTGCTAAGATGGTGTTTGACCTGGGGCATCAGGTTTCGGGTGCTGTTGTGTGTGGGGGGGGGGGGAAGGAGACAGAGGGGGAGGCTGCTTCTCTAACAGGGGAGGAACTATTATCGGGGAACAAAAGTGAGATCGGGGGCGGTTGCTGCTTGTGGGGGAGTTCGGGGAAGCGGGGGGCGCGGGCTCGGGGCTGGCCAAAAAAAGTTTATGGCTAATTGGCAGGGGGTGGTGGTGGGGACTGGGGGGTTGGGGGGGGGGGGTGGCAGCCCCCCGTCCAGACTGATTACGTGGAATGTGAGAGGTTTGAATGGGCCGGTTAAAAGGGCTCGCGTTTTTGCGCATTTAATGGGTCTGAAGGCAGACATAGCAATGCTTCAGGAGACACATCTAAAGATTATTGACCAGACAAGATTGAGAAAGGGGTGGGTTGGTCAGGTGTTTCACTCTGGGCTAGGCTCAAAGACCAGGGCGGTAGCAATATTGATCAGCAAGCAGGTGGCGTTTGAGGCTGGGAGAATTGTGGCAGATAAGGGGGGTAGATAGATAATGGTGAATGGGAAGTTGGAGGGTGTACGGGTGGTGCTTGTGAACGTATATGCGCCGAACTGGGACGCTGTAGGATTTATGAGGCGGGTGTTATGCAAGATCCCGGACCTGGAGTCTCACGGCCTGATCATGGGGGGGTTACTTTAACACGGTCATTGATCCCGATCTGGACCGGTCAAATTCCAGGACTGGAAGGAGGCGTGCCGCGGCGAAGGAGTTGAGAGGTTTCATGGAGCAGGTGGGGGGGGGGGGGGTTAGACCCGTGGAGATTCGAGCAGCCGAGGGCGAAGGAGTTTTCATTTTTTTCTCATGTCCATAAAGCTTACTCCCGCATTGATTTTTTCGTTCTGAACAGGGTGCTACTTCCGAAGGTGGCGGGGACGGAATATTCGGCAATTGCAGTCTCTGATCATGCCCCGCATTGGGTGGATTTGCGGTTGAGTGAGGAGAGAGGGCAGCACCTGCTGTGGAGACTGGATGTGGGGTTGTTAGCGGACGAAGCGGTCTGCGGGCGGGTGAATAAGTCCATCCAGAATTACCTGGATACAAATGATACGGGTGAGGTATCAGCAGCGACGGTTTGGGAAGCTCTGAAGGCAGTTGTAAGAGGGGAACTAATTTTGATTCGGTCCCATAGAGAAAAGGTGGAATGAGAAGAGAGGGAGAGATTAGGGGAGGAGATACTTCGAGTGGATAGGAGTTATGCGGAGGCCCCGGACGCGGGGCTCCTGAGGGAGCGTCAGAAGCTGCAGGCACAGTTTGAGTTGTTGACCACGGGGAGGGCGGTCGAGCAGTTGAGGAGGGCAAGGGGGGTGGTCTACGAATATGGGGAAAAGACGAGTAGGATGTTGACGCACCAGCTTAGGAAGAGAGAAGCGGCGAGGGAGATTGGGAGAGTAAGGAATACGGAAGGTAACATGGTCTTGGACCCGGGGGGGTGAACAACGTTTTTAAAGAATTTTATAGCAAATTATAAGAGGTGGAACCCCCGTCTGGTGTAGAAGGGATGAGGCAATTCCTTGATCAGTTGAGATTTCCGAGGGTGGAGGAAGACCTGGCCGAGGTTTCCGATGGTGGAGGAGGACCTGGTCGAGGAGCTGGGGGCCCCGATTGAGGCAGAGGAAATTGTTAAAGGACTCGAGGGTATGCAGTCGGGCAAGGCTCCGGGGCCGGACAGTTACCAGGTCAAATTTTATAAGAATTTCTCAGAGCTGTTGTGCCCACTGCTGATGGGGACCTTAAACGAGGCTAAAGAGAGGGGGATCCTCCCCCAACAATGTCGCAGGCCTCGATTTCACTCATTCTTAAACGAGAGAAGGATCCGGAGCAATGTGGGTCATATAGGCCGATCTCGCTTTTGAATGTAGATGCCAAGCTGCTGGTTAAGATTTTGGCCACGAGGATAGAAGACTGTGTCCAGGGGGTGATAGGGAGGACCAAACCAGATTTGTTCAGGGCAGACAGCTCACTGCTAACGTTCGGAGGCTTTTAAATGTAATTATGATGCCCTCAGAAGGAGAGGAGGCGGAGGTGGTGGTTGCGATGGACGCGGAGACGGCTTTTGATCGGGTGGAGTGGGAGTATTTTTTTTTTAAAATAATTTTTATTCAAAACTTTTCACAGATTATCACAACAGAAAAATAGAACCCCCCTTACACAAATAATAAAACAACAAGAACAAAAGTGCATAAATAAATAAACGTTAAACAGTAAACAATAGTGCATCCCCTACCAGACACAGTGGGAGTATTTATGGGAGACGCTGGGAAGGTTTGGGTTTGGTGAAGGCTTTATTGAGTGTGTGCGGTTGCTCTTCCAGGCGCCGGTAGCGAGCGTGTGCACGAACCGGCTGAGGTCGGGGTACTTTAAGCTACACCAAGGGATGAGGCAGGGGTGCCCCCTGTCCCCGTTGCTGTTCACTCTGGCTATAGAGCCATTGGCCATGGCACTGAGAGCATCAAGGAAGTGGCAAGGCTGGTTCGGGGGGGGGCGGGGGGGGGGGAGTGGAGCACCGGGTTTCACTGTACGCGGACGATCTGCTCATCTCGGACCCGGTGGAGGGGATGGGGGAGGTTATGCAGATCTTGGGGGAATTTGGCAGGTTTTTGGGGTACAAATTGAACATGGGAAAAAGTGAATTGTTCGTGATCCAGGCAAGAGGGCAGGAGAGGAGACTGAAGGAGCTGCCACGCAGGGTGGTAGAGAGGAACTCTCGTTACCTGGGAATACAGGTGGCTCGGAAATGGGAGGCATTACACAGGCTCAACCTAACCCGGCTGGTGGAGCAAATGGAGGGGTACTTTAAAAGATGGGATATGCTCCCACTATCGCTGGCAGGGAGGGTACAGACTGGTCCTCCCCAGATTTTTGTTTGTTTTTCAGTGCCTCCCCATCTTTGTCCCTAAGGCCTTTTTCAAGCGGGTGAACAAGATTATTTTGGGCTTTGTATGGGCGAATATAACCCGCGTGTGAAGAAAATGTTGTTGGCCCGCAGTCGGGGGGAGGATGGGTTGGCGCTGCCGAACATCTGCAACTACTACTGGACGGCAAATAAGGGGCAGCACGGTAGCCTTGTGGATAGCACAATTGCTTCACAGCTCCAGGGTCCCAGGTTCGATTCTGGCTTGGGTCACTGTCAGTGCGGAGTCTGCACATCCTCCCCGTGTGTGCGTGGGTTTCCTCCGGGTGCTCCGGTTTCCTCCCACAGTCCAAAGATGTGCAGGTTAGGTGGATTGGCCGTGATAAATTGCCCTTAGTGTCCAAAATTGCCCTTAGTGTTGGGTGGGGTTACTGGGTTACAGGGTTATGGGGATAGGGTGGCGGTGTTGACCTTGGGTAAGGAGCTCTTTCCAAGAGCC
Organism: Scyliorhinus torazame; assembly: GCF_047496885.1. Classification (NCBI taxonomy): domain Eukaryota; kingdom Metazoa; phylum Chordata; class Chondrichthyes; order Carcharhiniformes; family Scyliorhinidae; genus Scyliorhinus; species Scyliorhinus torazame. The sequence continues at coordinate 52,807,711 of NC_092713.1, read as the reverse complement.
GGTGCAGACTCGATGGGCCGAATGGCCTCCTTCTGCACTGTAAATTCTATGAATGAATGTCTATGAATAGCAATTATTAGGAAGTGGGTAGTGGGGAGGGGTCGACATGGGGGCGGATGGAGGCGGCGTCATGCAAAGGCACCAGTATGGGAGCACTGGTAACAGCTCTCACTGGCCCGTTACTCCACTAGCCCGGTGGTGGTGACGGCATTGAGGATCTGGGGGCAATGGAGGAGGTACAAGAGGATGGAGGGTGCGTCGGTCTGGACCCCAATTTGCAATAACCACAGGTTCGCACCGGGCAGGATAGATGGAGGGTTCCGGAGCTGGCAGAGAGCAGGAATTAGATGGATGGGAGATCTATTCATAGACGGGAGTTTTCCCAATCTGAAGGCGCTGGAGGACAAGTTCAAGTTGCCGCTGAGGAATGGTTTCCGATATCTGCAAGTGCAGGACTTTCTGAGGAAACAGGTGTTGGCTTTCCTGCTGTTGCCGCCTCGGGGGTACAGGACAGAGTAGTGTCTGGTACCTGGGTAGGGGAGGGGAAAGTGTTGGATATCTATCAGGAGTTGTTGGAGGCAGAGGAGACCCCGGTGGAGGAGGAGCTAGGTGGGGAGTTAGAGACGGGTCTGTGGGCGGATGCCCGAAGCAGGGTTAATTCCTCCTCATCATGTGCCAGGCTCAGTCTAATACAGTTTAAAGTGGTACACCGGGCACACATGACGGCGGTGAGGATGAGCCACTTTTTCGGGGTAGAAAATAGATGTGTGAGGTGTGCAGGAAGCCCAGCAAACCATGTCCACATGTTTTGGGCATGACCGATGCTTGGAGGATTCTGGCAGGGGTTTGCCAAGGCAATGTCCAAGGTGCTTGGTACGCGGGTGGTGCCGAGTCCAGAGGTGGCGATTTTTGGAGTGTCAGAAGACCCTGGAGTTCAGGGAGTGAAAGAGGCCGACGTTTTGGCCTTTGCCTCCCTGGTAGCCCGGAGACGGATCCTTTTAATGTGGAGGGACCCGAGCCCCCGAGTGTGGAGACTTGGGTCAGTGACATGGCTGGGTTTCTCAAGCTGGAGAAAATAAAGGTTGCCTTGAGGGGGTCAATGCTGGGATTCTCTCGGAGGTGGCAGCCGTTTGTCGACTTTCTCGGGAAAAATTAAAATGTCAGCAGAAGCAGCATTCTGAAGGGGGGGAGGGGGCGGGTAGGTGCAATACGCTTAAGGGATGTACAGAAGGGGTTGGGTGGGAAATGTCTAGTTTACCATGTTGATGTTTATGTTATTATTTTGTTTGTTATTGTTGTAAAAATTTTGCAAATACTTCAATAAAAATATTTAAAAAAAAAAAAGATTATATTCTCTGGGGTTCAGAAGAATGAGGAAGGATCTCATAGAAACCTATAAAATTCTAACAGGACTGGACAGGGTAGATGCAAGAAGGATGTTCCTGATGGTGGAGTGTCCAAGCCAGGAGTCACAATCTGAGGATATGGGGTAGACCATTTAGGACAGAGATGAAGAGAAGTTTCTACACCCAGAAAGTGATCGGCCTGTGGAATTCATTACCACAGAAAGTAGTTGAGGCCAAAGCATTGTGAGCAGGATTCTCTGTTTCTGAGACTAAGGGCGGGATTCTCCGTTGCCCAACGCTGATATCATAATTGACGATCGGGCGAAGAATCCCTTCCAACGCCCAAATCATGGGCGGCGCCAGTTTGCCACCGGTTTTCTATTCTCTGCCCCCCTCCGAAATGGTGTCATCGCGTCGCGTGCCACATGCTGCTGGAACAGCGTCGGCGTGTCATCGGAAGGCCCTCCCCTGATGCTCTGCCCCCCATGGGCCGTATTCCCGACCGTGTGGTCTCAGCAGTCGGGAACCCGGCGTGGTGGCCAGCGACTGTGTCCAGCGCCGTCACAGTCGGCCGGGAGCCGTGCCGCGCCAGGGGGATTCCGCGAAGGCTGGGGAGACTGGTGGGGGGTGGCCAGATGGTGGCCATGTGGGCAGTGTTTGGCAGGTTGGGTCTGCATACGGCCATGGCCATGTCTTATGGCGTGACCGTCATTATGAGCATGCGCGGCCACGGACCGGGCCATTCTCCGGCCGTTTCTGTCGTAGGAGCCAGGACATTTACCCGGCGCGGCTGCTAGCCCCTCACCGTTCCCAGGATCGGTGAGAGTTGGCGCCGATTTTGGTGCCCTAAACGTCACAGGTCCCACGCCGGCATCGGCACACAGCTGCAAAATCAGAGAATCCAGCCCTAAGGGTTGACACCACGCAGAATTCATGGGCTTTCACGACAGAAAAACTGGCACCGATTCCGGACCGATTCAACAACATGTGGAACACAATCGATTCCAATGAAAAATGGTGCAAGATTCGCCGGGCCTGTGGTTGACACTCGGGAGGCTGACAAGCTGCAGCTGCATTTACACCATGCAATCCCCACAGACACTTATCCCAGCCAATAAGATGGGACTGGTTGTGCTGGAGTGCGCCCATACAGCTGATGGGTCGGCTGGGCCAGTGGGCACCTAGGGGGGATGCCCTGGGGGGAAAGGCCCTATATGACTGTTATGGGCGAGGTGTTTCCAGAAACCCAAAATGTATCATGGAATTCAACCAACCTCTCCCTTTAATGGATTTGTTGCTTTTCCTTGCACACTGCTTTTTCCCTAGGTGTGGGATTACAATTATGGACACGTGGATTTTTAAACATAAAACACTGTTTATTCCATGAACTCAACTTAACATCTTGAATAAACATTGGATTTCTTAACACCCCTTACTTCAAAGATAACTCAAAAAATATTGCAACAGTAAATACTTCCTTAAAATGTTCCTTCAAACTTCCAAGAGACTTAACACCTGTAAACAGTATCACATCAGGTTAAAGGATATATATTTGTGACTTCAGCTCCAGCACCTTGCTTTCTTCATGCAGCTCTCTGGAAACCCACAGACACACCCACGCTGCTTTCCCAGACCTGGCTTTCTCCCTTCAAGCAGATTGCAGCAAAACAGAACTTCTCAAGCTGCTGTCTCAAACTGGCTTTCTACTTTTAAACTGCTCGCAGCCAAACCAGCCAGGCACTTTTCAACCTGCAAAACCAAAACTGTAAAATGGCTGAACTGAGCTGAGCCCCACCCACTCTCTGACATCACTGTTTTCTTAAAGGTACATTGCTTAAACATCCATGTCTTAAAGGTACCCTCACATGACACCTCCCCCCAGAAAAAAAAACCCAACAACTTCAAGATGGTTTCATTTTTCACTTTTGCACCATCCACTAAGAAATACACACAGTAAAAATACTTGTACGTTTCACAAAAAAAAACACACGCAAACAGGCATAATAATATAGTCCATTTTTCTTTGCTCTTCTTCCTCCAACCGAAATCCTTCTCGATTGACAGCCTCTGGAGTTCAACCAACCTCTCCCTTTAATGGATTTGTTGCTTTTCCTAGCACACGGCTTTTTCCCTAGGTGTGGGATTACAATTATGGACACGTGTGTTTTTAAGCACAAAACACTGTTTATTCCATGAACTCAACTTAACATCTTAAATAAACATTGGATCTCTTAACACCCCTTACTTCAAAGATAACTCAGAAAATATTGCAACAGTAAATAACGCCTTAAAATGTTCCTTCAAACTTCCAAGAGACTTAACACCTTTAAACAGTATCACATCAGGTTAAAGGATATATATATATTTTCTGTAGAATGGCAGAGACATATTAGCTTGGTTGACTTCAACTCCAGCATCTTGCTTTCTTCCTGCAAACTCTCTGGAAACACACAGATACACCCAAGCTGCTTTCTCAAACTGGCTTTCTACTTTAAAACTGCTCTCAGGAAAACCAGCCAGGCACTTTTTAGCTGCTCTCAGCAAAACCAGCCAGGCACTTTTCAAACTGCTTTTTAAACTGAAACTAAAAACCTGCAAAATGGCTGACCTAAAGCCCAGCCCCACCCACTCTCTGACATCACTGTTTTCTTAAAGGTACATTGCTTAAACATCCATATCTTAAAGGTACCCTCACATGACACGACCCTAAGTTTGCAGTGGGCTGTAAGCGCTTGTGCAACTGCAGGGCTGCCTTGCTGGCTGTAGCAATGGTGTTCCGTGCCCGCCCACCCTGACCCCACAGCCCACCTCCTGGTCACCTCCCTCTACTCCCCCCTGGCCCTGGCAGAAGCCCTCCCAGCCAGCATAGTTTGTCAGCAAACTATGTCGATGTTGAACACGTTCCCTACTCCCTCCCTCTCTGCCACAGCAGCCACGACGCTGGTTCCACGATTTTTAAAAGCACAAGTGAACCACGGCGTCGGGAACTCAGCACATCGGAGGAGGAGAATCTTGGAGGCCCCGGAGAATACCGGGTCAGGCTCACTAATGGTATGCAAACAGTGTTTACTGTACGTGCGTTCCGGACCGCAATGACACTGTTGTCGAGGTGACGGAGAATTGCGATTTGGTGTCAAATCAGCACCCGCCGTGATTTTGGCGTCGGAGCCTATTCTCCGCCAATCATGTTTCCTGATTTCGGCGTCAGCCAACGGAAAATCCTGCCCTGCATGATTTCAAGAAGCAGTTAGATAATGGGCGGGATTCTCCCATCTGAAGGCTAAGTGTTGACGGCATCGTAAAAACTGGAGAGTTTAAAGATGGCGTCATTGGACCGCTATGTGTAGCAATCCTCTGCCCTATGGGAGGCCAGCATGGCACTGGAGTGACCCACACTGCTCCACCTGCCGATACTGCCGCCAAATGGGCAGAGCGGGTCTGCGCATGCGCGGTAGCCTTCTTCTCCGCGCTGGCCCCGCGCAACATGGCTTAGGGCTACAAGGGCCGGCGCGGAAAGAGGCCCGCACCACGAGAGGCCGGCCCACCGATCGGTAGGTCCCGATCGTGGGCCAGGCCACAGTGGATTCCCCCCCCCCGGGGTCAGACCCCCCAACCCCCCCCACCCCCCACCCCCCCACCAGGCCGCCCCAGACAGGGTGGATGCCGAAGTCCCGCCGGATAAGACCAGATGTGAATGGCGCCGGCGGGACTCAAGCTTTTTTGGACTGCCACCCGACCCATCCCTGGCGGAGAATCACCGGGGGGGGGCAGCGTCGAGCGGTCCCTGACCGGCGCCGCACCGACCGCGCTGGCGCCAATGGCACCAATTCTCCGCTCACCGGAGAATCGGCGGACTGGCGTCGGGCTGGCGTTGCGCGATTTGCGCCTGGTCCGGCGATTCTCCGACCCGGCGTGGGCTGAGAGAATCCCGCCCATAGTACTTGGGCTGAAGGAGATCAAAGGATATGGGGGAGGGCAGGATTAGATTATTGGATTGGATAGATTTGGGTCTTTCTTGGTAAGCAGTTGAGTTGCTAACCTGAAAGCCGAATAAACAAATCAAGAAATGACCTAGTAAAGAGCTTGATTTGGAGTGCTGTTTTGTATGGATGTGAGCCCTGGATATTAGATGAGGCCAACTTTTTAAATAGCTTTGAAATGTGGGTTTGGAGGAGAATGGAAAGGATCAGTTGGACAGAAAAAGTAAAAAATGATGAAGTGCTGTGGGGGTAACAAATAAAGAAATTTGCTGAATGTAATTAAAAACAGGCAGAGAGGCTGGACAGGGCACATCTTAGGAGGAAACAGACTTGTAACAGTTTTATGAAGAGAAGATTTCAAGAAAGAATATCAATGCTGGATGGCTTGAAAAGGATGTTATTGGCAAAAGAAAATGCTGGCACAGAGAGACTACTATGAAAGTCTACTATATGTCAAGGACATGCTAGCACAAAGCACACATACATGTCAACCATTGGTTACACTTGATTAGCCGCAGTTCAGTTCCAGCCACCATACTTTAGGAAGAACATCAAGGCCTTAGAAAATTTGCAAAGGGGATTTACTAGAATCGTACCAGGAATGAGGAACTTCAGGGCCGTAAGGATTCTCTGTTCCCGCCGGCAGCGCACCTTGCCTGTGGGTTTCCTGGCAGAGTGGGGTGGTTTTAATAGGAAATCCCATTGACAAGTGCAGGAACAGTGAATCCCATCGCCGATGAATGGCATGTCACCAAGAAACACGGGGATGGGGAAGCGGAGAATCCAGTCCCAGTTATTTGGAGAGACTCCTAGAGCACAGGAGGAGAGCAGTGAGCTCAAAATTGTGCTCACTTGAGTAAATAAGCAGAAACTGTTTCCAGTTGCAAGATGCAACACGGATTTAAGGTGAAAGATAAAGGACGCGATTCTCCGGCCTTGTTGCGCTCTCACTCAAGTGGAATGAGGCCAGTGAATAGCGGGAGAGGCAGAAAATGAGAATCACATCAGGCGGCAAACAGTTTGCAATGCAACCGGTCGGCAAAATCAGGATTTCGCCGGAGCATGGCGAGAAACCATGATTTCAGTGGTGGGAAGTGCGGAAGTGGCTGCTGGGAGGTAAGTCTGTCCTTTAAAAGCACTTGTCTTTGCAGGGGCAGGCCAGTCGATTGCGGCGGGAGAATCAGCTGGTGAGTCAGTTTCAGCGGGAGCAGTGCGGAAGTGGCTGCTGGGAGGTAAGTCTGTCCTTTAAAAGCACTTGTCTTTGCAGGGGCAGGCCAGTCGATTTCGGCGGGAGAATCAGCTGGTGAGTCAGTTTCAGCGGGAGCAGTGCGGAAGTGGCTGCTGGGAGGTAAGTCTGTCCTTTAAAAGCACTTGTCTTTGCAGCGGCAGGCCAGTCGATTTCAGCGGGAGAATCAGCTGGTGAGTCAGTTTCAGCGGGAGCAGTGCGGAAGTGGCTGCTGGGAGGTAAGTCTGTCCTTTAAAAGCACTTGTCTTTGCAGGGGCAGGCCAGTCGATTTCGGCGGGAGAATCAGCTGGTGAGTCAGTTTCAGCGGGAGCAGTGCGGAAGTGGCTGCTGGGAGGTAAGTCTGTCCTTTAAAAGCACTTGTCTTTGCAGGGGCAGGCCAGTCGATTTCGGCGGGAGTGGAGCTGGCTGGATAGCCCATTTCAGCAGGAGCTGAGAATTAAAAAAAAAATAATTAGCGTTTTAGGCGGGAACAGGAAGTCGACCTGCGGACGTCTGGGAAGACCCTCACCAATAAATTCTGGTGGAGAGGAAACCCGAGACACTTCAGAGAGTCATGAACACTGCCCAGTCCATCACACAAACCTGCCTCCCATCTATTGACTCCACCTTCCGCTGCCTGGGGAAAGCGGGCAGTATAATCAAAGACCTCTCCCACCCGGCTTACTCACTCTTCCAACTTCTTCCATCGGGCAGGAGATAGAACACAGACGAACAGACTCAAAAACAGCTTCTTCCCCTCTTATGGACTGACCTGATTAACACTACACCCCTGTATGCTTCACCCGATTCCAGTGTTTATGTAGTTACATTGTGTACCTTGTGTTGCCCTATTATACCGCTTATACCAAGTATACCGCTTTGGATACTTGTGGGGGGGGGGACTTACCAGGGGTAAGCCATGGGGTACGGGCCTCTGGCACGGAGTCTGTCCCTGTTGCTCAGAAGGGAAGGGGGAGAGGAGCAGAGCATTAGTAATTGGGGACTCGATAGTCAGGGGCACAGATAGGAGATTTTGTGGGAGCGTGAGAGACTCACGTTTGGTATGTTGCCTCCCAGGTGCAAGGGTACGTGATGTCTCGGATCGTGTTTTCTGGGTCCTTAAGGGGGAAGGGGAGCAGCCCCAAGTCGTGGTCCACATTGGCACTAACGACATAGGTAGGAAAGGGGATAAGGATGTCAGGCAGGCTTTCATGGAGCTAGGATGGAAGCTCAGAACTAGAACAAACAGAGTTGTTATCTCTGGGTTGTTGCCCGTGCCACGTGATAGTGAGATGAGGAATAGGGAGAGAGAGCATTTAAACACGTGGCTACAGGGATGGTGCAGGCGGGAGGGATTCAGATTTCTGGATAACTGGGGCTCTTTCTGGGGAAGGTGGGATCTCTACAGACAGGATGGTCTACATCTGAACCTGAGGGGCACAAGTATCCTGGGGGGGAGATTTGTTAGTGCTCTTTGGGGGGGTTTAAACTAATGCAGCAGGGGCATGGGAACCTGGATTGTAGTTTTAGGGTAAGGGAGAATGAGAGTATAGAGGTCAGGAGCACAGATTTGACGTCGCAGGAGGGGGCCAGTGTTCAGGTAGGTGGTTTGAAGTGTGTCTACTTCAATGCCAGGAGTATACGAAACAAGGTAGGGGAACTGGCAGCATGGGTTGGTACCTGGGACTTCGATGTTGTGGCCATTTCGGAGACATGGATAGAGCAGGGACAGGAATGGATGTTGCAGGTTCCGGGGTTTAGGTGTTTTAGTAAGCTCAGAGAAGGAGGCAAAAGAGGGGGAGGTGTGGCGCTGCTAGTCAAGAGCAGTATTACGGTGGCGGAGAGGATGCTAGATGGGGACTCTTCTTCCGAGGTAGTATGGGCTGAAATTAGAAACAGGAAAGGAGAGGTCACCCTGTTGGGAGTTTTTTATAGGCCTCCTAATAGTTCTAGGGATGTAGAGGAAAGGATGGCGAAGATGATTCTGGATAAGAGCGAAAGTAACAGAGTAGTTATTATGGGAGACTTTAACTTTCCAAATATTGACTGGAAAAGATATAGTTCGAGTACAATAGATGGGTCGTTTTTTGTACAGTGTGTGCAGGAGGGTTTCCTGAAACAATATGTTGACAGGCCAACAAGAGGCGAGGCCATGTTGGATTTGGTTTTGGGTAATGAACCAGGCCAGGTGTTGGATTTGGAGGTAGGAGAGCACTTTGGGGACAGTGACCACAATTCGGTGGCGTTTACGTTAATGATGGAAAGGGATAAGTGTACACCGCAGGGCAAGAGTTATAGCTGGGGGAAGGGCAATTATGATGCCATTAGACATGACTTGGGGGGGATAAGGTGGAGAAGTAGGCTGCAAGTGTTGGGCACACTGGATAAGTGGGGCTTGTTCAAGGATCAGCTACTGCGTGTTCTTGATAAGTATGTACTGGTCAGGCAGGGAGGAAGGCCTCGAGCGAGGGAACCGTGGTTTACCAAGGAAGTGGAATCTCTTGTTAAGAGGAAGAAGGAGGCCTATGTGAAGATGAGGTGTGAAGTTTCAGTTGGGGCGATGGATAGTTACAAGGTAGCGAGGAAGGATCTAAAGAGAGAGCTAAGACGAGCAAGGAGGGGACATGAGAAGTATTTGGCAGGAAGGATCAAGGAAAACCCAAAAGCTTTCTATAGGTATGTCAGGAATAAGCGAATGACTAGGGAAAGAGTAGGACCAGTCAAGGACAGGGATGGGAAATTGTGTGTGGAGTCTGAAGAGCTAGGCGAGATACTAAATGAATATTTTTCGTCAGTATTCACTCAGGAAAAAGATAATGTTGTGGAGGAGAATGCTGAGCCCCAGGCTAATAGAATAGATGGCATTGAGGTACGTAGGGAAGAGGTGTTGGCAATTCTGGACAGGCTGAAAATAGATAAGTCCCCGGGACCTGATGGGATTTATCCTAGGATTCTCTGGAAGGCCAGGGAAGAGATTGCTGGACCTTTGGCTTTGATTTTTATGTCATCATTGGCTACAGGAATAGTGCCAGAGGACTGGAGGACAGCAAATGTGGTCCCTTTGTTCAAAAAGGGGAGCAGAGACAACCCCGGCAACTATAGACCGGTGAGCCTCACGTCTGTAGTGGGTAAACTCTTGGAGGGGATTATAAGAGACAAGATTTATAATCATCTAGATAGGAATAATATGTTCAGGGATAGTCAGCATGGCTTTGTGAAGGGTAGGTCATGCCTCACAAACCTTATTGAGTTCTTTGAGAAGGTGACTGAACAGGTAGATGAGGGTAGAGCAGTTGATGTGGTGTATATGGATTTCAGCAAAGCGTTTGATAAGGTTCCCCACGGTAGGCTATTGCAGAAAATACGGAGGCTGGGGATTGAGGGTGATTTAGAGATGTGGATCAGAAATTGGCTAGCTGAAAGAAGACAGAGGGTGGTGGTTGATGGGAAATGTTCAGAATGGAGTACAGTCACAAGTGGAGTACCACAAGGATCTGTTCTGGGGCCGTTGCTGTTTGTCATTTTTATCAATGACCTAGAGGAAGGCGCAGAAGGGTGGGTGAGTAAATTTGCAGACGATACTAAAGTCGGTGGTGTTGTCGATAGTGTGGAAGGATGTAGCAGGTTACAGAGGGATATAGATAAGCTGCAGAGCTGGGCTGAGAGGTGGCAAATGGAGTTTAATGTAGAGAAGTGTGAGGTGATTCACTTTGGAAGGAATAACAGGAATGCGGAATATTTGGCTAATGGTAAAGTTCTTGGAAGTGTGGATGAGCAGAGGGATCTAGGTGTCCATGTACATAGATCCCTGAAAGTTGCCACCCAGGTTGATAGGGTTGTGAAGAAGGCCTATGGAGTGTTGGCCTTTATTGGTAGAGGGATTGAGTTCCGGAGTCAGGAGGTCATGTTGCAGCTGTACAGAACTCTGGTTCGGCCACATTTGGAGTATTGCGTACAGTTCTGGTCACCGCATTATAGGAAGGACGTGGAGGCTTTGGAGCGGGTGCAGAGGAGATTTACCAGGATGTTGCCTGGTATGGAGGGAAAATCCTATGAGGAAAGGCTGATGGACTTGAGGTTGTTTTCATTGGAGAGAAGAAGGTTAAGAGGAGACTTAATAGAGGCATACAAAATGATCAGGGGGTTAGATAGGGTGGACAGTGAGAGCCTTCTCCCGCGGATGGAAATGGCTGGCACGAGGGGACATAACTTTAAACTGATGGGTAATAGATATAGGACAGAGGTCAGAGGTAGGTTCTTTACGCAAAGAGTAGTGAGGCCGTGGAATGCCCTACCTGCTACAGTAGTAAACTCGCCAACATTGAGGGCATTTAAAAGTTTATTGGATAAACATATGGATGATAATGGCATAGTGTAGGTTAGATGGCTTTTGTTTCGGTGCAACATCGTGGGCCGAAGGGCCTGTACTGCGCTGTATTGTTCTATGTTCTATGTTCTATCACCACTTAAGCCACTTTTCCATACAATTAACGAGAGCCACCCCATATTAAACACCCTCCCCAGCAAGCTGGCGCCAATCATTACTCCTTTTGAAAAACGTGAACCTGACGGAAGGGTTTCTGTGGGGAGCCGAGGAGGTGAGTAGCCATCTTTGCTCACAGGCAACGGGCCGGGGGTTGCTGGGATTGCCACCCCAGTGCTCAATGGGGGATATGTTATTCTCTAAGTCTGAATAAAGATTGTAGACTTCCAGTTAACACAAAGACTTTATTCAGTCGGTTTGTTCTGTTTCCAGAGCTTAACTAGATATAATACAGTCAAGAGGTATGACCAGTGAAGCTCAGGTAAACTGCCTATGCTGAGCTGTCTCTGTCTGTTGCTGCTCACTAGCCCTGTGCTTCTGAAAGAGGCGGATCCTCCCTTGGGCTGGACCCTTTATACCCGTCTCTGATGCTGCCCTCTAGTGATGCTGTGGCTGTTACATCTGTCTGTAGTCCCTGGTGTATGTGCAGATATATGTACAGATGTACAGATCACTACATCCCCCCCCTTTTATTGGACATGTTTTCTAGATTGGCCTCAAGAAAACTGTACATAACAAGTGGTGAGAATATACAAATCTGCACACTTTGAAAATGATAAAGTAATACAGAAACAATTAACTGTGTTGTGAGTCCATCGTGAGAAATGTCCATATTCATCTTGCGCGTGTGTTGAAGTGTCGTTACAAATCTAGCCGGTCAGGTGCCTTACGGCTTCTGCTGGAGTGTCTTAATGGTGGTAGTAGGGATGATGGTTTGATGTCCTCAAGAGCACTGTCTGGCGTTGTGTGGCGAGGAACGTCCTGTGGACAAATGGACTCAGTCAAGTCCAGTGTGGGAATTACTGGCGTTGTAGCTCGAATCTCTAAGAGATCCCGGCGGTTATGGTGAAAAAGTACTCCCGCAGACGATTTGATAATGTAGAACCGCAGTGCCTCCTGCCTGATCACCGTGGTTGACTCAGACCATCCGCCTTCTGGGTCCCTGATTCTGATGGTGTCACCTATTGTCAGTGGCTTGAGTGGGATCGGATGTTGATCATAGTATAGTTTTTGTTTGGAGCATCGTGCCCGCATGTCGTTGAGAACCGGTCGGTTTGTTCTGTTTCCAGAGCTGAACTAGATATAATACAGTCAAGAGGTATGACCAGTGAAGCTAAGGTAAACTGCCTATGCTGAGCTGTCTCTGTCTGCTGCTGCTCACTAGCCCTGTGCGTCTGAAAGAGACGGATCCTCCCTTGGGCTGGACCCTTTATACCCGTCTCTGATGCTGCCCTCTAGTGATGCTGTGGTTGTTACATCTGTCTGTAGTCCCTGGCGTATGTGCAGATGTATGTACAGATGTACAGATCACAACAGGGGATGAGGGACCTTGGCTGGAGGTGGGAGACCCTCCGCAAGGGTAGGCTGACATGGGAGGGTGGGGTGAAGGCACTGGAGGGACAACCGTGCGCGGCACCACCATGCCAACACCTGGATCGTGTGTACCCATTGTGGGGGCAACTCCTGTCCCTGCCCGTCTGTCCCACCAACCAACCATTACCCCCACAGACTGCCGAGGCCTCTGGCCGTGCAGCTGAAAGCTATTACTGATCTTAAATTGGCTATCTCGATTAAGTGAGCACTTCACACAACCCAAGTGGATTCCTGTGGGTGGGCGGGCCATGTAGATTGTGGGAGTCATTGCCTAGCATCCCAATCACACCTTGATGTCTGGACACTGTGCTTGAACATTGTGGGAGGCAATACCACACACGCAGCAGCCAACATCCGAACACCCAGGGAATGGGTCCAGCTCTGGGGACGTGTCCATGGCGGAGGATGGGTGAGTGCCATTGGGAGGGGCGGGAGGGGGGTGGATGCCTGGAGAGATGGGCCAACGTCATGCACCAGGCTCTCCACTGCGGTCGCCACCCTGTCAGTGTTGGCCTTGGTGCCATTCATTGCTGGTGACAGCTCCAGCGCCCGTAGCTTCTGTGACTCCTCCAAGCGGCAGTGGATCTGCTGGAGTGACACTGATATCTCCCATTGAAAGTCTCGGCCACTCCCTATCGTCTCTATCAGCTCTGGGATGACCTCTTCCACAGGCTCAGCATTAGTTTGGGACCCAGCTGGGTCCTGGGATCCAGCAGCCCTCTGACTGGTGTCTCGCCTGGGGGTTCCTGTCACCACCTGATGTACATCAGGAGCAGTGTGGTGCTCACCAGATTGTGACCCAGAAGCCTGACCACTAACATTTCCCACATAGGTGTGAGTATCTGCGCTGGTGGAAGCTGCTGATGACAGCTGTGACGCTACTATTACGATGGCATCCTTGGAGCTCTCCCCCTTCATGAGAGACTGGAGAGGGGGCCACCGAGGATGGGCCAGGGACGTCGGCTGGAGGATCTGCGGGAGAATGGACATGTGGTCAGTGGGAAGGATGGGTCACTCAGTAAGACAATAACAACTCACGGGTGACAGGACCTCTGTCTGGGACCCGGTGGTTCACCACCTCTGTGGTGTCCATCAGCTTCCGTATTGGTGTGCGCCCTGTCCTCAGCCACATCAATCAGCTCCAGGGCTCGCTCCTCGAAGGAGGTGAGGATTTGATGTCTAGCACACCACCGCCAGTCTAGGCCAGACCTCCCTGCTTTTATACTTCAGTCCCTTGTAATAAAGGCCAACATTCCATTTGACTTCCTAATTACTTGCTGTACCTGCGTACTGACTTGTTGTGAATCGGGGACTCCCAGGTCCCTCTGTACTGTAGCATCCTGCAGTTCCTCGCCTTTCCAGTAATATTCTGCTTTTCTATTCTTCCTCCCAGGGTGGTCAACCTCACAGTTTCCCACATTATACTCCAACTGACAAATGTTCGACCAATTCAATGGATAGCTGTCCCAAAGGGCCTGCACAGAGGCGACAGACTGAATGGCCTTCTGTTCTATATCACGTCTCCACTTGTTTGATTCTGTGTTGATGGAAGGATGTTTTAAAGCATCAGACCCATCCTGTCAAGGACTCCCGCAGGGGATCCGATCAGAATGAGAATGTCAACTAATGCAACCGTTCTTAAATGTTTGGGCAGAATCCTCCGGTTCTTCTGCGTGTTTCTCGGTGACGCACCATTCGCTGGCGGCGGGATTCGATCTTCCCGTCGCTTGTCAATGGAATTTCCCATTGAAACCACTTCATTCCACCGGAAAACCCGCGGGCAGGTGAGGTGCACTGCCAGAGGAAATAGTGAATTGGATGCCTGGAGAATAAGGCCTTTGTTTCCAAATCAGTGAACATTAAGACAGATTCTGCCACTCTATACACACTGCCTATTCTACATTATCATATTAATCTTTAAGAACCAAAGGGAAACCTGTGGGTGTTCGAGGCAGTATAAGCAGTGGGAATTCTGATGCTGAAAAGCTTCTCTGAGCATTCAAAGAGTTAAATTGTTACACTGGCCTATAATTCCACACAGTCTTGTATGTTTTATTGACCATGTCCACATAAAATTGCCATCTGTTATCAACTAGCTTAGGGTGTAGTTGTAGCTTAAATTCACAACAACACTATGTTAACTTTCTTTCCATTGCAATAGATGGCAAGCAGTTAGGTTTTTAGATCTTCACTGTTTCTGAGCCATTTCAGTATCACCTGTTACTCCTTTCAACAGGTTTTGCATCTCTTACAATGACAGCATTACCCAGGGATTGTAACAGAGAATTCTTGCTCAACATACTGGCAAGTGGAATGCCTCTCATGATATATCATGCATTCTCCCCTCATTATCGATAACAGTGGCTAGCTTTTACCAGCCCCAGGTGACTGACTAGAAAGTGAGGGGAGGCAGTTTGGGCCCAGCAAAATGCCGGGGAGGTGGGATGGGACAGCTCACTGGCACAGTCCCACTGCCAGGAGGTTTCGCACCATTTTGCATTTTTACAATTCATTTTTACGGAATGTGGGCTTCGCTGATTAGGCCAGCATTTGTTGCCCATCCCTAATTGCCCTTAAGAAGGTGGTGGTGAGCTGCCTTCTTGAACCGCTGCAGTCCATGTGGCGTCGGTACACCTGCAGTGCAATTGGGGTGTGAGTTCCTGGACTAGATCCAGCGACAGTGAAGGAACAGCGATATACTTCCAAGTCAGGATGGTAAGTGACTTGGAAGGGAACTCCCAGGTGATGGTGTTCCCATGTATCTGCTGTTCTTCTCCTTCTAGATGGTGGTGGTCTTGAGTTTGGAAGGTGCTGTCTAAGAAGTCTTGGTGAGATCCTGCAGTGCATCTTGTAGATGGTACACACGGCTGCTAATGTGCATTGGTAGTGGAGGAAGTCAAGGTTTGCCGAAAGGTGGCAATCAAACGGGCTGCTTTGTACTGGATGGCATTGAACTTTTTGAGTGTTGTTGGAGCTGCACTCATTCAGGCAAGTGGAGAGTATTCCATTACACTCCTGACTTGTGCCTTATAAGTGGTGGACAGGTTTTGGGGAGTCAGGGTGTGAATTACTTGTCACAGGATCCCTGGCATTAGACCTGCTCTTTTAGCCACAGTATTTATATGGCCATTATCTAGTTCAGTTTCTGGTCAATGGTAATCCCCAGGATGTTGAAAGTGGTGGATTCAGTGATGGTAATGCCATCGATTGTCAAGGGCTGATGGTTTGATTCTCTCTTCTTGGAGATGGCTATTGCCTGGTATTTGTATGGCGCGAATGTTGCTTGCCACTTTTCAGCCCAAGCCTGGATATTGTCCAGATCTTACTATATATGCTCATGGACTGCTTCAGTGTCTAAGGAGCCGTGAATGATGCTGACATCATGCAATCATCAATGGTCATCGCCGTATCTGACCTAATGTGGGAAGGAAGGTCATTAATGAAGCAGCTGAAGATGGTTGGGCCTACGGCACAACCCTGAGGAGCTCCTGCAGTGATGTCCTGGGACTGAGATTACTGGCCTCTTACAATCACAATCATCTTCCTTTGTGCTAGGTATGACTACAACCAGTGGAGAGTGTTCCCATTGATTTCCAGTGACTCCAGTTTTGCTAGCACTCTTTGAAGCCAAACTTGATCAAATGATGCCTTGATGTCAAGGGCAGTCACTCTCACCTCACCTCTGGGGTTCAGCTCTTTTGTTCATGTTTGAACCAAGATTGTAGTAGCTCAGGATCTGAGTCACCCTGGCAGAACCCAAACTGCACGTCATTGAGCAGGTCATTGCTGAGTAAGTGCCGCTTGGTACCACTGCTGATGACTCCTTCCATCACTTTACTGGTGATTGACAGTAGACGGATAGGGCGATAATTGGCTCGGTTGGATTTGTCCTGCTGGTGCTGGAAAACTCTGTCTCCCCACTGTGTGAGGCTCCAAGGTTCAAGGAGGAGTCCCCAATAACAAGGGCCACATGCCACTGGTGGAGAGGTTACTCCACTGACCACCAGCGTCTGCCTGCCTGGCTCTGGCTTCCCTGCGAGGACCTCAAAATGGAGGCACCCTCTCTTCTCCTTGCAGCCTCAGAACTGGTCACCTCTCTTGGTGGTACTACCAAGGTTGCAGAGTAGCTGGCCCCGATCTTTAAGAAATGGTCTGGCGGTGGTCAATTCAGAGGTCACCTCCTGGAGGACTGCCTCCTACTGTCCAACCATGTGGACTCAAAACCTTACACCCTCCTAAGAAAATCCTGACCCAGGTTTGATGCAGGCCGTGAAATTCAAGTAAGTTCATTATCTACTTGGGAAATATGAATGAACAGTGTACAGTTTAACACGCTGAGAATAGCCTTGGTTTCAAAAACAATAAAGATGCAATTTGCTTTCTCTCTAAACATAGGCCTTAAAACAGAAGATTACATGCACTAACATAATCTCATACACATAATTCAAGGTGAACAGAGGATCCATAATTAATTGGAATCAGGGTCTGAGGCTTCTTCATCTCCTGCGAAGGAATGGGGTTGGATTCTCCGGTGTTTCTTGGCAGCGTGTTGCTCACTGGCAGTGACATTCTCTACTCCCACCGCTTGACAATGGGATTTCCCATTGAAGCCACCCCACGCTGCAGTGAAACCCATGGGCATGAGTGCACTGCCGGCAGGAACAGAGAACCCCAACAGCTGGAGAATTCTGGCCATGCTGGTGGAATGAGAGCACCTCTGGTTAAATTCAGACAAAAGGGGCTGGATTCTCCGATTTTGAGGCTATGTCCCCATGCCGGTGTGGGAACGGTGGCGTTTTAGGACAAGAAAAAATGGCGTAAAACGGCCACCGATCCTCCGTTTGGCTGGGGGCTAGCAGCCGAGCAGCGTAGAGCACCCGGGCTCCAGCTGCCGATATGGCCCGGAGAATCGCCTGCAACGGCCGCGCCGTGCAACACCGAGCCGGCCGCTCGCTGACCCGGCCTGCCAAATAGTGCACCCCCCCTTTGGCCGGCTTGATACCCTGGACCCCTCCCCCCACCCCCGCAGCACCCCCAGCCCCTGGGAAAGTCCCCCCTGCCCGCGGATCGGCCCTCCCCTGACTGTGGCGGCGCTAGACTGAGTTCGCAGCCCGCCACGCCGAGTTCCCGATGGATGAGGCCATGAGAGACCCACGGCGTCGGGAACTCGGCCAGTCGGGGGCGGAGTATCGGGGGGGCAGGCCTCAGGCAACGTCTTGAGGGCGACAATACGTCGCGGAGCATACTCTCCGAGTACGCCGTTTTGAAGGGGGCGGCCTTAGGCGCCATCCCCGATTTGGTCGTAAACTTTGATTCTCCGGCCGATCGCCGAGCGCTATTTCGGCGTGGGTGATCGGACAATCCCGCCCCTTTTCTTCTTTGTAATATTGTTCCTCAAAAGTATTGGGGGTTATTCTAATTTTTGGCAATATTGTAAAATGGGTCATATCGGTCGGATCTGTTGTCCATAATGAATAGCATTACATAGAATATACAACACAGAATCAGCCAATTCGGGTCAATTAATTCACGCAGATGTTTGTTCTCCATTCCCAACAACTCCCATTTTTCGCTTATCTAAATCAACCATCATAACCATCTATTCTGGGCTGCACGGTGGCGCAGTGGTTAGCATTGCTGCCTCACGGTGCAGCGGTCCCAGGTTCGATCCCGGCTCTGTGTCACTGTCCGTGTGGAGTTTGCACATTCTCCCCGTGTTTGCTTGAATTTCGCCCCCACAACCCAAAAGATGTGCAGGGTAGGTGGATTGGCCACGCTAAATTGCCCCTTAATTGGAAAAAAATGAATTGGGTACTCTAAATTAAAAAAAAAATAAAATAAAAAAATAACCGTCTATTCCTTTCTCTCTCACAGGCTTATCCTTTTTCCCTTTAAATCCACCGATATATACACCATCCCAGCCATACACCTCCTACCCCCGACTCTATCCACCTGATATGCCTTTACATTTACTTTGCTATGATAAGGGGCATCATTCTCCGACCCCCCACCGGGTCGGAGAATCACCGGGGGATGGCGTGAATCCCGCCCCCGCCGGTTGCCGAAGTCTCCGGCACCGGATATTCGGTGGGGGCGGGAATCGGGCCGCGCCGGTTGGCGGGCCCCCCCGCTGGATTCTCCGCCCGCATGGGCCGAAGTCCCGCCGATAAATTGCCTGTCCCGCCGGCGTGGATTAAACCACCTTTTGAACGGCGGGACAAGGCGGCGTGGGCGGGCTCCGGGGTCCTGGGGGGGTCACGGGGCGATCTGGCCCCGGGGGGTGCCCCCACGGTGGCCTGGCCCGCGATCGGGGCCCACCGATCCGCGGGCGGGCCTGTGCCGTGGGGGCACTCTTTCCCTTCCACCTCCGCCACGGTCTCCACCATGGCGAAGGCGGAAGAGACTCCCTCCACTGCGCATGCGTGGGAAACTGTCAGCGGCCGCTGACGCTCCCGCGCATGCGCCGCCCGGAGATGTAATTTCCGCGCCAGCTGGCGGTGCAACAAAGGCCGTTTCCGCCAGCAGGCGGGGCGGAAATTCCTCCGGCGCCGGCCTAGCCCCTCAATTTAGAGATGTGGATCAGAAATTGGCTAGCTGAAAGAAGACAGAGGGTGGTGGTTGATGGGAAATGTTCAGAATGGAGTACAGTCACAAGTGGAGTACCACAAGGATCTGTTCTGGGGCCGTTGCTGTTTGTCATTTTTATCAATGACCTAGAGGAAGGCGCAGAAGGGTGGGTGAGTAAATTTGCAGACGATACTAAAGTCGGTGGTGTTGTCGATAGTGTGGAAGGATGTAGCAGATTACAGAGGGATATAGATAAGCTGCAGAGCTGGGCCGAGAGGTGGCAAATGGAGTTTAATGTAGAGAAGTGTGAGGTGATTCACTTTGGAAGGAATAACAGGAATGCGGAATATTTGGCTAATGGTAAAGTTCTTGAAAGTGTGGATGAGCAGAGGGATCTAGGTGTCCATGTACATAGATCCCTGAAAGTTGCCACCCAGGTTGATAGGGTTGTGAAGAAGGCCTATGGAGTGTTGGCCTTTATTGGTAGAGGGATTGAGTTCCGGAGTCGGGAGGTCATGTTGCAGCTGTACAGAACTCTGGTACGGCCGCATTTGGAGTATTGCGTACAGTTCTGGTCACCGCATTATAGGAAGGACGTGGAGGCTTTGGAGCGGGTGCAGAGGAGATTTACCAGGATGTTGCCTGGTATGGAGGGAAAATCTTATGAGGAAAGGCTGATGGACTTGAGGTTGTTTTCGTTGGAGAGAAGAAGGTTAAGAGGAGACTTAATAGAGGCATACAAAATGATCAGGGGGTTGGATAGGGTGGACAGTGAGAGCCTTCTCCCGCGGATGGATATGGCTGGCACGAGGGGACATAACTTTAAACTGAGGGGTAATAGATATAGGACAGAGGTCAGAGGTAGGTTCTTTACGCAAAGAGTAGTGAGGCCGTGGAATGCCCTACCTGCTACAGTGGTGAACTCGCCAACATTGAGGGCATTTAAAAGTTTATTGGATAAACATATGGATGATAATGGCATAGTGTAGGTTGGATGGCTTTTGTTTCGGTGCAATATCGTGGGCCGAAGGGCCTGTACTGCGCTGTATTGTTCTATGTTCTATGTTCTAATGTTGGGGCTCGGCCCCCAAAAATGCGGAGCATTCCGCACCTTAGGGGCGGCGCGATGCCCATCTGATTGGCGCCGTTTTGGGCGCCAGTCGGCGGACATCGCGCCGTTTCGGGAGAATTTCGCCCAAGGTGTCTGCTCAGTACAGCGGTAACATTTCTCCTTGAGTCAGAGGTATATAGAACAGTGACAGAGCAGTTATGTTACTGGACTATAGTAATTGAAAGGCCAGAACTAATATTGTGGAGACATGTGGAGAATGTTTGTTGGCCTGAAATAGGGAGCTCGTTTACCAGAAAATCGGGGGGGAACCCACCATTTGGGATTCCCTCACCTGCTATTAAGTTGTAAGAAGACCACAGCTAAGACCGAGGAGTGGCTATCGGAGGTGGGGATCCAACAGAGAGAGGGTGATGAGGGGGAGCTTGATTAGGGTCTCAGGAAGGGTAATACATCAGGTGGGGGTATGAGGAATTGTATTGTTGTTCTGAAGGGAGGGGCTTGTGTTCGGGACCCTGATGGTGGTGGGGGGGAGGGGTGTGGGGGATGGAAATCATGGGAGGGGGATGTAATTAGAGTCTTCGGATGGAAGTACAGATGTTTTACTGGCGTGGAGGAATTGGTTCCTCATGGTGGTGATGGGATTTGACCTTGGTATTGGGGATTCAGACTCGGATGATGGTGGGAGGGGGTCTGATAGGAGAAGGTGGTAAGGCCTCGTGGTGGTTGCACATTTCAGTGGGTTAGGGTTTTGGTGGTGCAGGGGAGATCCATGAAGGCTTTTGCAGGCCCCTGGATCCAGGAGTTGGTGTGAAAGTACTTATCTCCTGAATTCACCCAGTCCTTACCTCAGTTGAAACTGAGAATTTTCAGATCCTCAGTAGAGTGTTGGGTACTCTGAGACACAGACGAACCAACACGGTTGCGAATGGTACTACACAGTTTTATTTCATTTAACTATTGACATAGTAAACTCTGGTACTCAGCACATGATGACTGTCTGAGTGGCTGGCAATGAGGTCTGTGCCCTGAGCCGTCTCCTGCTGGACTGCCCAGGAAGTGTTGTGTTCCTTGTTTTGTACTGTGTATGCTCTTGTCTGTGATTGGCTGTCGTGTTGTGTGTGCTAATTGGTCCGTTGATCTGTCTATCATTATGTATGTGTGTGTGTGCTGTGATGTTCACTTGAATATTATGACACTCATCAATCAAAGCGAACGTTGAAAATCTGAATGTAAATGAGCCTGGCAGCCATGAATCGGCTTTATTGCCTCCACAACCTCCAATGAAGCCAGAAATGGAGGCAGGTTTGGTCAGGAAACAGATTTCTGAGTATTTAGCTCCCTTGATCAATTCCTATTCCTCTCAGCAGCCCCTTCTTCGATTTGACCTTGTTCTCACACATCAAACATATTGATGGCGTCAAACTGGACAACCTTTCTGTTCCTCTTGGATCAATAATATCATGAAGACCAACAATTGGCCGGATTCTCCGCTCCTGAGATGAACGGGTGGTGAATCCCTGTTTGTGATCGAATTGGGGCCGCCGCTGCGAGGCGCACACCGCACGCCGTTGCGACGGCGTCAGCGCGCCGCTTTGAGGCCCTCCCCCGATGCTCCGCCCCCGACGGGCTGAGTCCCCGACCGGGCGAGTCACGTGTGGTCTGAGTTTTCATAAACCCGGCGTGGCGGCTGCAGACTGTGTCCAGCACCGCCATAGTCAGGGGCGGGGGGGGGGGGGGCGGGGGGTGCCATGCTGCTGGCAGGAGGGGCTTCGGAGAAGGCTGGGGGGATTGGTGGAGGGTGATCCGGGGGTGGCGTGGGAGGTCCAGTGGGACTCGATTTGGCCGGCTGGGACTGCATGCAGCCAGCGCCACGTTGTACAGAGCGACCACTGCAGGTCGGTGCCGTGCACAGGCGCGGCCATGGACCCGGCAATCCTCCAGCCGTTTATGTCGGGAATGCCGGGGGTTTAAGGTGGCGTGTCTGTTGGCCCCCCCCACCGGGCGGAGCATCGGTGCCGAGGCGGTGCTGACCTTTTCATCGGTAAACTAAACACTTTCTCTTGACATCGCCTCACAATCGGAGAATCCAGCCCTTAGTGTTGATGCCGGGGCAGGATCCATGGGCTTCGACAACAGCAAAACTGGAGCCGCACCTGGACCGATTCAGCGACCGCTGAGGGGCTAGCACCGGCACCACACGGTGCCGGATTCACTGGTTTTGCGTTTGACACTCAGGAGGCTGACAAGCTGCAGCCACACACCACATTACCAATGGTGGGTGTGTCCAGAACCAGGGGTCACCGAGGATTCAGGGTAAACCATTTCAGACAGATTTAAGGAGACGTTTCTTCACACAAAGAGTGGTGAGACTGGAATTCATTACCACAGGAAGTAGTTGATGCTAAAACTTTGAATATATTCAAGAGACGGCTGGATATAGCACTTGGGGAGAATGGGATCAAAGGCTATGGGGAGAAAGCAGGATTAGGCTACTGAGTTGGATGATCAGCCATGATCGTGATGAATGGTGGAGCAGGCTCGAAGGGCCAAAAGGCCTCCTCCTGCTCCAATCTTCTATGTATCTATGTATCTATATACACACTGCACTCCCCACATACACCATCCCAGCCAACAAGATGGCAGCAAGACGCACGGCCCCGAGGTTCACCAACATGGAGCTGGAGACCCTGCTAGATGCCGCGGAGGAGAGGTGGGCAACCCTGTACCCCAGGGTAGGAAGGAGGATTCAAGCCACCGCTGCTCGCCTCGACCTGGATGCAGGTGGCAGAGGTGGGCAACACCGTCCAGACCGGCCTGTCGGCCGGAAAAAATTGCACAACCTCCTCAGGGCAGCCAGGTGAATAGGCAGCACTGTGCCCCGAGCACCGAATCCCATCCCACACACCCGTTACCCTACCCGACCCCAACTCGGAGGGCAGGCGAAACCCCACCCTGCACCACATGCCGCCGCCCATACCATCTGTCCTGGCCGGGTGTCCTGGCCACAGAAGCCACCAGCTACCCACCCACCATACTGACACAGACGGAAACCATCGACCGAATCCCAGGAAACCCCGGAGCTCCATCCGGGGATGACACAGATTTCCCGTAGCAGCTGTCTCCAACACCCTCCACCATCCCAGAGACACTCACCTCGGCTGGGCACTTTAGTGACGAGGATCCAGGGGCATGATCTGGTACTCGCCACACACATGCTTTGGTACAGCAGGTGGAGATGGACTGTTGGAGGGCAGGCCGACCCCAGGGACTAACTGTCGTCCAGACGGATCTCGGGCTTCTGGAACGGATGGTCCCATCGATTGTGGAGATGGAGTCACAGAGCCATGGACTACATGTGGCGCTGTCGCTGAGCTTCCAGCCCTTGCAGGTGTAGTTTGAGGGGTCCAGGAGGTGGCGGTGGTGCCGAACATACGCGCCACCCAGACCAACACTGCACGGGTGGCGCCCGTGGTGGAGGCCTTGGGGGCAAAGATTTCAGTCATGGATCAACATGTCCAGGCCTGGGGTACTCTGTGCAGGCCGAGGCCAACGACAGGGCTGCCCTCTCACATGCAGCCATGTGCCATTCACCTGGACATTGCAGTGGTGCTCCTGAGCATGGCCCAGTCACAGCGGGCCATGGCTGGAAGCATTGGTGGCATTGCCCAAGCATTAGCCGACGAGGCACAGACACAGAGGAAGGCGACCCAGTCCCAGACGGAGATTGAGCAGTCACTGGCTGATGTGGCACAGACGCGGAAAGTGGAGGCGCAGTCGCAGCGTGATGTGGTGCAGTCCCGGATGGAGGTGGTCCCTTCCCTGTGCCCTATGGCAGCAAGCATGCAGACCCTGGTCGAGACAACACTAGGCCTCCAGGACTGGCAGCACCAGGTGGCAGGGGAGCCTCCGGGGTTAGCTCCGCTCACAGCCTTGTCCCATGGAGTAGCCTGGGGGCCGTCGGGCACCCCGAGGGAGGAGGAGGTGATGGGGCCCATGCCGGTGACTCCCGCAGGGGAGGTGCCAGAACACTGCAGCACCTTGGACATCCCCTCCACCCCCCGCCTCTTATCCCTGGTGCATCACATCGGCATTGGGCAGAACAAGGTAGTAGCACACCACCTGGGACACCCAAGCAGCAGTCGACCCATCCAGGCCTCATCACCTCAGAAGAAGGCTGCCACAGGGGTCCCAGGTCGCAGGGCGGGATTCACAGCAGGCCACCTCCACTCCTGATGTACCCTCTAGGGATCCACCTCGGCATAGCGTTATGGCCCGAAAGGCCAGAAAATTAGACACCAGTTAAGGTGGCCCGGGTAGGGGCTAGGGCACAAATCTGTATATTTCTTTTCACATTATACACCTGTGCACAACATTATAACCTGTCTCGTTACTCTGTCAAATGGGTGTGAGGGGTGGGCTGGTCTGGGCTGGCCACATAGTGGCCGTGGGTGGGGGAGGAGGAATGGGCAGATGATGCTTTTTATTTGTTCATGGGATGTGGACTTCGCTGGCTGTCTGGCTGTGCCAGTATTTATTGCCCATCTCTACTTGCCCTTGTGAAGGTGCTGGTGAGCTATCCGCTTGAACCGCTGTTGTCTATGTGTAGGAGGTACGTCCACAGTGCTGTTAGAAAAGGATTTTCCAGCATTTTGACCAAGAAACGGTGAAGGAACAGCAATATATTTCCAAGTCAGGACGTGCAAAACACCTCAGGCGGGATTCTCCGACCCCCCCCGCCGGGTTGGAGAATCGCCGGGGGGGCGGCGTGAATCCCGCCCTGCCGCTCCGTCGCCAGCTGCCGAATACTCCGGCGCCGGTTTATTGGCAGGGGCGGGGAGCAGGTCGTGCCGGTCGGGGGCCGTTGGCAGCGGCCACCCCCGGCGATTCTCTGGGCCCCGAGGGGCCGAGTGACCGCCTGTTTTTGGCCGGTCCCACCGGCGTGAAATAAACAAGGTCCATACCGGCGGGACCTGGCTCTGAGGGCGGCCTGCGGAGTCCTCGGGGGAGCGTTGGGGGATCCGGCCCCGGGGGGGGGGGGTGGGGGGGCGCCCACGGTGGCCTGGCCCGCGATCGGGGCCCACCGATCTGCGGGCGGGCCTGTGCCATGGGCGCACTCTTTCTGTAAAGCTCCACCATGGCCAGCGTGGAGAAGAAACCCCCTGCGCATGCGCAGGGATCACGCCAGCGGGCCTGCGCATGTGCCAAAACACGCTGGTGCTCCCACGCATGTACCAACTCGCGTCGGCCGTCGGAGGCCCTTCGGCGCCGGTTGGCGCGGCGCAAACCACTCCAGTGCCGGCCTAGCCCCCGGAAGTGCAGAGGATTCCACAACTTCCGGGCGGCCCGACGCCGGAGTGGTTCACGCTACTCTTTTGCGCCGGTACGGCCCGCCCACCGGTTGGGGGAGAATCCTGGTCCTCATGTCCTTGTCCTTCTAGGTGGTAGAGGTCATGGACTTGTAAGGTGCTGTCGAAGGAGCTTTGCTGAGTTGCTGCAGTGGATCTTGTAGATGGTATTCATTGCTGCCATTGTGCATTGGTGGTGCAAGGAAGGAATGTTGAAGGTGGTGGACGGGGTGCCTATCAAGCAAGCTGCTTTGGTCTAGATGGTGTTCAGCTTCTTGAGTGTTGTTAGAAGCAAGACTTTGCAACTTGTTCCATGTGATCAGACTTGTCCTTAAAGACACACTCAAGCAAATGTCTACCCCTTGCAGTAGGGATGCAGTTTGTCTCTGTGAAATTAAACCTTTCTCTTCAGCAATGGCTCTGCGATAGACAAGAATATGGGAAGAACGATAGAGGTCAGGTTTACTGGCCACACACAGGATTGACCTCTTAACATGAAAACCTGAATAGCCTCAGTACAGATGTTACTGGAAAACATTTTGGGCCAAGAGAAGTTACAATAAAAAGGAGAGAAGAGATAGCTCTTGAAAACTGAAGTTCTAAATTTAATGAATGCAAGTTCTTTCTGGGCTCAAGTAAATGTACCATACATTTTTGAGGGTACTTCCTCAAGAAGAATTACTTCAAAATTTCAAATTCAAACCCAGCTCCTACCTCTTCTCTCCATTGACTGTCATACTGCTGATTTACTTCATACATGAGGAATGTCACACAGTCAACACTCCCAATATTGCAACAGGAAACTCCAGCCCTGTTGAACTAGCATCAACTGCATACAGCGAGCACAATCTACTGTGCATGTAAGTATTGACAAGAGGATATTCCCTTTTTTTAAAAATTGTATTCTTTTTAAGATGATGAACTGTAAGATGATTGCCAAGGGGTCACTTGACCATTGCAACTTCAAAAGCTTAACAAGCTTTCGGGAACCTTCCAAATTGTATTATAACGAGCAGGGATCTTCTGTGATTGGACATGCCTAAACAGAATGCTTCTGCAGAATTTCACACCCGTACTGTGAAGGCTTACTCCAAAATATAGGGACAATAAGCTCCCAGACTTTCTGACTCTGTCTTCCATGTAACAAAGGGGGGCTAACGAGAGAGAGTATACTATTCATGATTAAGTGCTAAAGACCACTATCTACCTACTATTATTTGTTAATGGTTTTTGGCCATGTGACTGAAACTCCTTCACGAAGAAACATCTTCATTTGGCTTCCATTGTGGATTGATAACCATTCACCTTCTGATCGAAACTGCCCTCTGATTTTGAAATCCTGTTGTCCAAAAGCTAAGGGACCAGGGAGCCTGCAGAACATTAGCAACAACATAATATCTGCAATGAAAGGCCCTAGTATCTTCCCCTATTATGACGTGTAAGGCTTAAAGTCTTTTAGAAATCTCCTCCAAACGGTTTCAAACAGCTCCGAGTATGCCTGTAGGAAATAGGACTTCTGGTTACAACAGCCATCAGGACCTGTCGACCTGTATCTTGTTGAAGAACCCTGCAGTTAATCTGGGTTTGACCCCAACCATCTGAACAAGTTTGAACTTCAATTCCAGGGTGGGGGAAACCCCCTCCTCCATCGGACTGCCCAAGGCACATGAACTGTCAGCTATTCTGTGTTTGGTGGCTCACCTTTTGGCCTAATTTATACAGGGAAGGTTTCCCTCCACTCATTAGTGACTTGTGTCTGAATAAGGTAGGCTTCTTCAAAACTATTTTACTTACACTCTATATATGATAAGCTGCTAGGTAAGTACATCTGCCTTGTGTGCAGACTTCAATCTTTCTAATAGAGTCTCTAGCAAATGTGTGCTAATGTAATTGTTACATCACGATACCCATCAATATCTCATCACCATAATTATTAACCATTCTGCTACATCTCCCCTAATAATAGGTCAACTTTTTTTTAACAGCAATGCTAATCTATTTCTTAAACTATTAACAATTTTGAACTTTTGTAACTTCCTTTACTGTTATAGATTCTATAGAATCCATAGCATCCCGACATTGCAGAAGGAGACCATTCAGTCCATCGAGTCTGCACCGACCCTCTGAAAGAGCACCCTACCTAGGTCCACTCCCCACCCTATCCCCATAACCCATGCATTGATCACAGCCAATCCACCTAACCTGCACATCTTTTTTTTTCCAATTCACCCAACCTGCACATCTTGGAACTGTGGGTGGAAACTGGAGCACCCGGAGGAAATAGGGAGAATGTGCAAACTCCACGCAGACAGTCGCCCAAGGCTGGAATTGAATCTGGGTCCCTGCCGCTGTGAGGCAGCAGTGCTAACCAACGTGTCACCATGCTGCCCCTATCCAACTACTAATCCTACTCTTGCACCCTCCAGTCCCCCAAGTCGCTGTTTAAAGGATTCAATCTCCCACAGTCTTCTCAGCTCTCTGGGAGGACGTTATGGACACATGTGGTGGCTCGTCTTCTCCCTGGATGACAACAACATTGTTGAAGTGGGCCAGCAGCTTTCCACAACTGCTGGTAACTGGGGTGTGATCTCCAGAACCACTAAACTCTGTGGAATGAGAACGCTTTTCAAAGAAAGACTGATCCAAGAGAGAAGACTTCAGGGCATTAACCACTGCACTCTCTGCAGAGTAAGAGGATAGCCAGGCACGCGCTCACGTATCATCTATTCTCTCAAGGCACACTGGAGAAATCATAGAATCATAGAATTTACAGTGCAGAAGGAGGCCACTCGGCCCATCGAGTCTGCACTGGCCCTTATAAAGAGCACCTTACTCAAGCCCACGTATCTACCCTATCCCCGTAACTCAGGAAGCCCCACTTAACCTTTTTGGACACTAAGGGCAATTTAGCATGGCTAATCCACCTAACCCGCACATCTTTGGACTGTGGGAGGAAACCGGAGCACCCGGAGGAAACCCACGCAGACACGGGGAGAACGTGCAGACTCCGCGCATTCAGTGACCCAAGGTGGGAATCGAACCTGGGACCCTGGAGCTGTGAAGCAACTGTGCTAACCACTATGTTACACTGCTTCCCGCCTGAGCAGAGGAAGTATCTTCCACTCTGATGAAGAATTGCAAGGTTGCATCATTCACTGTTGCATTGAAGACAAAAAAGGTATTCAATATATGCTATTTGAACAATTCTGGATGACAAAAAGAAGAATGACAAAATTCCTGAAGATATTGCAGGAAATGAAGAAGAGATCTCTCCCATATGAAAACTAGGAAAGTACTTTCACTTTTTGTAGGTAGAAATAACATTGCAACACCTACTTCAGTGTGAAGCTGCTCCACTGTCGACAATGGGATGAGTATGTCAACATAAGAAGATAAGACAACACCATCTTCAGCAACGGAATGAATCTCCAGAACTAAATCGAAACAAAATTATTGTCTGGGACTCTTCAGCTTTATAAACTCTGTGGATTTGGCAAATGGTTAGGTTTCTCCGACGCTCTGGTAGTGTAATCCACGATGGAATCAAGCATTTTGTTCTCCCTGGACAACTCTCTGTGGTCAGTCAGCAATATACAATGCATCCCATCGGTGGGTTCAGACGGACAAAGATACAAATTCTGCTCTTCAACAGCAAGCACAGCTGGGTCTGCAAAACAATACTGCTTCAGCAGTAGATTGGAAGAGCATAGTACTAAGACCCAGGAAGCCGAGTGGTAAGGTGACTGCATTTATTTGCAGTTACAAGAGGTCTGCCTATGGCAGCAAATATATATACAGAGTAAAGTCCCTTTGGGACAACTAACCTGCCGGTCCCTGTCTGGGCCGGCCTTTATACTAAATTATTACAAGCCCCAGCTGGGTGGGCCTTTGCCCACTTGCGAAGTATTTCATATTCCACTAGTCCCACGGGGAAATCAATCAGGGTACCCTCATGGCCTTGTGGCCGTTATTACACATACCAATCTCTAGGGCCTTATCTTCCAATGATCACTTGTGTTATGGGGGAGGCATTTTCAGAACCCCAAAATGTATCATGGAGTTCAACCAACCTCTCCCTTTAATGGATTTGTTGCTTTTCCTAGCACGCGGCTTTTCCCCTAGGTGTGGGATTACAATTATGGACACGGGGGTTTTTAAACACGAAACACTGTTTATTCCATGAACTCAACTTAACATCTTAAATAAACATTGGATCTCTTAACACCCCTTACTTCAAAGATAACTCAGAAAATATTGCAACAGTAAATAACACCTTAAAATGTTCCTTCAAACTTCCAAGAGAGTTAACACCTTTAAACAGTATCACATCAGGTTAAAGGATATATATATATTTTCTGTAGAATGGCAGAGACATATTAGCTTGGTTGACTTCAACTCCAGAATCTTGCTTTCTTCCTGCAAACTCTCTGGAAACACACAGACACGCCCAAGCTGCTTTCTCAAACTGGCTTTCTACTTTAAAACTGCTCTCAGGAAAACCAGCCAGGCACTTTTTAGCTGCTCTCAGCAAAACCAGCCAGGCACTTTTCAAACTGCTTTTTAAACTGAAACTAAAAACCTGCAAAATGGCTGACCTAAAGCCCAGCCCCACCCACTCTCTGACATCACTGTTTTCTTAAAGGTACATTGCTTACACATCCATTTCTTAAAGGCACTCTTGCATGACACCTCCCCTCAAGAAAAAAAAAACCCATCAACTTCAAGATGGTTTCATTTTTCACTTTTGCACCATCCACTAAGAAATGTACATCATTTCTTAAAGGCACTCTTGCATGATACTTGTTACTGCAACAGCTCCTATCCCATTAACGTCTTCAGGAAAGAGCTATCCTAGGTCTAGTAGGTCCTCTTGCGGGTGGTCACCGTCTGCTCCAGTACCTTCTGTTTCTGCTCCTGTTTTGGCTACTGTTTCAGCTTATCTTTAAAAAGAACTGAGAGATCTACAATCTTCTTCTGGGTTCCAGTGGATGGTGTCTCGGTAATGGAGAATAATCTATTGCTCAATTAATAAGTCACACCAGCTGTTGCTGAATGGAAAGTCATCTATTCTGTACACAACTTTGGAAACTCCTCCATGACTGATACCTAGTTGTCTTGCTGTAAGTCTCCATCGACATTAGATTTAGATTTAGATTCATTGTAATGTGTACTGAGCCCTAATGAAAAGTATTGTTCTGTGTACAGTCCAGGCAGATCATTCCATACATGAAAAACATAGGAAATACGATAAATGCACAATGTAAATATATAAGTCATCGGGTGAAGTATACAGAATGTAGTGCTATGCAGTAGAGAAGATGCGTGGAGAGATCAGTTCAGTTCATAAGAGGGTCATTCAGGAGTCTGGTAACAGCGGAGAAGAAGCTGTTTTTCAACCTGTTAGTATGTGTTCTCAGACTTTTGTATCTTCTTCCCAATGGAAGAGGTTGAAAGAGGGAATAACCTGGGTGGGTGGAGTCTTTGATTATGCTGCCCACTTTTCCAAGGCAGTGGGGGGGTGTAGACAGAATCAATGGAGGGGAAGCGTGTTCACGTGATGGACTGGGCTTTGTTCACGACTCTCTGTAGTTTCTTACGGTCTTGGACCAAGCAGTTGCCTTACTAAGCTGTGAAGCAGCTAGATAGGATGCTTTCTATGGTTCATCTGTAAAAATTGGTAAGAGTCAATGTGAACATGCTGAATTTCCTTAGTTTCCTGAGGACGTATAGGCGCTGTTGTGCTTTCTTGGTCATCGTGTTGACATGGGTGGACCAGGACAGATTGTTGGTGATGTGTACCCCTAGGAATTTGAAGCTGTCAACCATCTCCATCTCAGTACCACAGCACCATTGATACAGACAGGGGTGTGTACAACACTTCACTTCCTGAAGTAAATGACAAGATCCTTAGTTTTGCTGACGTTGAGGGCGAGATTGTTCCTAGAATGCGAGAGATCCGAGAGATACTGGGTGGGATTCTCCATCCTGTCGCACCCATTTCCTGGTGTGGTGCGCCCCGCCTAGGACCCTCCGGCCTGCAGCCGGCCAATGGAGTTTCCCATTTTGGGCACCCCCATGCCATCGAGAAATCCGTGGCAGTGAGTGCTCTGCTGGCGGAGATCCAGCTGACTGTTCCTAGAATGCCCAATTATACGCAAACATTTCCACTCAGTAGAGGTATGCTTTGATTGTGGATGATACAATCTGTTAACCCTTGTGGTAAAGGATTGCCTGACCTTTTACTGGAAGATCCATACCTTGCAATTTAATTCTTGATGGCTGGATGTCTACTGTATTGAACTACTCCAGATCATCAGTTAATATTGTTGCATCAGCTCCAGCGTTAAGTTTGAAGTCTGTTTTAAAGCCTTTAAAGTGACTGACCAAAAATCTTGGGCTGGATTCTCCGCACCCAGACGCCGAAATCGCGTTCGGCGACGGGGCGGAGAATCCAGTTTCCCGCACGAAATCAGGACCGGCGGCGGTCCCGCGATTCTCCACCCCACAAAAAGCGGAGTACTCGGGGAGTACGCCGCATAGATTATCCACTGCCTCAGGCCATTGCCTGAGGCTCGCCCCGCTATTCTCCATCCCCGGCCGGCCAAATTCCCAACTGCATAGACCACTCATGGTCCCACTGTCTGTGAAACCCGCGTGCCGGCTGCGGACTCAGTCCGGGGCCTCCACAGTTGGGGGAGAGCCGATCGGAGGTAAGGGGGGGCCTCATTCGGGACTGGATTCCGGGCAGTCTGGATCGGGAGAGCGGCCGTTCGTGGACACTATTTCCGTGTTCCCGGTCTATGGGCTGAGTCCGCCATGGAGCACAGCGCAGTCGCTGGAGGCTGCCGCCATGCGCATGCGCGGCCTCTGACCCTGAAGTGCGGGGAGCTGTATCGGCAGCTGGAGCTGTGAGCTCCACAACAGCTGCCTGCTAGCCCCTGTAAGGCTGTGAATCTGTGGCATTTTGGCACCAGGTTTCCTGGCGTAAAAGATCACAGTTTTCACGATGGCGTGGGAACATAGTGCCAAAAACGGAGAATTCTGCCCCTTGTTTGTGATTCTTTACTTCTCTCAGGAAATCTGTAATCTAATTTATTTCCGTATTCCCAACTTCTTGAATTGTCTGCATTTCATAGACACTTTCTTGCCTCCTTCCTTTAATTATTTTTTTAGGTTTTCAGAACTGTTTGAAGTGTCCTGTCTTTCCACATTGGAAACATTATCTGAATATAGATTGGGCAAAACAAATTAGTAACAATACCATAGTGGAGGAATTCCTGGAGCATATATGGGATGCTTTTCTTGGACCAATACGTTGAGGAACTAACTAGAGAACGGGCCATCCTAAATTTTCCACACAGGACTCAGGGACAAAATCCCTCCTCCAGGCTCTTTTAGTGTCTCCACGTAGCCATGCACTTCATAATCTGAAACAGCTGATGCTGAGCAGCAAGAAACCCTGGCACGCTGAGGAAACAAGCATGAATTTGCTCCCTCATATCAATACACGAGACAGATTTTTTATTGTTTTATATGGAACCTAACACCTAATATTGGGACCAAACGCGTTCTCCATATCTTTTCTTAAAGAGGAAAGAAATGTTTACATTACGCAACTGAACATTTTTGAGCATTATATTTTGCAGTGATTTACAGGAGATAATTTTGCTGATTGGAAAATTATGAGGAATTCACATCCAAGTTGTATTGGCAGTAGATGAAATTCCTGACCTGCAATGTGAAAATACCCACATAATGTCCTCGCAGTGCGTTAACTCATTCAAGCTGAGTGACATTGGGACTGCTTCTGGATGCTGTGAGACCAGGGCAAACCAGATGGGTTACACCTGGGCAGGACCAGGACTGATGTCCTCGGGGGACAATTTGTTAGAGTGGTTGGGGGGGTTTAAACTAAAATGGCAGGGGGATGGCAACCTAAGCAAGGAGTCAGACGAGGAGGAAACATGGACATTAACAAAGGACAGAAAAGGGAATAAGAAAAGCGATAGGCAGAGAAATCAAGGGCCAGAATCAAACAGGGCCATAGTAGTAATGCATGGAGCGTTTGCATTAAAGTGGATTGATTAATAGTGTAAATAGATGTAAGTGGGTATGATATTGTTGGGATTATAGAGACATGGCTGCAGGGTGACCAGGGATGGGAATTGAACATCCAGGAGTATTCAGTATTTAGGAAGGACGGACAAAAAGGAAAAGGCGATTTGATTGCATTGCTGGTTAAAGAGGAAATTAATGCAACAGTGAGGAAGGATATTAGCTCTGATGATGTGAATCTGTATGGGTCGAGCTAAGACACACAAAGGAGCAAAAAACATTAGTGGGGGTTGTATGTAGACCCCAAAACTGTAGTGGTGATGTTGGGAATAGCATTAAGCAGGAAATTAGAGACTAATGTGATAAAGGAACATTTGTAATTTTGGTGACTTTAATTTGCATTTGGATTCGGCAAATCAAGTTAGGAACAATACAGTAGGCGAGGAATTTCTGGATAGTTTTCTGGACCAATACGTTGAGGAACCAACTAGAGAAAAGGCTATCCTATACTGGGCATTGTGTAATGAGAAAGGAATCATTGGCAATCTAGTTGTGCGAGGTCCCTTAGGGATGAGCAAGCATAATATGATAGAATTTTTCAATGAGATGGATAGTGATGTAGTTGATTTTGAGATTAGGGTCCTGAATCAGCAAAGGAGGACAAAAGGATTGATTAAGAAGGGGAAATTAGATTATGAGAGTGAGCTTGCAGGGAACATGAAAACTGACTGTAAAAATTTCTATAGTTGCGTGAAGAGAAAAGGATTGGTGAAAACAAACGTGGGTCCCTTACAGTCAGAACAGGATAATTTATAATGGGGAACAAAGAAATGGCTGACCAACTAAATACATGTTTTGGTTCTGTCTTCACAAGGGAGGACACAAATAATGGCCAGATTTCTCCCGTTTTTGGCGATTCACTTTTCTTGCCGGAAAAGCACACCCCACCCATGGGATTCCTAGCAGCGTGAGATGCCTTCAATGGGAAATTCCATTGACAAACGACAGGAGGACAGAAAATGCCGCCACCGAATGGCACACCGCCATGAAACATGTGACTGGGTAACTGGAGAATCCATCCAAACATTCCTTAAATGTTAGGCAATACAGGGTTTAATAAGAGGGAGAAATTGAAGGAATTCAATACTAGTAAGGAAATGGTGTTGGGGAAATTGATGGGATTGAAGGCTGATAAATCCCCAGGGTCTGATAATCTAGATCCCAGAGTACTTAAGGAAGTGGCCCTAGAAATAATGGATGCATTAGTGGTCATCTTCCAAGATCCTATAGACTCTGTAACAGATCCTACAGATTGGAGGATAGCTAATGTAACACTACTATTTCAAAAGGAAGGTAGAGAGAAAATAGGAAATTATAGGCCAGTTAACCTGACGTTGGTAGTGGGGAAAATGCTCGAGTCCATTATAAAATATTTAATAACAGAGCACTTGGAAAAGTGAGAGGGCTGCGTAGTGGCACAGTGGTTAGCACTGCTGCCTTACAGTGCCAGGGACCCGTGTTGAATTCCAACCTTGGGTGACTGTGTCGAGTTTGCTCATTCTCCGGGTGCTCCGGTTTCCTCCCACAGTGCAAAAGATATGCAGGTTAGGTGGGTTGGCCATTCTAAATTTTCACTTAGTGTCCAACGGTTAGGTAGGTTTATGGGGTTGCAGGGAAAGGGCGGGGGCGGAGGCGTGGGCTTAGGTCGGGTACTTTTTCAGAGGGTCGGTGTCGACTAAATGTGCTAAATGGTCTCCTTCTGCACTGTAGGGATTCTATGAAAACAGCGGCAAGATCGGACAGAGTCAGCATGGATTTCCGAAAGGGAAACAATGCTTGACCAATCTATTGCAATTCTTCGAGGATGTAACTAGTAGAGTTGATGAGGAGGGAGCCAGTGGATGTGTTTTTTTGGACTTTTAGAAGGCTTTCGACAAAGTGCCACATAAGATTTAAGCATATAAAATTAAAACACATTGAAGGTAGTGTACTGAAATAGATAGAAAACTGGTTGGGAGACCGGGAATAAAGAGGAGCGATAAACAGGTCTTTTTCCAAATGGTAGGCAGTGATCAGTGGATTACCATGGGGATCAGTGCTCAAATGCCAGTTATTCACAATGTATATTAATGAGTTAGATGAGGGAACTAAATGTAATAACTCAAAATTTGCAGATGGCACAAATCTAGGTGGGAGGGTGAGCTACAAGGAGGATGCAGAGATGATTCAGTGTGATTTGGACTAACTGAGTGAGTGGGCAAATGCATGGCAGATTCAGTAGAATGTGGATAAATGTGAAGTTATCCACTTTGGTAAAAAAAACAGGAAGGCAGATTATTATCTGAATGGCTATATAGATTGAGAGAGGGGAATGTGCAACGAGACCTGGATGTTCTCGCACACCAGTTGCTGAAAGTAAGCATGCAGGTGCAGCAGGTGGTAATGAAAGCAAATGGTATGTTGCCGTTCATAGAGAGAGGATTCGCGCACAGGAGCAGGGATGTTATGCTGCAATTATACATGGCTTTGGTGAGACCACACCTGGAATATTGTGTGCAGTTTTGGTCTCCTTATCTGAGGAAGGATGCAGCAAAGGTATACCAGACTGATTCCTGGGATGGTGGGACTGACGTATGAGGAGAGATTGAGTCGATTACGATTATATTCGCTTGAGTTCAGAGGAATGAGGGGAGATCTCATAGAAACCTATAAAATTCTAACAGAACTAGACAGGATAGATGCAGGAAGGATGTTGGCGATGGCAGAGGGGTCCATAACCAGGGGTCACAGCCTGAGGATACAGGATAAACCATTTAAGACTGAGATGAGGAAAAATGTCTTCACTGCGAGAGTGGTGAACCTGTGGATTTCTCTACCACAGAAAGCAGTTGAGGTATGTTTTCAAGAAGGAGGTAGATGTAGTTCATCAGGCCAAAGTTGCTCGATATCGCAGGAAGTGCTTTTTTCAAAACTTTCAATGCTTGCCTCTCCATGTTTTCAAATGGCTATGGAAGGGACAGTGACTGTTTGATTGGAGCGGGCATCAGTACTGATTCTCAATATGCCTCTCACCAAAGGAAGACTTCAGGGCCAGGATTCGCCAAAATCGGGGCTAACACCGGAGTGTTTCACGCCGGCATCAACGGGCCTCTTGGCCCAGCGATTCCGTGGCCCACAGTGGGCCAGCACGGCACCGGAGTGCCCCCTGCTTCTCCAGCCGCCAATACGCAACCCTGCACTGCTGGCCATGGGTCCGCGCATGCGTGCGGCGGCCGCTTCCATGCCGGCGCCGCGCAACATGGAGGACCCACACAGCGGGCCGCCGCGGAAGAAGGTCGGCCCCCCTCCCCCAGTTCGCGCATGCCCGCCGATCGGTGGTCCCCAATCGCGGGCCTGGCCGTCGTGGAGGCTCCCCCCGGAGACTGATCCCCCCCGCTCCCCCACCAGGCCGGCCATCACAGCCGTGACACCGAGCTCCTGCCAGGCGGAACCATATGTGAACCATACCGGTGGGAACTCAGCCGGTCGCCCGCAGAGAAACGCCGCAGGGGACTCTTTCAACGGCCCCCGACCAGCGCCGTGTCGACCGCGTGCGCTACTGGTGCTAATTCTCCGGACGCCGGAGGTTCACATCCCGGCGTCGGATCCCATCACGGGTCTGAGGCCCCATTCTCCGCCCCAGCGCCGAGCGCAATTTTGGTGCGGGGGCTCGGAGAATCCCGGCCCAGATTCTTCCGTTGAAGAAGTTTCCTTCTCATTTCTCCCCAACGGCGTTCTGTCAATGGCACCAAATCATTGTTAGATTGGTGTCACCACTCACTCTGGTAAGCCCAATAGGGCCTAGTTTAAGGCGGATTAAATTGGAAATCCAAAATTAAAGAATTGGGCATTTTAAAATCATACTGCTCTCAAACCTCAGGCAGACTGTTGGAATTCAGACTTGACCAAAGTCAAATACACAACAAACAGACAAGCTGCCAGAACATCTCTGGATCTGCCCCGTCAATCATCCAACAGGAGATTATCGCACCCTATTGATATGCACAGGTCTATTGTCAGTAGCCCAGATCGTACCAGACTTTCTGGCACCCAGAGTTTCTGCTGTTACCATACATGGGAACAAGTTATGTGCAGGCGACAGAACCAGAGATGGGACCCCTGGGGAGGGCTCAGGTGTCCAGTTAAACGATCATCAACCGGACCATTGGGTGCTGAGACCCCCATCCTGAGGCATCATTGGCAGAAAGCCAGAGGAAATGGCAAAAGGGTGCGAAAGGAGGGGGGATAAAAATAGTCCCCGAGGCAGCAAAGACTCCAAGCAGAGGCAATCAAGACCACTGACCAGAGAAGGAAGGAATGAAGAAACAGCGTGAGAGACTCAATTTTGTCACGATGAATCAGAGACTCTGGGAATCGGGCCATCCTTGTGGATAGTATAACCGAATCTTGGGTGTCTCTTGCATTTTATGTGGGTTTATTTAAGGGTTTAATAATATTGTTTAATAAAGTTTGTTGAACTTAAAACTCGTGTTTTGTCCTTTTTTCATCTTGCAAATAAGGGCATCTGGGTAAAACTTTGATCAATATTCTGGTCGAAGTATCTGAGGTTTTACAGATACAACACCACTGCTGTTGCCATGTTTCTTGGTTTACCTTGTGGTCTGCTCTATACTGAGATGGTTTCCTTCTACTCATGACTGGCTTGGGTCTGACTTAGGTAGGTTTCTTCAAAACAACTTTATTTACTCATTGTTCACAATAGACTAATAGATAAGTACATTTCTCGTGTGCAGGCTATTGCATCTTTCCAACAGGTCTCTAGTGCATGACTGCTGATGTTCCCATTACATCATGACACACATCAGCATCTCATTGCCATAACTATTAACCTATTATGCTACATTCTGTTTGGTTTTAATACTTGTAGAAATGTACCACTATCTTTAATTGTAACTTCCTTGGACGTGTATTGTGTGATTGACGTGGCATAGATTTTTCAGGATGAGTGTGTCAGTAAATGACTCCTTGTTTAAATTCATGGAAGTCTGCTGCTGGTGGCTTTTAAATGGGAGTTTGGGAACACACTCATCACACGCCTTATCAAAATTAGACAGCATTGATTGCAGAGAGAAGAGAAAGGGGATCGGGGGTTTCAGTCTTGATCTGCCCCTGCCCGTAACATGCTGAGATGAATGTTTTAATCCTTATCCTGCTGCGTAAGCATAAAATCCCATACTCTGCTGAAGAAACAAACTATGAAAGTTACTCACGCGATGATTAATACTTGCATTAATCTCCTACTCTGATTGCTGAACAAGTGCTGGCTTTCATCCATTCTTTATCTATTCAATGCCATGTACACATCTAAGTGTTGCTATCAGCTTTTGTACTTAAAAGAAAGTCCTTAATTAACATATCCTTTCAAAGTGGCAAATGATCAAATGAATCCAGTAAATTATGAAATTGACAACAAAATTCAGGGTATGAACATGCTGATATTCCTTATACTTCATTGTTATATTACAGAAATGTAATATAAACATTACTCATTTGTCTTGCTGAGTTGTATTTAACTTGATGATAAACAATCAAAGTCTTCCAGTTGATGACAAATTATTTATTGAGTAATAAAATAATATACTTTTGAGTTCTTCCATTTAATACTTTGACTAGTAATATAATTAACTAAGGTTAGATTGAACTAACAATTATGATAATACACTACACTCTGATCTGTCACGTCTAGCTGCACTACACACACACTAACCTCCAGAAAGTGCGGGAAACTCCTTATATAGGTCCTGTTAATGTTGCCATCTAGTGATCATCTGTCTGTACTGATTGCACATTAACTAATCATATATTAACAAATACAGAGATCACTACATCCATTACTCACCTTCAACAGTTTTTACAGACACCCTTGCCCCAGCACTAACAGTTAGGCCATGAAGTTACACTGAAGGAATTCTATAGGTCCTTCAACATAAAATAGGTTGGAGACCCATGGAGTTCCCATGGGAGACCTGGTTATGTCAGATCTCTGCTGTTCCTGCCAGTTTCCAGATTTTTCCATCAGGGGTTGAATCTCCGTTCATCCCTGACAAAACTAACGACATATCAGGGACATGACTTCCTAAGTCAGGAATTCTCACTACTGAGCCTTAGTTAGGACCCGGTGTTTCATTGGCAGCTGTGTGTGTCCCATCAGTTGATTCAAGGCCTGGCCAAGCACCTGGATCCTTGGAGATGACAATTGCTTCCTGGATTATTCCATCATTTGGTGCCCAAAAGGAGAGGTTGCTGAGGTGAGATGGGCACCTTCCACAGGTGGGCAATCACCCTATTTTCCTGGTGCTTGGATGAAATAAGCGCTCTTACCACCAGCCCCATGCCAATGAGATGCCCTCCCACCATCTCCATCAACTTTGGCATGTTGAAAGGTGCCAATGAAGACAAGCCCCGCATAACCACCAGTATCAACACCTGGTGAACTCCTCAATTAATAAGCTTTATTGTTGACATCAACCAAATCCAGGCCTAATTCCAAGTCAATTTTGCATAAATACGGGCTGGACTAGAGGAAAGTGCCAAACCACATCAGGACCAGGTCAGGGTCAAATGTGAGTCAGATTAGAAAGGTGAACATCTGAGCCAAATCCAAATGACAGAAAATAGGATTCCTCCTATTTTTCAGAGACTTTTTCCCCGGGTGGAACAAACCATTACAACGGGACATAAATTTAAGGTGAAAGGTGGAAGATATAGGAGGGATATCAGAGGTAGGTTCTTTACCCAGAGAGTAGTGGGGGCATGGAATGCACTGCCTGTGGAAGTAGTTGAGTCGGAAACATTAGGGACCTTCAAGCAGCTATTGGATAGGTACATGGATTACGGTAAAATGATATAGTGTAGATTTATTTGTTCTTAAGGGCAGCACGGTAGCATTGTGGATAGCACAATTGCTTCACAGCTCCAGGGTCCCAGGTTCGATTCCGGCTTGGGTCACTGTCTGTGCGGAGTCTGCACATCCTCTCCGTGTCTGCGTGGGTTTCCTCCGGGTGCTCCGGTTTCCTCCCACAGTCCAAAGATGTGCGGGTTAGGTGAATTGGCCAATGATAAATTGCCCTTAATGTCCAAATTGCCCTTGGTGTTGGGTGGAGGTGTTGAGTTTGGGTAGGGTGCTCTTTCCAAGAGCCGGTGCAGACTCAAAGGGCCGAATGGCCTCCTTCTGCACTGTAAATTCAATGATAATCTATGATTAATCTAGGACAAAGGTTCGGCACAACATCATGGGCCGAAGGGCCTGTTCTGTGCTGTATTTTCTATGTTCTATGTTCTCCTTCAACTCAATAGCAAATTGAAATCTGACTCAGTTACTAATATTAAGTGTGTACAATTGTTGGCCCATCTCCATATTTTAGATAACCCAGGTTTTCAACTGAGGCTAGCACTACGTGAATATGCAGTCTCACTTTAAATAAAGAAAGGAAACATCATGCTCCCACCCTCCTTCTTTTCATTTTACTTTAAACCCAGTTGGGTGTCAAATGATTGATCCTGGTTTGCCACTGCCACTGGTTGATGTCGGGAGACTTATCCCATTGTCATGCTCTCTTTACTGAAAGTGGATGTAGGGCGTGATTCAGAGACCCCGTTGCGCCCGGCGGGGATCTGGGCGGTACAGTGAATTGTGCACAAGCCCCAAATCGGGGTCCGCGCCGAGTCTAAAACCTCGTGCAAGTCAACTGACTAGCTCCATCCGACACAATATGGTTGGCTCTGGCAGGGGTCAGGCCCGGCGGGGGGGTGGTCTGCTCTGCTATTATATTGGATCACAGCTAACTTGTACCTTAACTCCATTTAACCACCTTTCTCGATATCCGATGATACTCCAAGCCAACAAAAATCTATCAATCTCAGTGCAGAAAGCTCCAATTCTCCTACCACCCACAACTATTTAAGGAAAAAGTTCAAGATTTCTACCTATAGTGCTTGGCTCTTTCACCCCTCTCATGCCAGTGAATCACGGAAAAAGAATCACAAGAATCAATCCTGCTGCATTTCACAGTTTGTCTTTGTCTGCTCTCCAGTTAATAATCTGCAACACAGCAAAGAAACAGTTAACTACACAAAATATTAAGAGAAATTAAGAAGGAAAATCAGACTGAGGAAATGAAAAGAACAAAATATACTAAAATATGCATGAAATTCTGATTATTCTTTCTATTAGATGGTCTTTTCACTTACACGGATTGGGATATTGTATCTACTAAATAGAACTCAAGGGTAGAATTTTAAGGATTGCAAGCAATTGCCGCATGCCATCCCGAACGTCAGCACCTAATGTGCAGCCACCGACTCTCAAACTCACTTGATCATTGGTTGGCAGTGGGCAGGGCTTCCTTCCACGCTTGGAAGGAAGTCACGCCCAAGGGAGCTTTTGGCCATTCTGTGCCTGGCCGACAGCTCTTCAACCTGGCCGGGCACAAGTCTGCAATGGCCAGAGGCAGTACTGATCATAGATCATAGAATCTCCACAGTGCTGAAGATGGTC
The DNA here is from genome assembly GCF_047496885.1 of Scyliorhinus torazame. NCBI lineage: Eukaryota > Metazoa > Chordata > Chondrichthyes > Carcharhiniformes > Scyliorhinidae > Scyliorhinus > Scyliorhinus torazame. The sequence continues at coordinate 52,765,647 of NC_092713.1, read as the reverse complement.
ATGCATCCCATCGAGTCTGTACCGACCCTCCGAAAGAGCACCCTATGTGGCCCAATCCCCTGTAACCCAGTAACCCCACTTAACTTTTGGACACATAGGGGCAATTTGCCGAGGCCAATCCACCTAACCTGCACATCTTTGGACTGTGGGAGGAAACAGGAGCCCCAAAGGAAACACACGCAGACAAGGGGAGAACGTACAAACTCCATACAGAAAGTCACCCAAGGCCGGAATTGAACCTTGGTCTCTGGTGCTGTGAGGCTGCAGTGCTAACTGCCCGTGACTAAGGCCCAGCACCTTTGAAAAGTTAAGTCCTGGGGTGGGAGGGCAGGAGATGCCTGGGGTGGGGTTGGGAGGGGGTGATCGCAGTGTCAGGGGGTACGCCAGAGGAGAAGGGGTCCTGGAGCCCCCCTCATCCCTCCCCGTTGCCACCCAAGGTGGGGAAAAGTGTTAATGTCACTTTCCCACCTTATCTAAAAACTGAGGCTGGGCAGGATAAGGCCCTTATGTGCCCATTAAATGGCCACTAAAGACATTAATTGATTCATTGATTTATTGTCATATGTACCGAAGTACAGTGAAAAGTATTTTTCTGCGGCCAAGGGAACGTACACAGTACGTACATAATAGACAAAACGAATAATCGACAGAGTACATTGACAAATGGAACATCAATAAATAGTGATTGGTTACAATGCAGAACAAGGGCCAAACAAAGTAAATACATGAGCAAGAGCAGCATAGGCGCCGTGAATAGTGTTCTTACAAGGAACAGATCAGTCCGAGGGAGACTCGTTGAGGAGTCTAGTAGCTGTGGGGAAGCAGCTGTTCCTATGTCTGGCTGTGAAGGTCTTCAGACTTCTGTATCTTCTGCCTGATGGAAGGGTCTGGAATACGACAAAGCCTGGGTGGGAGGGGTCTTTGACAATGCTGTCTGCCTTCTTGAGGCAGTGGGAGGTGTAGACAGAATCAATGGGAGGGTGGCAAGCTTGTGTGATGCGTTGGGCTGAGTTCACCACACTGCAGTTTCTTGCGATCTTGGGCCGAGCAGTTGCCATACCAAGCTGTGATGCAGCCGGAGATGATGCTCTCTATGGCACAACTGTAGAAGTTTGTGAGAGTCAATGCAGACATGCCGATTTTCTGTAGCTTCCGTAGGAAGTAGAAATTTTGTCGGGCTTTCTTGACTGTTGCATCAATGTGAATGGACCAGGACAAACTGTTGGTGATGGTGACCCCCAGGAACTTAAAGCTATCGACCATCTCCACTTCGGAGCCATTGATGTAGACAGGGGTGTGTCATGCTTCGCTTCCTGAAGTTGATGATTTGCTCCTTGGTCTTTCTGACATTCAGAGAGAGGATGTTTTCAGTACACCATGCAACCAAATGATCTATCTCCCTTCTGTAGTCTGATTCGTCGTTGTTTGAGATACAATCCACCACAGTCGTATCATCTGCAAACTTATAGATCGGATTGGAGTTAAATCTTGCCACACAGTCGTGTGTGTATACGGAGTACAGTAGAGGTCTGAACACACATCCTTGCGGGGCCCTGGTGTTGAGGACTATTGTGGAGGAGGTGCTGTTACCTATCCTGATAGATTACGGTCTGTTGGTGAGGAAGTCAAGAATCCAGCTGCACAGGCAGAGGTCAAGTTCAAGATTGCAGAGTTTGGCTGTTAGTCTTGTCAGGATAATGTGTTAAAAGATTTCCTGCCCGGGGCCCTGCCCACCCAAGCGTGAAATTGTGTCTGGGTTTGGACAAGCAGGTTCCTGGGAAGAATACCGTCCATTCAACTTTACACTCCCCCCACAACCTCAGAACCCACCTTGGGAGAGCATAACGTTCTGCCTGAAGTCTTGTACAAAACAGCTTTGATTGTTACGGGAGATGGAGATGCAAAATTCATAAATTTTGGGGGGGAATTCAGAATATCCAATTCTTTTTCTTTCCCAATTAAGGGACAATGTAACATGGCCAATCCACCTAGCCTACACATCTTTGGGTTGTGGGAGTGAGACCCACGCAAACACAGGGAGAATGTGCAAAATCCACGCAGATGCAAAATTTATTCATAGCATCGCTGGCTGCCCAGTATTTATTGTCCATCCCTAATTGCCCTTGACTGAATGGTTTGCTGACTGTTTCAGAGCCAGCCATACTACTCTGGTTCTAGAGTCACATGTAGGGCCAGACAAGGTAAGGATGGCAGCTTTTCTTCCCTGAAGGACGCTAAGGAACAAGATGGGGTTTTACAACAATTGAAATGGTTTCGCGGTCATCATAATTTCAACTTCAGATTTTCAGCTTCATCAGCATGATGGTCATCAGCAGGCGATTTCCTTGCACAATTTTGACTGAATGTCATAAGACATCATGGGGTCCAGAGTTAATGTTGACTGACCCTCACAACTGTGTACCTCCCTCAGGTAATTAATCAGTACTCCTCCATGTTGAGCACCACTTTGAAGAAGAGTTGAGTGTACCAAGAGCACAGAATGTACCCTGGGTAGGAAATCTTTCTGACCAGCACTAAAAGTGGCTCTGGTGGGGCAGGACAAATCTTGCCTTGGTGATGGGTGAGTCTGGGACATTGGCTGACAGATACAATTCAGCGAGTTTGAGTATGTCAGGCTGTTGCTTAACTAGTCTGCGAGTCAGCTCTCCCAATTTTAGATGTTAGTGAGGAGGAATGTTCGGGGTTGCCTAGGCCTTTGTCATATCTGAATCTAATGCCTAAAATAAAGCCAAGTGATCTTTCTGGTTTTATTCTTATTGCATTTTACCATAGCTGGTTGATAGTACTGAATGCCTTGCTAAGCTATCATTCAGCAGGCACATTGCCATGGACCTGGGTTCAGATATAGACCAAACTGGCAAGGATGGTGGATGTCCCTCCCCAAAGAATATTAGTGAACCACATGGATTTTTCTTTTTACAACATTCCAGTACTTCAGTTGTCACCAACACTAATACAAGATTTTTATTCCAGATTTTGATTTAATTAATTGGATTTAAATTTCCCAGTTGTCATGGTGGATTTTGTGTTCACGTCATCATTCGTACACACAAACATATGAATTAGGAACAGGAATAGGCCACTCGGCCCATTGCGTCTGCCCCATCATTTAGTGAGATCACGGCTGATCTGACTGTAAACTCAACCCCACATTCCCACCTACCCCAATAAACTTTCACCCACAGAAACATAACCACTGTGCTATAGTACATACTAATGTAGATAAAGAAATGTGGTGATCTATGCAAGATTGCTAATGTGAAAATGAGAAATGTGACAACTGGCAGGATTCTCCGATCTCGTCCGTGGCCGACCCGCTCACTGCAAGTGAGAAAGGAGAATTTGGTGCCCCAGCCGATACCCCATTCCCTTTCACCGGCACCGGAGAATCCCAGCTGCGAACAGGGATGAAGATTTTGGGCGAACATCTTTGTTGCTATTTATTATACATCTACTGACAGTAAGAGATGAAGCACACATGGCAGTTTACCAATTGTGCTTTAAATGAACAAGCATGCTCATGTTCTTACATAGCACTGTATAATGAACCATTCAAAATGCTGACCACGGGAGAAATTCACCATTTGGGAGACTATGTTCTCCAGCCAGAGCTCAATTGCACCTGATTTTCCCTCCCACTGGGGGTGGAAACGAGAAAGCGATTCCCAATCCTTCGCCATGCAGATTTATGCATGGCGAGGATTGCGAGGGATTCCCGAGGAAATCCCATTATCGGACTGCCCACTCAAAATGGAAAAATCTAACATAGTTTTCCCAATCACCTCCCTTCATTGTTGAAAGATTTTGAAGTGGTCAGCTAGAAATTGACAGCACTTAATTCTGTTTGAAGTGGTCCAGGAGCTGTCCGTTAAAGCTTGATGTTTATAAACACTGTGGTTAGAGCACTTCAGGGTTATTCAACCGTGAAGGAAAATGAGTGGAAAAAGCTGACAGTTGGAGTGAATGGAAGCTGGCAATCTCTGCCTAGTAAAAACAATATCAAAGAGAAATTAATGAATGGCTTGCAGATCAATGGTCTGAGGGGGTTTAAACACAGCTGACTGGTTTTCTCTTTCCCGGAATTGACAGGTGATGCTCCCTGTGTCTGGGCCAGTGGGTGTATTGCCCAGGTGAGTGTTCAAGCAGTGATTTTTTTCACTGCTTCTGTCTGGACTACTCTCGAGCTTCAAGACAGCAGTCTCTCTTCTGGTGGGGCTTCCTGACAGGTGTCTCTTTTCTGGAGGTATGTGGGGGAGGGTCTCCATATTTAGGGGGTCACCGGGCACCATTCCTGTTTCCTTCACTGACGCTGGATTCCCTGCCTCATCGGTAACTCCGCTATCGACAGTGCAAGGCCAAGAATTTAACCCCATGTCTCCGAACAATTAATAAGCACCAAATGCCAGCATAGGGCTGCTATATTCTGTGGGTTCTTACATAAAGTAGTTTGTTCCATGGTACTTGTGTGACATGACTCTTCTCTCACATTTCTCCCTCCAATATATGTTGCTTCTCTCTTTGTGGCTGAGCGCTGCACATCTCAAATTATATCACTTGTAGAATGGATTGGATGTCACCTTATGCAGATATGGTGACGAACATTTTGGGTGTGGAGCAGGGATGTAGCCTGTTCTCAAAATCTGCCTCCTGTGCTATGTTGGGGATGCATTTACATTTTTTCTTGCACAGTTCTCATGGGCAGAAGTCAAACATGAAACATGTATGCTGAAAACCCTCTTTCCCGTTTGCCGCCGGGATTCCCCGGCCCCGCCGAAAGTGCATGGAAGGCTAAATTCTCCGTTCTCACTTGCAGGGGGGCAGCAACGGACAGGATCGGAGTATCCAGCCATTAGATGCAGAACAATAAGCAACTTTAACCCAACATGCAGTTACAGGCACAGAAGTTGACATTAACAATTGTGCTCAGCTGTAATCAAATTAACATCAGCATTGACATGCACTGTAAAAGCGACACTATTTGCATTTCAAATCATCCTCGTGCTTAGTTTTAAGCATTTGGAGGATCCTGTGGAGCATCCAATTTCCAACCCAAAGCCCAATGGCAGTATTCAATGATTTGCTTATCAAGATCTATCCCGTCAACCCACTGAAATGAGTGTAACTAAAAATATGGATCTGTGCAGCCACCACATTAATTTGTGTTGTGACTGAAATTGTTGGGTTGCCTTCTGCCCCAATGCAAGGAGGTAGTAAGGTACTTCTCACTCAAGAGGTGGACATTAACACCCAGCAGTCATTCACCTCACTCACACAGAGAGCACACGATCAAGATGGAGAAGGAACACGCTTTCCACATGCTTAATACGGGCAGCACGGTAGCATGGTGGTTAGCACAATTGCTTCACAGCTCCAGGATCCCAGGTTCGATTCCCGGCTTGGGTCACTGTCTGTATGGAGTCTGCACATCCTCCCCGTGTGTGCGTGGGTTTCTTCCGGGTGCTCCGGTTTCCTCCCACAGTCCAAAGATGTGCAGGTTAGGTGGATTGGCCATGATAAATTGCCCTTCGTGTTCAAAATTGCCCTTAGTGTAGGGTGGGGTTACTGGGTTATGGGGATTAGGTGGGGTTACTGGATTATGGGGATAGGGTGGAGGTTTGAACCTTGGGTAGGGTGCTCTTTCCAAGAGCCGGTGCAGACTCGATGGGCCGAATGGCCTCCTTCTGCACTGTAAATTCTATGTCTATGTCAAATGTGTTTTCAGGTTGTAATGCCACGTATGCTATATGTGGGATGCAGCATAGGCCTCAGGCCTCCATACCTGATAAAAGAAGGGCTGGACCCAATGCCCATCAACATTTTGGGCACCACTGCATCACATTATTCATATGTGAGTTCCTAATCATGGAAAAGCCAATTGGGAAGCTAGTTGTCTCACTGTAATGCTAAAGGAAAATATTGATATATTTTTTTCAAAGGAATTTGTGGAGGAATATTTTTCCAGAAATGTTCAAGAAATATATTAACAAACTGGCATATTACTTTGAAGTAAATCTTTACAATAATTTTTAAATTGGCAGAATTGTGTATAGATTGTTGGGATTCAACGTGATGGATAGAAAAGAGCTTCTGTGATGTTTTGTTGATGTGGTTACCCCCTGTTTGTGCATGTAAATAGACCCTATCATGCAGCTGAGTGGAAGTGCTGTGTGGGATATGCTACATGTGGGTGATTCCACCAGCTGTTGATTTAATTGTTTAAATTAGTCTTGCAGTTCCCATACATGCTGTGTATATATCAGATAAAAAGTGCTATGCTTGAGGCATCTGTGTCAACTAACATCGATCCCTTGATTGCTTAGTGAATGAGTTCAGTAAGCAACTGGGCTCCATAGATGCAAAAGTCCCAGTCTTATTTTGGTCAGTACTGAGCTTAGCAAAATTTACCAAGACAGCAGTGAGCGTGCTAAACTGGCCTCTGTTTCCCTGAGTTAGAGACTCCATTCCTGCTCTCCATGGCTATTTGACAACCTATGCACAAAATGCATGCATGAACATTGCATGAGGTTGGATCCAGCTCAGCTCTGACACCTCCATTGTTGATAAGCCTTCTAACATTCATGGTCAAGGCTTAGACATTAGTATTGACTCCTTGGGCATTCCTAAAGAGTAACTATAATGGTGGGGGGGGGGGGGGGGGGGGGGATGGAATTGTACTCTGTCAGGGAGTTAACATTTTCAGGGAAAGGGGAAGGAAGATTGGCAGAGAACGTTGATGAGATAAAAGCTGCCTGTAATATACATTTGGAGTCAAACTTTCCAACGCACTGTGCCATTGATGGCACCCCACATGCTGCAAACGACTTACTGGAAACTGCGCTGGCCATGATATTCCAATAAAGCTAACGCTGGCATGCAAAATTCTGCCAGTGATGTGGAACCTCAAAAGATTCCACCCCCATATTCGATTTACTAAATGTTACCAATGTTGCAATGCAGTAGTAATTTAATATTTAGATGCTCCTCAAATTATAGTACAGAAAGTATAAAAGCCGACACTTATAATAATAATATGTTGCAACATGCATATCATATGAGAGATGTGCCATATTCATACCGTGAGCTGAGCAAATCAATTCCATAGCCTGTGCACCCTGAACTCAAAATTTGCCAATGATGGACCTACAGTTACATTTTCTTCTCGCAGTCAGAAGTCAAACATGAAACATATTAGACACAAGTAAATAGGCAACATTAACTCAACATGCATTTCCACGTACAAAAGTTGACGTTAAGATATTTATTCAGCCGGAATCAACTTAGCATGAGTAATGTTGTCAGCCTTTTTCCCTGACATGCACTGTAAAGGCGACACGATTTGCATTTCAAATCAATCTCGTGCTTGGTTTTAAGCATTCGGAGGAACCTGCGGAACGTCCAATTTCCAACCACTGAAAACCACAGCCCCGCAGGCTTCAGCGACTAAAATAAACATCAAAAGTACTTACCAAACCTCCTTGCTTTCAACCTATCCACAGTCTGAAAGGTATGGCACTCCATGTTGTGGGCACTCCAGACCACTGAACAGTTGGCAGAAATAGCCACAAAGACATAAAAGAAGCCAAAGAATGTGGAGATAAAATGCAAACAGCTCTGTTCACATGGGAACTCCTGCCAAGAATAAGAAAAACAGAACGATGAGTCACTGCTGCAGAATTACATCCAGATAGACCCAAGAAATGTTTCAGACCTGAACCCTATGCTCACTCAGATTTGGAGACAGAGTAACAATAATAAAAGTTATTATTATTTTTAAACCAGTAACAGATCCAGGACACATAAATTTGTAACATGATAAACCACTCAATGGTTTCCTGTAGAATCTGCACTTTCTTTCCTTTGTGTAATATTTTATAATAAGGTATTATTTGGTCTATGTGCTTTAATCAAAGAGGAAGCACATGTTCCAACGAAAACAGATGTGGGCCAAAAGATGTTTCCAATTTCCAGTTGACTGATCTGAACCTATAAAAGGCCATATCCTTTATAAATTAAAACATGTGAAAGAGTGAGCGAGCTTGCAAGTGTGATGTCGCCTGTGTGTTATTTATGTCTTTCTGCACATGATATATGCTTTTATATTTATAATCTTTTAAAATTATATTCAACTTCCAAGGAGTGCAACTTTCATTTTCCATTGTTCTCCACCCAGTATCAACATCGGGTACTCTGAGGTGAGATGTACCATGAGACTAGATGCCACAGGAAAGCTCACTCTACTCTGTGAGATTAATGCACCTCAATTCCCACCTCATAAGAGTACATTTCAACACCAGTGTGAGATTTTCATTCTTATACCCGCCAAGTGAAATTGCCAATTCATGTCAAATTATAATGAGTTCCACACAGGGGACTCAAGTAGATCAGAATTGGGCTTCAGTAGAATTCAATCCCAAACTTCAGAGGCATAAAACTGTTGGAGTGAATTTACTTGAAGTCATGGAATCCCTATAGTGCAGGAGGAGGCCATTTAACTCATCTAGTCTGCATGGGCCCTTAGGAAGAGCACCATACTTAAGTCCACACCTCCACCTTATCCCCATAACCCAGTAACCTTTTGGACACTATGGGGAAATTTATCATGGCCAATCCACCGAACCTGCATATCTCTGAATGTGTGAGGAAACTGGAGCACCCGGAGGAAACTCACACAGACTCAGGGAGAAAGTGTAAACTCCACACAGTCACCCGAGGCCGGAATTGAATCCGGGTCCCTGAGCTGTGATGCAGCAGTGCTAACCACTGCGTCACCATGCTGCCCACTTGGAGATTCTCTACCTTGCCTGCCTTAACATTGGTGGAAGAGCCAGGGAAACGTTGGGAGAAATTATATTCAGGCTATATTTCTCAGGTTTCAGTGGCTGCTGATAGAATTTCCATCCCATTCACCCCCATTATTATGATATAATACACCAACAAATCCTCCCAGGAAACAAATCTCTTCTGAGTTAGCCCAGAGTGACAAGCCAGCACAATGTCCCCCTCTTCCGCCTATGCTTGGCAGTTCCTCACAATAGCACAGCTGAATTGCTGAATGTGTACCTCACTATGTGGAAAATCATGAGAGTAGATCTGTCTCCTTCCACTCCATGGCACAATAGAGCTGATTATCATATACTTCATGCCCAATGGAATCTCATTTTCAGGTGCAAAGCTGAGGAAGAAGAGGGGAAGGTCGGTTATGTCACTTTTCTGTTTTATGATAACCCTTGTTTTACATTAACGAGGTTCCTTGGCAGCTATGCTGTTATCTCTCACTAGTGCACATCTAGACGAGTATCGTTGGGATGGCCTACATCTGAACCGTGCTGGGACGGTGTTCTTGTAAACCACATAACTAGGAAAATAGAGAGGACTTCAAACTAAATAGAGGGGTGGGTGTGGTTCTGTTGAGGGGATATGTAGGCTTGCAAAGCAAATGGGTCTGACAGCATTACAAGGCAGCTATTGAGGTAATGATACCCAGAGTGTGAAAGGAAGCACCAGTCTGCATAAAAATAAAAACAAAGCAACATAAGAGAGTTAAAAGGGGGAAAAATGGTAACAAGGCAAAATTAATGGTTCTTTACTTAAATGCATGTAGCATTCAACACAGGGGAGGCGGTGGTGTAGTGGTATTGCCACTGGACTAATAGACCAGAATCTCAGGAGAATGTTCTGGGGACCCAGGTTTGAATCCCGCCACTGCAGATGATTAAATTTGAATTCAATAAAAATCTGGAATTAAAAGTTGACCATGGTTCAAACCATTGCCGATTGTCATAAAAAACAACCCATCTAGTTCACTGATGCCCTTTAGGGAAGGAAATCTGCCATCCTTACCTAGTCTGGTGTACATGTGACTCCAGTCCCCAGCAATGTGGTTGACTCTTAACTGCCCCCTGAAGGGCAATTAGGATTGAGCAATAAATGCTGGCTTGTCCCATGAACACATTTTTAAAACATGAATTAGCAGCATAAATTGATAATGGGTATGAACTTATAGCCATTACAGAGAATAGGTTACAAGAAGTTCCTCCCTGGTAGGAATAATCTGCAGGTACCCAAACAGTAGTTCCGCAGTGGGACACAGTATAAACTGTGAGAAAGTTACGGCAGTAATCATGGGTGATATTAATATGCACAGAGCCTGGATTAATCAAATTGGCAAGGACCGCCTTGAGGGAGAGTTCATTGAATGCATTAGAAATAATTTCTTGGAACAATATGTTGTGGAACCAATGAGGGAGCAGGGTACTCTGGATTTGGTATTATGTAATGAGGAGGGATTAATTGGTGACCTCATAGTTAAGGATCCTCCAGGCAATAGTGACCATAGTATGGTAGAATTCAAAATTCAGTTTGGGGGTGACAAAGTGGAATCTCACACTAGTGTTCTAGAATTAAAGAAAGGTAATTGCATCGACATGAGGACAGATTTGGCCCGAATAGAGTGGACAGGAAGGCTAAAAGGTAGGACAGCTGATGAGCAGTGGCAGTTGTTTAAGGAGATACTCAATTCCTCACAACTAAAATATATCCCAATGAGGAAGAAAGATGCTAAGAGGAAAAATAACAATAAAGGCTAAACCTTTATGTGTGCTGGTTTAGCACACTGGGCTAAATCGCTGGCTTTTAAAGCAGACCAAGGCAGGCCAGCAGCATGGTTCGATTCCCATACCAGCCTCCTCGAACAGGTGCTGGAATGTGGCGACTAGGGGCTTTTCACAGTATCTTCATTTGAAGCCTACTTGTGACAATAAGCCATTTTCATTTCACAAGGAGGTCAAGGATATTATAAAGCCAAAAACTAAGGTATACCATGTTGCAAAGGCCAGGCGCAGGCTGGAAGACTGGCAAACTTTCAAACAGAAACAAAGGGTTACTAAAAGGTAATAAAAAGAGTGAAGGTGAATTACAAAAGTAGCTGGCACAAAATATCAAATTGGATAGCAAAAGCTTTTATAAGTACATAAAAGGGAAGCGAGTCCCTAAAGTGAATGTTGATTCTTTGGAAGGTGAAACCAGAGAGTTAATAGTGGGGAACACAGAAATGGTGGAGATGCTGAATCAGTTTTTTTTGCCGCAGTTTTCACAGAAGACACGAGTACAATTCCTATAGGAACGGATATATCAGAAGTAATATAAAAGATGGAACTAAGAACAATCAACACCAATAGGGAAACAGTACTGATCAAACTATTGGATTGAAGGCAGACAAGTCCCCTGGGCCTTGTGGCCTACATCCTAGGGTGGTAAAGGAAGTGGCAGTGAGATAGTTGACGTGTTGGGTGCTCTGCCACACAGATGAACCAACACGGTTGTGAATGGTACAACGCAGTTTTATTTTAAACATCTATTCATATTGGTAAACTGTTTACTAAGGTTCGATCATGACCCTTGATTCTGTGGACCTATTCCTAATTATATCTTGTGGTGGCACTCAGCACATGGTGGATGGCTGAGTGGCCTGCAATGAGCTCTGTGCCCTGTGCCGTCTCCTGCTTGAGTGCCCAGGAAGTGTTGTGTTCCCTGTTTTGTACTGTGTATGCTCTTGCCTGTGATTGGCTGTCGTGTTGTGTGTGTTGATTGGTCTGTTGATCTGTCCATCAGTATGTATGTATGTATGTGGTATGATGTGTACCTGAATATCATGACATCCCCCCTTTTGTACAAGAACATGTGCCTACGTGGTCATAAATAGAGATGTGTACTGAGTGTAGCTAAATGTGTGTGTGTGCAATGTTTACAGCATGTACATGGGGCTAAACTATATACAAGGGGCGATGTCGGGTGCGACATAACAACGAGGTTGTACCATAAACAAAGAACAGTTGAACGATAAAATGAATTCCTGTAACGATAAGAACATAAACATGTTAACACAGTGGTAGTATGAGTTCAATGTACAAGCAGTCTCATAAGTCCAGTCTAGTAGGTGGGTGATGAATTCGGGTTGACCGCCTCAAGGGTAGGTCTAGAACCACCAGCTGAGGAATGGGCCTGGCCACGGGCGACGACGGAATGGGCATGGTGGCAGGCAGCTCCACGAAGTCGATGTCAGGAACACCAGGAGGGCGCGGTGTCGGTGTAAGGTCTCGTAGCGAGGGTGGAAGTAGGCGAAGAGCCCGGCGATTGCGCCTACGAATGGATCCATCACGCATGCGAACCAGGAACGAGCGGGGAGCTACGCGTCGGAGAACTTCGGCAGGTGCTGACCAGCCACCTTCTGGTAGGTGGATGCGGACTTCGTCTCCTGGGGCCAGGGCGGGAAGATCAGTTGCCCGTGTATCATATGCCCTCTTCTGGCGACCGCGCTGCAGTTGCATTCTGTGTAGTACCGGAGCATGGTTGGTTGTGGGTGCCAGAATGGAAGGCACAGTGGTCCTGAGGGCGTGACCCATCAACAGCTGGGCTGGTGAGAGGCCAGTGGCTAGTGGGGCCGAGCGATAGGCTAGCAGGGCTAGGCAGAAATCCGATCCGGCAGCAGCAGCCTTGCAGAGGGGCCGCTTGACAATGTGAATGCCCTTCTCCGCCTTTCCATTGGACTGGGGATGCAGAGGGCTGGACGTCACGTGTGTGAAACCATACGAGGCAGCAAAAGATGACCATTCCTGGCTGGCGAAACAGGGCCCATTGTCCGACATGACAGTCATTGGAATGCCGTGCGAGCGAAGGTGTCTTTGCAGGCCCTTATGACAGCGGACGATGTCAAATCGTGCAGGCATATGACCTCCGGATAGTTGGAGAAGAAGTCAACGATGATGACATAGTCTGTGCCGAGCGCGTGAAAGAGGTCCACACCCACCTTAGCCCAGGGGGACGTCACCAGCTCATGGGGCAGAAGCGTTTCAGGAGGTTGCGCCGGTTGAAACCTTTGGCAGGTGGGGCAGTTGAGCACCATATTGGTAATGTCATCACTGATGCCCAGCCAGCATACCGCCTCTTGGGCCCTCTGTCTGTACTTCCGACCCCCAGATGGCCTTCGTGTAGTTGGTCGAGGACCAGCTTGTGCATGCTGTGCGGAATCACAATCCGATCCAGCTTTAGAAGGACACCATCAATGACGGCCAAGTCGTCTCGGACATTGTAGAACTGCGGGCACTGCCCTTTGAGCCACCCTCCCATCATGTGGCGCATTACACGTTGTAGAAGGGGGTCAGCCGCAGTCTCTCGGCGAATACGGGCCAGACTGGAGTCGTCGGCTGGCGGATTTGCCAATGTGAAAGCCACCTGGGCCTCAACCTGACAGACGAACCCCTCCGAGTCGGGCGGTGTGCTCACTACTCTGGATAGGGCATCCGCAATGATGAGGTCCTTTCCCGGGGTGTAGACCAGTTGGAAGTCATACCTCCTGAGTTTAAGTATGATGCGCTGGAGGTGAGGGGTCATCTCGTTTAGATCCTTATTAATGATGCTGACCAGGGGGCGGTGGTCCATCTCAACGGTAAACCGGGGGAGACCATACACATAGTCATGGAACTTGTCTAACCCGGTTAGCAAGCCCAGGCACTCCTTTTCAATCTGCACGTAACGCTGTTCTGTGGGGGTCATGGCCCGCGAGGCATAGGCGACCGGGGCCCATGACGCAGTGTCATCCTGCTGTAGGAGCACCGCCCCAATGCCGGACTGGCTGGCATCAGTCGAGATTTTAGTGGCACGAGATGTGTCGAAGAACGCCAACATCAGTGCTGTCGTGAGCTTAAGTTTGAGCTCCTCCCATTCCTGCTGGCGTGTGTGTAGCCACTGGAACTCCGTAGACTTCTTGACGAGGTGGCGCAGAGCTGTCGTGTGGGAGGCAAGGTTGGGAATGAACTTCCCCAGGAAGTTGACCATGCCTAGAAAGCGTAGCACTGCTTTCTTGTCTGCGGGCTGCGGCATGGCTGTAATGGCGCTCACCTTGTCTGCATCCGGACGGACCCCTGACCGGGAAATGTAGTCCCCCAGGAACTTCTGCTCGGTTTGGCCGAAAGAACACTTGGCTCGGTTGATGCGCAGGCCGTTTTCGCGTATGCGCGCAAAGGCACGCTGGAGACGATAGATGTGCTCCTGTGGTGTGGTGGACCAGATGATGACGTCGTCCACGTAGACGCGCACCCCTTCGATGCCTTCCATCATCTGCTCCATGATCCTATGAAAGACCTCGGATGCCGAGATTATGCCAAATGGCATTTGGTTGTAGCAGAACCTGCCGAAAGGGGTGTTGAAGGTGCACAGCTTTCGGCTGGACGGATCCAGTTGGATCTGCCAAAAACCCTTCGAGGCATCCAGTTTTGTGAAGATTTTAGCCTTGGCCATTTCGCTCGTGATCTCTTCCCGTTTGGGTATGGGGTAGTGTTCCCTCATAATGTTGTTGTTGAGGTCTTTTGGATCAATGCAGATCCGGAGCTCGTCTGAGGGCTTTTTAACACACACCATGGAGCTGACCCATGGCGTGGGCTCCGTGACCCGGGATAGGACCCCTTGGTCCTGGAGATCCTGCAGCTGCTGCTTGAGGCGGTCTTTGAGTGGCGCTGGGACCCTGCGAGGTGCGTGAATGACCGGGGTGGCATCCGGTTTGAGCCGAATTCTGAAGGTGTAGGGCAGTGTTCCCATGCCCTCGAATGCCTCCTGGTTGTGGGCGAGGAGCGATTGGAGCTGTGCGCTGAACTCTGCATCCGGGAAGTCAGATGTGCCGTCTGGAGAGAGAGAGTGGACTCGTTGCACGAGGTGGAGAGCCTTGCATGCCTGTGCGCCTATCAGGGAGTCCTTCAATGAGCCGACTATCTCGAATGAGAGTGTGGCCGTGTGTGTGTTGTGTGTCACCTGGAGCTGGCAGGATCCCAGAGCCGGGATAACGTTCCCGTTGTAGTCGACCATCCTGCAACGGGACGGCCGAATTGGTGGTCTGACCTTCATGGCGTAGAAGGCTGACCATGCTATGAGGTTGGCGGAGGCGCCAGTGTCCAGGCAGAACGTTGTAGGTGATCGGTTGACCGTTAGGGTGGCACACCATTCATCACCCGGATTGACAGTGTTAACTTGCACCGGCTGGTTGTTCCTGGGTGGAGACATCCGGTTCCCATCAATGACCTCAACACGGAAGGCGTCCCGGTTGTCTGTGTCACTGGTCTGGATATCGTCTGGGCACGATTCGTAATAAGGAGGCTGAATGGTCTGCACGTCCCTGCGAGGTTGTCGGAGTTGGGGAACATTGGCAGGTTGAGCTGCTCGACAGCAGGCAGCGTAATGACCCACCTTGCCACAGCGGAGGTATTGTCGGCTTCTTGCGGGACATTGCCACTTTAAATGTGCGGCTCCACAGTTGCCGCACGTCGTGACGTCATGGCGTTCGTTGTGCCACTGCGCATGCGCGGTTCGGTCTTGCGTCGGGCGCACCTGCACATCACGTCCCTCAGTGTTACCGTAGGTTTTGGCGCGCACAAGCGCGGGAGGCCTCGAAATGTCCGCTCTTGTCCGAGCCGCGGGCCGGGAGGAACTCGATCGCCTGGATTTGTTCGGCCTCGTAGGGTGCCTGCCTCGCCGATCCGGCCGCATAGGAACCCTGCCGCGCCGATTCGACTGCCTGAAATTGGGTGTAGCGGCTAGTCGTGTTTTCGTGAAGGACACAGGCTTCGATTGCGGAGGCTAAGGTGAGACCTTTTATTTTTAAGAGCTGCTGGCGTAGGGTGCCCGAGGTGACCCCAAAAACGATCTGGTCCCAAATCATGGAATCGGAAGTGGTGTCGTAACCGCAGGACTGCGCGAGGATGCGGAGATGCGTAAGGAATAACTGAAAGGGCTCATCCTTACCTTGCAGGTGCTGCTGGAAGAGATACCTCTCGAAGCTCTCGTTGACCTCAACGTTGAAGTGTTGGTCGAGCTTGAGAAGGACCGTCTTGTATTTGGTCTTGTCCTCGCCTTCCGCTAACACCAGGGAGTTGTAGACATGGATGGCGTGTTGACCTGCCGTGGTGAGGAGGATGGCGATCTTTCTGGTGTCCGAGGCGCTTTCCTTTTCGTTGGCTTCCAGAAAGAGCTGGAAGGGCAGTTTGAACACCTTCCAATTAACGCCGAGGTTTCCAGCGACTTGCAGCGGCTGCGGTGTGTTGACGGTGTCCATGGCGCAGGATGGCAGATTCCGGAGGATTTGTAGGTAGGTACCAAAGTCACTCCTGGTACTATGAAGTGTTGGGTGCTCTGCCACACAGATGAACCAACACGGTTGCGATGGTACAACGCAGTTTTATTTCAAACGTCTATTCACATTGGTAAACTGTTTACTGAGGTTCGATCATGACCCTTGATTCTGTGGACCTATTCCTAATTCTATCTTGTGGTGGCACTCTGCACATGGTGGATGTTTGAGTGGCTTGTAATGAGCTCTGTGCCCTGAGCCATCTCCTGCTCGAGTGCCCAGGAAGTGTTGTGTTCCCTGTTTTGTACTGTGCATGCTCTTGCCTGTGATTGGCTATCGTGTTGTGTGTGTTGATTGGTCCGTTGATCTGTCCATCAGTATGTATGTATGTATGTGCTATAATGTGTGCTTGAATATCATGACAATAGTGATCCATTGGTTATAATATTTCAAAATTCCCTTGACACGGGAATTGGATTGGAAAAATGCTAATGCTTATTCAAAAAGGGAGGGAGGCAGAATGCAGGAAATTACAGACCAGTTAGTTTAAGATCTGTTGTTGGGAAATCGTTGGAATCCATTATTACAGAAGTAATATCAGGACATTTGGAAAGTCAAAACTCAATCCATCAGAGTCAGCATTGTTTTATGAAGAGTAAATCATATTTGACAAATTTGCTAGAGGTCTTTGAAGATATAACAAGCCAAGTGGATAAAGGGGATCCTGTAGATGTAGTGGGCGGGATTCCCCGACTTCCCGTCGGGTCGGGGAATCGCCGCGGCGCAGCGCGAATTATGCAACGCCGCTCCGACGCTGGGATGCCATTCTCCGATGCGTGCCAAAACGGGCATGACGCCCAGCCGCACGGAGAATTGCGGAAAACGGCCGTAGCGGCGATTCTCCGACGGAGCAGGGATTCTCCGGGCCGGATGGGCCGAAGTCCCGCCGGCGTGGCCGGATGTCACGCCGGCACCGTTCTAACATGCTATAAAACAACATCAACCAGTCCTGCTGGCTGACGCTACGGGAGGAGGTGGGTGATGGAGTGGAGAGGCCCCGGGGGGAGGGGAGGGTGGTTGACGGCTTTGGGGGTGAGGATCCCGTAAGGGGGAGTGGCACGGCCGTGTCTGCGGGCGGTGTGGGGGCGACTGCCGGGGGTGGGGGGCGTGGCCCCACACATTCGCTGCCGGGGGTAGGGGGGTTGCCCCACACATCCGCTGCCGGGGGTGGGGGGGGTCCCACACATCCGCTGCCGGGGGGGGGGGGTGGTTCCACACATCCGCTGCCGGGGGTTGGGGGGGAGGTCCCACACATCCCTTGCCAGGGTTGGGGGGGTTGTCCCACACATCCGCTGCCAGGGGTGTGGGGGGGTGGTCCCACACATCCCCTGCCGGGGGTGGGGTTGGTGAAGGAGCGGTGGGGGCAACAAAGGCTGCGGGCGGCCACGGCCCCCCCATGGCAGGGCGGACACGCGGCTGTCCACCCGACCCGTTCGCTGTCGCGGCACAGGCAACCTGGCCGTCCTGACGTGTGCCAGGCCCCCCACCAAACTGCCGGCACCCACCAGCAGCACACACGGCAGCCCCTCGGTGAGGGCAGTGCCACCAGACGGTGGCCCTGGCAGGGTGGACGTCCGGCAGGTGTCAGGGCACCGAGGGGGCAGGGGTGGGGCGTGCTGGCCATGTCACCCATGGCATGTGGTTGTGGAGGGGTGTATACCAATGCTGAAACCCTGTCTCTCCCACCCCCTATAGATCGTATAATGTTTAGCCATCTTCCAGCATTGTTGGCCGCCGTGGCAGGGGCTGCTGCCCTGCATGAGGCTCAGTGGGAGCTGGAGCATGGGCGTGATAGGGGGGTGGCGGAGCCTGTTGTAGAGCAGCGGGCTGCAGTGGGAAACGTACAAGGTGCCCAGGCGGCAGGGCCGCATGCACGAGAGGCGCAGGAGGAGAACCGCGCCGTGCGGGAGCCACAGCATGGGGATAACGAGGAGGAGGAAAAGGAAGGTGTGCCATGGCCACGGAGGCGTCCGATGCGACAATGTCTGTACTGGCCCCGCCTGTCCTTCGAGGACCTCCCGGACAGGGAGTGCAGGAGGAGACTCTGGACGAGCCGGGAGACCGCCGCCCACATCTGCCACCTGATGGTACACCTGGCACCATGTGGGACCGGGGGTGGACATGCCCTCCCGGTGGCCGTCAAGGTGACGGTCGCCCTCAACTTCTTCACGACGGGGTCATTCCAGTCGCCGAGTGGGGACCTGTCCGGCATCTCCCAGCCATCGGTGCACAGGTCATCTGGGCCGTCACCGACGCACTGTACGACATTGCGGACCGGTACATTCAGTTCCCTGTGGACCGCGCCCACCAGGATGCCCGCGCAGCGGGTTTCGCCGCTGTTGCCCGGATACCCATGGTGCAGGGGGCGATGGATGGAGTGCACATCGCCATGCAGCCCACCTCGGAGGAAAGGGCCATGTGCCTGAACAGGAAGGGTACGTACTCAATGAATGTGCAGGTGGTCTGTGACCACAGGGTGACGATCCTGCACATCTGCGCCAGGTTCCCTGGCAGTGTGCATGATTCCTTTATACTGTCCCAATTGTTCATCCCCACCATGTTCGAGGGACATCCCCCACGGTTGCTGGTTGCTGAGCGACAGGGGTTATCCATTGCGGTTGTGGCTGATGACGCCTATATGGAAGCCACAGACCGACGGGGAGCGCCGCTACAATGATGCCCATGCAGCGACTAGGAGTGTAGTCCAGAGGTGCTTTGGGCTGCTGAAGATGCGCTTCAGTTGCCTGGACTGCTCTGGGGGCCCTCCAGTACCCGTCGGAGAGGTTCGGCTGCATTGTTGTGGTCTGCTGCGTCCTGCACAACATAGCCCAGCAGAGGGGCGATGTGCTAGAAGAGGAGGAGGAGGAGGAGGATGGTCAGGATGAGGGGAACTCTTCTCCAGATGAGGGGGATGGCGAGGGGGAAGCCGATGTCATGGGACATGGGGGATGGACAGCAACAGGAGACTGCCCAGCCCCGCCGGCTGGGCCAGCACGCACAGGTGTCGCTGGTAGCTGCACGTTTCAGCGACCACGGTGGGGGTAAGTAGTGATGGGCATGGGCACAGACAGCAGAGTTCGGCACCTCCCCCACCACCGCCCACCCTCACCTGCCCCACCACCACATCACCCATACCTATCCACCACCACATCACCCGCATGCATACCACTCCTCCATGACACATTCACCTGCGGCACAACGGGATGGGGGCACACGGTTGATGGTGTAAGCGGGTCTGGTACAAGGCATGGACGATGATGACAGCCCGCTGTGCGATGGGCTCCGAGCCATACATCGTTCGACAATGTCTGACTCATGGCCACATCAAGACCCTCCACCTGGGTGGACCCTGCACGCGACCCAGACTCTGCATCCCATGACCCTGTCGTATGGCTGGGGGCGGGTTGGTGTTGGAGAACCATTGGGGGGGAGGGGAGGGCGGGGCCGCACGTCACACGCACCGGAGCTCTACTTCTATCACAGCACCCCTCACACACACTGGCACACAGTCCTCGCCCCACCCCCACACACATTGAACAGAGCACAGAGGCAGCTCACAGAGGTGTGGAATGTGTTTAATAACAGACGTCCTGTACATGTGCCCTAGCCTATCTAACTAATCTGTGCCCTGCACCCCTGTCAACTTACTCATCAGTGTCTACCTTTCTGGCCTTACGGGCCCTATGACTACGTCTCGGTGTTCCCCCAGACGGTACAGCAGAACTGGAGGTGGACTGCTGTGATTCCTGCCCTGTGACTAGGGTCCCCTTTGGTGGCCGTTTCCTGGGGCGGCCCTGCCTGGATGGACCAGGCTGCACCTCAGGCAATTGGGATGGCGTGGTGCCACCCTGTTCTGCCCGCTGCCCACCAGATGCACCAGGGATGGTAGGGGGGGAGGCCGAGTTGGCACGGGGTTCCGGGACCCCCCTGCAGGGGGACCCGGAACGGGCCCCAGCGCCTCCTCCTCCCTCGGGGTATCCGGTGGCCCCCGGGGCTCTCCATGGGATGGGGGTACGAGCGTATCCAGCACCCGGGGCACCACCATCAGCTGGCGCTGCCAGTCCTGGAGGCCCGTGCTGGTATCGGCCAGGATCTGGACTTTCGCAGCCATGGAGCTCAGGGAGTTCGCTGTCCCTGTCTGGCTCTGTACAACGCCGACCATCACCCGGGCAATGGCACTGATGCTCTCAGCGATGGCCTGCTGGGACTGGGCCGTGGCCTGCTGGGACTGATATGGTCCACAAAACCTAGCTTTTAAAGGCTCACCTACCACTGGGAACAACACTAAAACTTTATCTCCACTGGCAAAACTATGAACTTTGGATTTCTTGTACGCTACCCGTTTCATCACATTTTGTGCATGTTTCAAATGTTGTCTAGCCAATTCACCTGCTCTATTTAATCGTTCCCTAAAATTTGACACGTAATCCAATGGTGTAATTTCCAATTTCTCACCCACCAATTTTTCCTTAATCAATTTAAGTGGTCCTCTTACCTCATGACCAAAAATTAGTTCAAAAGGACTAAATTTGGTAGACTCATTAGGTGCATCCCTAATTGCAAACAATACGAATGGGATTCCTTTATCCCAATCCTCTAGATAATCTTGACAATACGCCCTCAACATTGTCTTTAATGTCTGATGCCCCCTCTCTAACGCTCCCTGTGATTCTGGATGGTACGCAGTTGATTTAAATTGTTTTATTCCTAAGCTATCCATAATGTCTTTGAATAACTTTGAAGTAAAATTTGATCCTTGATCCGATTGAATTTCTGTGGGTAGTCCATATCTCGTAAAGAATTTAAGTAACGCCTCCAGAATCCTTTTAGCTGTAATATTACGTACTGGAATGGCCTCTGGAAACCTAGTAGACGCAGCCATTATAGTCAAAAGATATTGATTCCTGCTTTTTGTTTTAGGAAGCAGTCCTACACAATCAATTAAGACCCTCGTAAAAGGTTCCTCAAATGCTGGAATGGGTATTAAGGGCACTGGTTTTATCACTGCTTGAGGTTTTCCTATCACTTGACATGATTGACAAAATTTAACTACATCGTTATGTAGTCCAGGCCAATACAAATGTTTCTGGATTTTAGCTTGAGTTTTCCTTATTCCCAAATGACCTCCCACTGGTACCACATATGCAACTCCAACACCTCCTTTCGATACCCTACCGGCAATACTACTTGATGAACTTCTGCCCACTTTTCATCCGCCTGCATGTGTACAGGTCTCCATTTTTTCATCAAGACATCACTTTTACGGTAATAACACTCTGGTATACTCTCAGATTCCTCTTCCATATATGCTTTCTGATATATCCATTTTATTTCTACATCTTTCTGTTGTAACTCTGCAAATTTTCCTGAACTGAAAATATCCACCTCATCCTCCACCTGTTCTTGTTCTTTTCCAACCATCTGATCAAAAATAATTTCTGATAATTGCACTTCAACTTCATCTTCACTCTTTGATTTCTCCTCTTGGCTTAACCTGTGACTTTGCGACCTTGTTACTACACAATCCGGAAAAATCTCAGGATATTCGTCCTTCAACCCTTCAGTTGTCTGATTTTCCACTGGCTTATCAACCACAGTAGGCATCACTCCCACCTGCGATCCAGCTACATCATTCCCCAAGATAAACTGTATTCCTGGATAAGATAGTTTATCTATTACTCCTACTATCACTTCACCACTCTTCACTGGACTTTCCAACCTTACCTTATATAATGGAACTCTACTCCTCTCATCTGAATTCCACACATCACCACCTTTTCTGGCAACATTCTTCCCAAACTACATAATTCCTCATCTCTTACCATTAAAGATTGACTAACCCCTGTATCTCTTAAAGTTGTGACTTCTTTACCTGCTCCTCCTGAAACACATGAGTAAACTTTACCCACACAAGTACATTCTTTACAGACATCTGGCACCTTCTTAACAATCACTTCTTGACCAGGCTGTACAATCATTTGCACCTCCTTCGCTTCCCTTGGGCTTTCATTTACCATTCTAACAAATCCCACTGTCTTATCCTGTTTTACCACATCAGCCTTTCCAGTGCTTTTCTTCAACCACCAACACTGACTTTACATGGCCTAGTTTATTACAGTGAAAACATTTGAAACGTTTCATTTCTTTTCCACACTCCTGGATTTCTTTTTTAATCTGGGGTACACTCTCTTTATTGTCTCCCATTAGATCACCTTTACCTTTACCACTTGAGTGTTGCTCTTCAAGCACACGGCTTGTTCCCCAGGTGTGATATTACAATAATGGACACGTGGTTTTTAACACAAAACAATGTTTATTCCATGAACTCAACTTAACCTGTTAAATAAACATTGGATCCCTTGACACCCCTTACTTCAAAGATAACCCCGAAAATAATACAACACTAAATAGTCCCTCAAAATGTTCCTTCAAACATCCAAAAGGCTTCAAACCTTCAAAACAGTACCACACTAGGTCACAGAATATATATATTTTCTGTTGGATGGCAGAGATATGTCAGCTTGGTTGACTTCAGCTCCAGCACCTTGCTTTTCTTCCTGCAGCTCTCTGGAAACACACAGATACACCCAAGCTGCTTTCTCCAACTGAAACCAAAAGCAGACATGAGCTCAGCTCCCCCCCTATGACATCACTTCAGTAATATGCTCAGCTTCATCTGTTAAAGGTACATTTCTTCAGCATCCAATTCTTAAAGGCACTCTCACATGACAAGGTAAGAAATAACAAGGGGAAGAAGACACTGGTGTGGGTAGTCTATAGGCCCCCAGACAGTAGCTATACTGTAGGATGAAGAATAAATCAGGAGATGATAAAGGCATGTAAAAAAGATAGTACTTTAATCATGGGTGTCTTTAATCTTCATGTAGGTTGAGAAAATCAAATTGGCAGAGGGAGCTATGTGGAAGAATTCATTGATTGTATTTGGGATAGTTTCCTCGAACAATATGTTATGGATCCAACCGGGGATCAGGCTATTTTGGATTTTGTAATGTGTAATGAGGCAGGTTTAATAAACGATCTCATAGAAAAAGGTCCCGGAGGAAGCAGTGATCTTAACATGGTAGAAATTAACATTCAATTTGAGAGTGAGAAATGTGGGTCAAAAACAACTGTACTGCACATAAACAAGGGTAATTATAAAGGAATGAGGACAGAGTTGGCTGAAATAGGTTGGAAAGGAGTTTAGCAGGAAAGATGGTTGATCACCAATAGCAGGCGTTTCTGAAAAATAGTTCATGACTCAGAAAAATAGTTCATATATCCCAGTGAGGAAGAAGGATTCTAGGAAGGGACTAAATCAACCTGGTTAACCAAGGAAGTAAAGGATAGTATTACACTGAAAGAAAAAAAACCATATAATATGGCAAAGATTAGTGGTAAGCCAGAGGATTGGGAAAGTTTAAAACCAATAAAAGATGACAAAAAAAATAAAGAGGGAGAAATTAAGCTTTGAGGGAAAACTAGCAAGTAATATAACAATGGAGAGCAAAAGTTTCTTTAAACATATAAAAAGGAAGAGAAAGGCCAAAGTGAACATAGGCTCCTGTCATGTGAGAGTACCTTTCAGAAATGGGTGTTTTTATCGAATAACTGTAGTGGGTGTACTTTAAGAAATGGGTGTTCATTACTGCATGATGTCAGAGAGTGGGTGGAGCTTGTTTGTCTGTCTGCTTTACTTTTGTTTTTGAGTAGGCTGCTTTAGAATGAGGTTTTAGTTTTGTTTTCAGAGAGAAGAGCTGCAGTGAAAGCCAGCAGATGTGCATGGATCTCTCGACAAGCTAAAGAGTGTTCATTTGGGTGATTTCAAAGGGATAACTGCTCTCATTAGAGAATTTAAACCTGATCTCTGTGTTAAAAGGGTCTTTTGTCTTCTGGATGTTGTTTGGGAATTTATTAAGGATTACTTAGTGTTGTATTCTTTGGGGGTTGTATTTGAATTGATGGTTGCTAAGATGTTTACTGGATGTTTTAAAAAGGTTAACTTGAGTTCACAGAATAAACATTGTTTTGCTTTAAAAAATACTTTTCCATTTCTGCTGTACCACACCTGTAGAGTGGGCCGTGTGCTCCCCATACCACAATCTATTAAAAGTTGTGGGTCAGGTGAACTCCATGATACACTTTGGGATTCTCTAAACCCTGGCCCATAACACTCCTTAGAAAATGAGACTGGGAAATAATAATTGGGAACCAGAAAATGGCAGAGGAGTTGAACAAATACTTTGCATCAGTCCTCACGGCGGAAGATACAAATAACTTTCCAAAAATAAATAATCAAGGGGAAGAAGGGGGAGGAAATAAATACAACAACAATCACTTGGGAAAATGTACTCGGGAAACTAATGGAGTTAAAGGCTGGTCGATCCCGGTCTTGATCGGTTGCATCCCAGAATATTAAACGAAGTAGCTACAGAGATAATGAATGCACTATTAGTAATCTCCCAACAATTCTTAAATTCTGGGAAAGTCCCAGAGGACTGGAAAACTGCCAATGTTACACCTTTGTTCAAAAAAGGAGGGAGACAAAAAGCAGGTAACTATTGTCCAATTAACCTAACTTCTGTCACTGGGAAAATGTTAGAGTCCATTATAAAAGATGTAATAGCAGAGCACTTAGAAATGCATAATAAAACCAAACAGAGTCAGCATAGCTTCATGAAGGGAAAATCATGCCTGACAAATTTATTCAAATTCTTTGAGGTGGTCACAAGCAATATAGATGAAGATGAACCAGCAGATGTAATATACTTGAATTTCCAAATAGCGTTCAATAAGGTTCCGCACAAAAAGCTACTTAATAAGATAAGAGCCCATGGTGTTGGGGGGGAAGTATATTCGCATGGATAGAGAATTGGCTAACTGATTGAAGACGGAGAGTTGGGATAAGAGAAGCTTTTTCAGAATGACAACCTGTAACCAGTGGAGTGCCACAGGGATCCGTGCTGAGGCCACAATTATTCACAATATATATTAATGACTTGGATGAGGGAAGTGAATGAACTATAGCCAAGTTTGACACGAAAATAGGTGGGATGTTCTGCCAAGGTTCTTGTTTACCTTTCAAGCTCTCCCAATCTTTATACCAAAGGCCTTTTTTCTGAAAGTGGACACGGTCATCTCAGACCTTGTATGAGCGGGGAAGGTGCCGAGGGTGGGGAGGACCCTGTTACAGAGGCAGAGCCAGCAGGGAGATTTGGCATTGCCAAACGTGCTTCATTATTATTGGGCGGCAAATGTGGACAAGGTGCGCCGGTTGTGGGAAGGAGAAGGGATAGAGTGGGTTGGGATGGAAGTGGAATCTTGTAAGGGGTCTAGTTTGAGGGCTATGGTGACGGCAGGTTTGCCAATGGCTCCGAGCAGGCCAGCAGCACGGTTCAATTCCCGTACCAGCCTCCCTGGACAGGTGCCGGAATGTGGCGACTAGGGGCTTTTCACAGTAACTTCATTTCAAGCCTACTTGTGACAATAAGCGATTTTTATTTCATTTGGTAGCAAGAATAATGGAGCTGAATATTATTTAAATGGAAACAGACTGCAGAAGATTAGCACAGAGGGACCTCGTGCATAAATCACAAAAAGCTAGCATGCATGTTCAGCAGGTAAATGGGATAATAAATGGAATGCTGGCCTTTATTTCAAAGAGAACGGAATCTAAAAATAGGGAAGTCCTGCTAAAGCTATACATGGCACAAGTTAGACCACACCAAGAATACTATGAACAGTTTTTATCCCCTTATCTCAGAAAACATATACTGACATTGGAGGCAGTCCAGAGAAGGTTCACAAGGTTGATCTTGGTATGGAGCGATTTTCTCATGAGGGTCAGTTTGAGTAGATTGGCGTTTAGAAGAATGAGAGGGGACCTTATTGAGAAATATAGGATTCTCAGGGGGCTTGACAGGGTAGATTCTGAAAGGATCTTCCTTATGGAAGAGTCTAGGAACAGAGGGCATAATCTCAGACTAAGGGGTCGTCCATTTAAGATGGAGCTGAGGAGGAATTTCTTCCCTCAGAGGGTAGTGAATCTGTGGAATTCTCTACCGCAGAGAGCTTAGAGGCTGGATCATCAGTATGTTCAAGGCTGAGATAGACAGACTTTTAATCAGTAAGGGAATCGAGGGTTATGGGGATAAGGTAGGAAAGTGGAGTGGAGGATTTTGAAAACTGTAGCAAGATCGGATAGAGTCAGCATGGATTCGTGAAAGAGAAATCATACCTAACAAATCTACTGGATTTCTTTAAGGATGTATCAAGTAGAGTTGATGAAGGGGAATTAGTGGATGTGGTTTATTTGGACTTTCAGAAGGTTTTCAACAAAGTCTCACATAAGAGATGAGCATGTAAGATTAAAGTTCATGGGATTGGGGGCCGTGTATTGGGGTGGAAGGAAAACAGGTTGGCAGACAGGAAACAAAGAATAAGAATAAATGGGTCTTTTTCCAAATGGCAGGTAGTGATTAGTAGGGTACCACAGAGATTGGTGCTGAGACCCCAGCTATTCACAATATATATCAATGATTTAGATGAGGGAACAAAACGTAATATCTCCAAATTTGCAGATGACATAAAACTGGGTGGGAGGGTGAGCTGTGAGGAGGATGCAGAGATCCTTCAGTGTGATTTGGACAAGTTGAGTGAGTGGCCAAATGAATGGCAGATGCAGCATAATCTGGATAAATGTGAGGTTATCCACTTCGGTAGCAAAAACGGGAAGACAGATTATTATCTGAATGCCCATAGGTTAGGAGGGGGGAATGTGCATCGAGACCTGGGTGTCCTCGTTCACGAGTCACTGAAGGTAAGCATGCAGGGGCAGCAGGCGGTAAAGAAGGGAAATGGTACGTTGGCCTTCATGGCGAGAGGATTCAAGTTCAGGAGCAGGGCTGTCTTGCTGCAATTATACAGGACCTTGGTAAAGCCATACCTGGAATATTGTGTGCAGTTTTAGTCTCCTTAGCTGAAGAAGGGTGTTCTTGCGATAAGGGGAGTGCTGAGAAAGTTTACCAAACTGATTCCTGAAATGGCAGGACTGACGTAGAGGAGCGATTGAGTCGGTTAGCATTGTGTTCGCTGGAATTCAGAAGAATGAGGGGTGATCTCATATACAGGCAAATGGGGTTAGCTTAGATGGTTTTTTTGGTTGGCATGGACCAGTTTGGGCTGAAGGGCCTGTCTCCATGCCGTAGATTCTATGATTCTATGACTAGACAGGTTAGATGCAAGAAGGATGTTCCTGATGGTTGGGATATCCAGAACCAGGGGCGAGATTCTCCAACCCCCCGCCGGGTCAGAGAATCGCTGGGGGCTGGCGTGAATCCCGCCCCCGCTGGTTGCCGATTTCTCCGGCACCGGAGATTCGGCGGAGGCGGGAATCGCGCCGCGCCAGTTGGCGGCCCCCCCCCCCCGCGATTCTCGGGCCCGGATGGGCCGAAGTCTCGCTGCTGGAATGCCTGTCCCGCCGGCATGGATTAAACCACCTCTCTTACCGGCGGGACAAGGCGGTGCCGGCGGGCTCCGGGGTCCTGGGGGGGGGGGGGGCGTGGGGCGATCTGGCCCCGGGGGGTGCCCCCACGGTGGCCTGGCCCGCGATCGGGGCCCACCAATCCGCGGGCGGGCCTGTGCCGTGGGGGCACTCTTTTCCTTCCACCTTCGCCACGGTCTCCACATGGCGGAGGCGGAAGAGACTCCCTCCACAGCGCATGCGCGGGGATGCCGTGAGCGGCCGCTAACGCTCCCGCGCATGCGCCGTCCGGCAATTTCATTTCTGCGCCAGCTGGCGGGGCACTTCCACCAGCTGGCGGGACGGAAATCAGTCCGACGCGGGCCTAGCCCCTCAAGGTTGGGGCTCGGCCCCCCACGATGTGGAGGATTCCGCACCTTTGGGGCGGCGCAATGCCCGACTGATTTGCGCCGTTTTTGGCACCGGTCTGCGGACATCGCGCCGATACCGGAGAATTTCGCCCCATGGGTCCCAGTCTGAGGATACAGGGGAGACCACTTAGGACAGAGATGAGGAGACATTTCTTCATTCAGAAAGTGGTCGGACTGTGGAATTAGCTCGCTCAAAAAGCAGTGGGGGGCAAAACTCTGTATGTTTTCAAGGCGCAGTTAGATATAGCAAAGCGGGGTCAAAGGATATGGGAGGAAGGTGGTATCTGGCTATTGAATTTGCATGTTCAACCATGATCATAATGAATGGCAGAGCAGGGATGAATGGCCTCCTCCTGCTCCTATTTTCTATGTTAAATCTTTCCAATACACCAGATGGTAGACAGTCAGAACGGGTGAGTTTCCTGGTCAACCATAATGCAGAAGGCGACATCAAACTACTGCAGTACTTTGCAAAGCAAATCATGGACCAATCCAATAGAAGTCAATGTTCACCAATTCCTCCTTCGGGCAAGCTACCTAAAGGAGGAAGAGGTGTGTTATGTTCTATGAGGTGAACGGCTGAAGCTGGGCAGAGGCTGCTGTCCTGATACTTAGGTGTTTTTTTAAATTATTGGTTCATGGGATGTGGCCGCGCTGGCTGGGCAAGCTTTTATTGCCCATCCATGAGGACAATTAAGAATCAACCACATTACTGTGGGTCTGGAATCACATGTAAGCTGGACCAGGTAAGAATGGCAGATTTCTTTCCCTTTTCCTCTTGTGCTGAACGTTGCTGTGGTAGATCAACAGGAAAAAGAGGTTAAGTGTCAAGACCATTGGGCTGGTTTTGCCATTCTGGAGACCAAGTTCTCCCGTCGGAGTAGAATCGTTTCTGGTCCCTGCCTGGCATTAGGAGCGGTGTCCAGGAGGGATTCCCTCTCCTTTTCCATGCAAATGTATGCAAGGAGGGGAGAGCGCGAGATTTGCCAGAATCCAGGTATCGGGCCGCCATTTTGAGTGGGTGGCCCGATACGGAGGTCCAGTGGCTGGCCCCCCTACCCCCACAATGTAAATCCTGACCTCTCCCCTACCACCATGAGCATAATGGGTCCCCCCACAGCACCCAAGCATGAGGGTGACTTGCCCCCCCCCCCATCAACACCCTATCAGAGCCCCCGCATCAGACCTCCCAATAGAGACACCCATCAGACACCCACATCAGATGCCCCAACAAACACCCCCATCATACCCCCACATCAAACTCCACCATTAGATCCCGCATCAGACACCCCCCAACAGAGACCCCCATCAGACCTCTCCATCAGAACCTCCATCAGATCCCTCAGCCCCCCATCACACCCCACCCGGCCATCAGACCCTCCAACAGTGATCCCAACAGAGACCCCATCAGAGCCCCCAACAGAGTCATCCACCAGACAACCACATTAAACCCCCCATTAGATTGCCCCCATCAGATCCCCCCGACAAAGACCCCCATCAGGCCCCCCATCAGACCACCCATCAGACCACCCATCAGATGCCCTACAGTCCCCCATTAGACTCCCAGACCACCATCAGACCCTCCCAACAGAGACCCCCATCAGAGACCCCATCAGACCAATGACCCTCCTCTGAGACCTCGACCTGAAGGTTGGAGCAGTACAGATTGTTGTGAAAAATCAATGCATTTTCACTGACCCTTTTGTAACATCTGCTGCCTCAGAAAAAAATACTCAAAGCAGCAGCTGGTACAAGTGTCAGAGGCTTCCTGGAATCCCAGTACACTTCAAAGGGTTTGAAATCTCTTGTCGACCTTTGAAATCTAGATCTTCCATTCAATTGCAAACAGCAATGCATTGCATTAGCCAGTGATTGACAGGTACACTACTCCAGAGACAGCTGCTTGGTGGAGTGTTTATTGATCTTTTCCTTCACATTTGAATGCATCTCCATTACAATGCTAACCACAATGCTTTATAAGCACTCTTGCTATGATTGACAGTTCCTCACCACATCAAAGGCAGCTAAGTGCTTCCTGTTGTGAAAAAGAGGAAGTGAAAGCACTTAGTGAAGGACTGGCAGTACCAAGTTAGGATGGTGACTTGCAGGTGGTGGTGAGCCCAAGCACCTGCTGCACTTGATTTAGTTTGATTTATTGTCATATGTACCGAAGTACAGTGGAAAGTATTTTTCTGCAGCCAAGGGAGTGTACACAGTACGTACATAGTAGACAAAAGAATAATCAACAGAGAACATTGACAAATGGTACATTGACAAACAGTGATTGGTTACAGTGCGGAACAAGGGGCCAAACAAAGCAAATACATGAGCAAGAGCAGCATAGGGCATCGTGAATAGTGTTCTTACAGGGTCTGACCTCCCAATACATGATGGGGGTGTTCAGTCTGAGGGGGAGTCATTGAAGAGTCTTGTAGCTGTGGGGAAGAAGCTGTTCCTATGTCTGGATGTGCGGGTCTTCAGACTTCTGTACCTTCTGCCTGATGGAAGGGTCTGGAAGAAGGCAATGCTTGGATGGGAGGGATCTCTGATAATGCTGTCTGTCTTCCTGAGGCAGCGGGAGGTGTATACAGAATCAATGTGCAATCTTGTGTGATGCATTGGGCGGAGTTCCCCACACTCTGCAGTTTTTTGCGATCTTGGACCGAGCAGTTGCCATACCAGGCTGTGATGCAGCCAGATAGAATGCTCTCTATCGCAATCTGTAGATATTTGTGAGAGTCGATGCAGACATGCCAAATTTTTTTAACTTCCGTAGGAAATAGAGACGTTTTTGGGCTTTCTTGACTGTTGCATCAACGTGAGTGGACCAGGACAGACTGTTGGTAATGGTGACCCCCAGGAACTGAAAGCTATCGACCATCTCCACTTCGGAGCCATTGATGCAGACAGGAGCGTGTGTCGTGCTACGCTTCCTGTCCTTATAGATGGTAGAGTTCACAGGTTTGGAAGATTCTGTCTAAGGAGCGTTGGTGAATTGCTGCAATGCATCTTATAGATGGTGCAGACTGCGCTGCCACTGTACATCGGTGGTGAGGGAGTAAATGTTTAAATTGGTGGATTGGGTGCCAATCAAGTGGAAAGCCCATTGGCAACAGGCCAAACTGGAGAAATTATTAAAGGTTCTGGCCCAGCCTTGACATTGAATTTGCAACCATTGCTCTCGAATCTCTGAGAATCTTGTCAGTTGTTGCTCTGAGTACTCAGCTCCTTGCTAATGTGATCCATCTGATGCCAAATTCCTGTCTGCTCAGCATTGTGCTCATGTGATTGTGCACTATTGACAGATTACAGGAATTGCAAGTTCCAAGTAAATAAATCCGTCACTATATGTTACGCTATGATGTCTAAGTCACAAACTCAACTTGCAGGTTTCTGCCATCCTGTCTAATCTAGTGAGGTTTGCTTTGCCAATTAGTTTCAGTGTCAGTTTTAGCAATGTAATAGCATTTGAGATTTGGCTGCTAATTAGAGTATTGAATTCCTTTCCTCTCTTCTGAACGTAGTGGCACATGAAGCAACCCAATTCTTCCATTGCTTTCACATCCAGGAGACTCTGACTTGTTTCCGTAACTATATCCCTTTTTAGCTGAACTAATTGTATACCTGACTCACAACCTCTCCTTCAGGAGATACAGGTGAAGAATTTGTCAACAAAAACACGGCTTTCCTCCGTATCCATGTTTCAGGTATCTTTAAGCAGCACAAAAGATTTGGGTTAATGTTTCAAATGATGACTTCCATTTCTATTGTAGTGAACACTAACAGTAAATGAGGAGAGTTTTTTAACGAGTAGCCAAGCTGATATCTTTACACTATCACCATAACAGTAACTCCAGTACATGAAGGAGAACGAAGCAATGCATTTTCAGATTGTTAATAGAATGCGATGCATTTGATGGAACCATTGACTCATTAGCCGCAAAGTGCTACACTGCCTTTAAGGAAAGGAATTGAACACTCCCTGACACCAGACTCTCTCTTCTGCACTTTACAGATCCGAACTGCAGTGTGTTTCAAACATTTTCTGTTTACAGTTTTTTCCTGTTTGTTTATATTAAATACAGCCATAAAACCACAAGCAGAATTATTGAACAAAACATCTTGTGTACATAAATGTGGAAGCCATTGCTTGAACAGATTGGGATGTGCCCCACAGCTTGCACCTCAAGCAGTCTATGCAGGAACTCTGACAAAATTTAGTCAGTATTTTACGCAATATTTTTGACGTCTTGGTGATAAATGAAACATAGTGTTATGACTGGTTCCTGGGCAAGGTCTTTAAAATTATGATCCTGGCTGGGCTGCGCCCACGCTGTTATGCTCCCAGGTGAGAAGGGATGAGCTGGCTCCCTTTCTTTATTATGGTTGGTCGCAACAAGGTTAATTTGAGAAGGATCCCTTCCCTTGTGAATAACTCTTCTCAGTCCAAATGTATTTCTATTTTAAAAAGAGTCATTTTATCAAATCTTTCTTGAATTTATTCATTATTAAACTGCGAGAAGAAAATAATAACACGCAACACACATACACACAGATTAGAAATGAGAAGAGAGCCCAACAATAGAAGTCATAAAGACATTGGCCGGGATTCTCCAAAACGGCGGCTAAATGTTGACGACGGTGTAAACACCAGAGTGTTTCACGCCGGGGTCAACGGGACCGAAAGAGCGCCACCAAGTGAGAACCCCTGCCTGGCCCGCCCTCACCTCGAACCTCATCCCTCACCCTGCACCTCACCCCTAACCCCACATCTCACCCCTCACCTCACCCCTAACCCCACACCTCACCCCTCACCTCACCCCTTACCTCATCCCTCACCCTGCACCTCACCCCTAACCCCACACCTCACCCCTCACCTCACCCCTTACCTCACCCCTCACCCAACACCTCACCCCTCACCCCACCCCTCACCTCACCCCTCAACCCACATCTCACCTCACCCCTCACCCCACGCCCCATCCGCCTGTCTAACCATGCAAGGTGTATTGTGTCTTGCAGGACCACCCAGCGATCGACCCGGCCCACCTGGCGGACACCGCCTCCAGCCAGCGCCAGGGCAGCCACCCCTCAGGCATCCACCTGGCCCATCAGGCGAACCTCGCCCCTGACCAGTGCCAGGACGGCCACCCCCCAGGGACTCCAGCAGCGACGGGTAGGACAGCCGCAACAACAGCCCTCCGGCCCAGTAGCCACGGCACCACGCCCAGGGGACCAACACTGAGGACACACACACCGCAACACAGGACACCAGCACAAAGGGGACAGACATGACACCACCACCCAGGGGCCCAACATGGAGGAGATGGACAGACA
Organism: Scyliorhinus torazame; assembly: GCF_047496885.1. Classification (NCBI taxonomy): domain Eukaryota; kingdom Metazoa; phylum Chordata; class Chondrichthyes; order Carcharhiniformes; family Scyliorhinidae; genus Scyliorhinus; species Scyliorhinus torazame. The sequence continues at coordinate 52,732,226 of NC_092713.1, read as the reverse complement.
TGACACAACAACCCAGGGGATCCCTGGCATCGGGTCCGATGATGACACTGACTTTCCGTCACAGCTATCTCCTACACCCTCCACTATCGCAGAGACTCTCACCTCGGTTGGGCTGTTTAGCGATGAGGCTTCTGGGACACTCACTGAAGAGCACCACTCAGCCGCTCTGGTACAGCAGGTGGAGGTAGGAGCAGCCGAGGGGCCGGACGTTCGGAGGGCAGTCCGGCCCCAGCAGCCAGCTGCCACCTAGATGTGTCCCGGGTTCCTGGAATTTCCACACCCACCCATTGACCCAATGCAGTCAGAGACCCAGGGACTTGAGATGGGGATGACAGCCGGTTTCCAGCACTTGCAGACGCAGGTGAAGGAGTGCATCCAGGAGCAGGGAATGGTGCCGGTCATGAATGCTACCCAGGCCGATACCGCACGGTTGGCGTCCGCGGTGGAGGCAACGGAAGCGACAGTGTGGGGCATGGGTCGGAGTATGCGAGGCCTGGGGCTTTCTGTGCATGCGGCCTCCGCGGCCCAGGACAGACTGCCCTCTTACAGGCAGCCTTGAGCTAGAGCCAGCTGCACATTGCAGAGGAGCTGAACACCGTGGCCCATCACAGCAGGCCATGGCCCAGTCTCAGCAGGCCATCGCTGAGAACATGGGCTCCATTGCCCAGGTGCTGGCCAGCGGCGCACAGACCCAGATAGGGATGGCCAACTCCCTGAGCTCCATGGCTGCCATGAAACAGACATACAGCATCATCTGAGGAGAAGGCAGACCAGGAGGGGCTGGAGGAAGAGCCCAAGGAGGAGCCAGACGATGGAGGAAAGGCTGCGGTGAGGGTCCGACATGCGAGGAGGACCAGGGAGGTCCTCATTGTCTTCAGATTGTCCTAGGACAAGGCTGTGACCATCAGCTCAACACATCCCACCCTGTCCAATCTCCCTCCACCCCACTTCATCCCCCCAATATCCCTACCCCCTCTTTCCTTCTGCCCTTCCCCTTCCATTTCCCCCCAGCCCATTTAACAGTGCCACCCCCCCCCACCCCCGACCACCCTGTTCCCCACTCCAAGGGTCTATATAATGTCACTCCAAGGTGATGGGCCTGTGTTGGTTCTGTCAGTGGGTCACTACACAAGGTAGGAGAGTGATGTTCAATTGCTGTGAGGAAAGCTCTGGCTCTCCTCAGTTTCTGCTAAAGTCTGACTCTCTGCTGACAGCGCGCTCACATCCATCCTCTGAATGGGGTCTGCATTGGTGGCTTTTCATAGAATCATAGAATTTACAGTGCAGAAGGAGGTCATTCGGCCCATCGAGTCTGCCCCGGCTCTTGAAAAGAGCACCCCACCCAAGCCCACATCTCCTTCCTATCCTACAACCCAGTAACCCCAAGGGCAATTTTGGACACTAAGGGCAATTTATCATGGCCAATCCACCTAACCTGCACATCTTTGGACTGTGGGAGGAAACCGGAGCACCCGGAGGAAACCCATGCACACACGGGGAGAACGTACAGACTCCGCACAGACAGTGACCCAAGCCAGGAATCGAACCTGGAACCCTAGAGCTGTGAAGCAATTGTGCTTACCACTATGCTACCGTGCTGCCCTGAGCGTAGAACACTGTGCCCAGGAGGCGGGGGGAGCAGAGGGTAATGGGGTGGATGTGTAGGTAGGCTCGCTGTGAAGATTAAGGTAACGGAGGCGTCACATGTATGAGGTGTCAATTGTTTTAATGGTGTATTTAGTGTAACAGATTTCCATTCCCCCCTAGCCATATAAACACCATCTGGCTACAAGAACAGGTCAGAGGCTAGGAAACCTGCAGTAAATAACTCACCTCCTGGTTCCCCACAGCATGTCCACAATCTATAAGACACAAATCAGGCGTGTGATGGAATACTTTCCTCTTGCCTGGATGAGTACAGCTCCAACAACACTCAAGAAGTCTGATACCATACAGGAAAAAACAACACTTGACAAACATCCACAAACATTTAATTTCCTCCACCACTGATGAACAGTGGCAGCCAAGTGTATCATCTACAAGATGTACTGCAGCAACTCACCTAGTCTCCTTAGACAGCACCACTCAATCCCAAGACCACTACCATCTAAAAGGACAAGGGCAGCAGGTAAATGCCAACACCACCACCTGGAAACTCCCCTCCACATCCTAACCTGGAAATATATTGCCGTTCCTTCACTCTTGCTGGGTCAAACTCCCTCCCTAAGAGCATTGTAGGTGTACCTGCACCTCATTGACTGCAGTGATTCACAAAGGCAGCTCAGCACCACCTTCTTTACGGCAATTAGCAGTGGGCAATAAATGCTGGCTGAGCCCACATCCCATGAATGAATTTACAAAATTACAATATTTCTATCGATGAATCAGTCACAGTGAGAACTGCGCCTTAAAGCACTAATTTGTCCATATCCACATAAAACTGTTCCAATTAACCAACAGTTTTGCTCCGCCAGTGTTTCCTTTACTCTCAGTAACATATAACCATGTGCTGATGCTGCATTCACCTCAGTTGCACAAACCCTCCCAATAATGACGGTTGTAGTCAGGCTGTAGGTACATGTTAGTATCAGTTACCGATGGTGGGTGAAACAATGGGGCATTGATAGCTCACGATTACACGCTTCAATACCTTCAAGTAAATTAGCTGGGTGTTTCCTGCACATCCCAATTGAAGGATTAGTCAGAACTCCTTGGATCTTCATCCGTGCTGCCTCTCAATTTAAAGGGGCGTTATTGCGTTCTTATAGAGTTCTCCTGTGGTTTAATCTTACAGAATTACTGACAGTTAATAGACATGCTAACCTTTAATATTGATATTGAAATGGTTGGACATTCAGATCCCAAACTCTGTATTGATAGCTGGCCACAGTGATCATGTGTTGCAAGAGATAAAGGGCTTAAAATTCCTGCTGGCAAGAATGTTCTCTTGTGAGAAAATGCAAGGGGCAGAAGGTCATAAGTTACGTAACTTGGACCTTTGCCCACTTTGCACTGCGCAGAAGTTGTCCAAAACAACTGCAGCCCAGCATAAAGTATTACGCTCACTTACTTTGTGCGGTTGTGACTTCTGGCACAGACTCTGCCAAAGATGAATATTCCAGGTAAACGTAACCCCTCTGGAAAGAATCATCTAATTCTCCTTCAAACCCTCTGTAAGGGACCCAAATTTCACTTGGCAAGTCTCTTGCTTATTTTTTGGATTGAGGCCATGATCAGTCCTGGAATCTTCCAGGGGGCCCCATTCCCACCAATCAGTCCCCACACCTGGGGTTGTAAGACCATAAGACCATAAGACATAGGAGCGGACGTAAGGCCATTCGGCCCATCGAGTCCACTCCACCATTCAAACATGGCTGATTTCAACTCCATTTACCCGCTCTCTCTCTCCATAGCCCTTAATTCCTCGAGAAATCAAGAATTTATCAACTTCTGTCTAAAAGACACTCAACGTCCCGGCCTCCACCGCCCTCTGTGGCAATGAATTCCACAGACCCACCACTCTCTGGCTGAAGAAATTTCTCCTCATCTCTGTTCTTTTTTTTTTTAATAAATATTTTATTGAAAATTTTTGGTCAACCAACACAGTACATTGTGCATCCTTTACACAACATTATAACAATACAGATAATAATGACCTTTTTATATAAACAAAAAACAACAAGTAAATAAATATTAAATAACAAAAATGAAAACTAGCCCTAATTGGCAACTGCCTTGTCACAGGCTATACCCCCCCCCCCACCCCCCACCCCCCATCCCCCCCCCCCCCCACCCCCAAGTCCTGGGCTGCTGCTGCTGCCTTCTTTTTTCCCCCATCTATCTTTCCGCAAGATATTCGACGAACGGTTGCCACCGCCTGGTGAACCCTTGAGCCGACCCCCTTAGGACGAACTTAATCCGCTCTAGCTTTATGAACCCCGCCATATCATTTATCCAGGTCTCCACCCCCGGGGGCTTGGCTTCTTTCCACATTAGCAATATCCTGCGCCGGGCTACTAGGGACGCAAAGGCCAAAACATCGGCCTCTCTCGCCTCCTGCACTCCCGGCTCTTGTGCAACCCCAAATATAGCCAACCCCCAGCTTGGTTCGACCCGGACTCCTACTACTTTTGAAAGCGCCTTTGTCACCCCCACCCAAAACCCCTGTAGTGCCGGGCATGACCAAAACATATGGGTATGATTCGCTGGGCTTCTCGAGCACCTCGCACACCTATCCTCCACCCCAAAAAATTTACTGAGCCGTGTTCCAGTCATATGTGCCCTGTGTAATACCTTAAACTGAATCAGGCTTAGCCTGGCGCACGAGGACGACGAGTTTACCCTGTTTAGGGCATCTGCCCACAGCCCCTCCTCGATCTCCTCCCCTAGCTCTTCTTCCCATTTCCCTTTTAGTTCGTCCACCATAGTCTCCCTTTCGTCCCTCATTTCCCTATATATATCCGACACCTTACCATCCCCCACCCATTTCTTTGAGATGACTCTGTCCTGCACCTCTTGTGTCGGGAGCTGCGGGAATTCCCTCACCTGTTGCCTCGCAAAAGCCCTCAATTGCATGTACCTGAATGCATTCCCTTGGGGCAACCCATATTTCTCGGTCAGCGCTCCCAGACTTGCGAACTTCCCGTCCACAAATAGATCTTTCAGTTGCGTTATTCCTGCTCTTTGCCACATTCCATATCCCCCATCCATTCCCCCCGGGGCAAACCTATGGTTGTTTCTTATCGGGGACCCCCCCAATGCTCCGGTCTTTCCCCTATGTCGTCTCCACTGTCCCCAAATCTTCAGTGTAGCTACCACCACCGGGCTCGTGGTGTAGTTCCTCGGTGAGAACGGCAATGGGGCTGTCACCATAGCCTGCAGGCTGGTCCCCCTACAGGACGCCCTCTCTAATCTCTTCCACGCCGCCCCCTCCTCCTCTCCCATCCACTTACTCACCATTGAAATATTAGCGGCCCAATAATACTCACTTAGACTCGGTAATGCCAGCCCCCCCTATCCCTACTACGCTGTAAGAATCCCTTCCTCACTCTCGGAGTCTTCCCGGCCCAAACAAAACCCATGATGCTCTTTTCTATCCTTTTAAAAAAAACCTTCGTGATCACCACCGGGAGGCACTGAAACACAAAGAGGAATCTCGGGAGGACCACCATCTTAACCGCCTGCACCCTCCCTGCCATTGACAGTGCTACCATATCCCATCTCTTGAAATCTTCCTCCATCTGTTCCACCAACCGCGTTAAATTTAGCCTGTGCAATGTGCCCCAATTCTTAGCTATCTGGATCCCCAGGTAACGAAAGTCTCTTGTTACCTTCCTCAACGGTAGGTCTTCTATTTCTCTACTCTGCTCCCCTGGATGCACCACAAACAGCTCACTCTTCCCCATGTTCAATTTATACCCTGAAAAATCCCCAAACTCCCCAAGTATCCGCATTATTTCTGGCATCCCCTCCGCCGGATCCGCCACATATAGTAGCAGATCATCCGCATATAAAGATACCCGGTGTTCTTCTCCTCCCCTAAGTATTCCCCTCCATCTCTTGGAACCTCTCAGCGCTATCGCCAGGGGCTCAATTGCCAGTGCAAACAGTAATGGGGACAGAGGACATCCCTGCCTTGTCCCTCTATGGAGCCGAAAATATGCCGATCCCCGTCCATTCGTGACCACACTCGCCACTGGGGCCCTATACAACAGCTGCACCCATCTAACATACCCCTCTCCAAAACCAAATCTCCTCAACACCTCCCACAGATAATCCCATTCCACTCTATCAAATGCTTTCTCGGCGTCCATCGCCACTACTATCTCCGTTTCACCCTCTGGTGGGGCCATCATCATTACCCCTAACAGCCTCCGTATATTCGTGTTCAGCTGTCTCCCCTTCACAAACCCAGTTTGGTCCTCGTGAACCACCCCCGGGACACATTCCTCTATTCTCATTGCCATTACCTTGGCCAGGACCTTGGCATCCACATTTAGGAGGGAAATTGGTCTGTAGGACCCGCATTGTAGCGGATCCTTTTCCTTCTTTAAGAGAAGCGATATCGTTGCTTCAGACATAGTCGGGGGCAGTTGTCCCCTTTCCTTTGCCTCGTTAAAGGTCCTCGTCAGTACCGGGGCGAGCAAGTCCAAATACTTTCTGTAAAATTCAACTGGGAATCCGTCCGGTCCCGGGGCCTTTCCCGTCTGCATGTTCCTAATTCCTTTCACCACATCTTCCACCGTGATCTGTGCTCCCAGTTCCACCCTTTCCTGCTCTTCCACCTTGGGAATTTCCAGCCGATCCAAAAAATCCATCATTCTCTCCCTCCCATCCGGGGGTTGAGCTTCATACAATTTTTTATAAAATGTCTTGAACACTTCATTCACTCTCTCCGCCCCCCGCTCCATCTCTCCTTCCTCATCCCTCACTCCCCCTATTTCCCTCGCTGCTCCCCTTTTCCTCAATTGGTGTGCCAGCAATCTGCTCGCCTTCTCCCCATATTCATACTGTACACCCTGCGCCTTCCTCCATTGTGCCTCTGCAGTGCCTGTAGTCAGCAAGTCAAATTCCACATGCAGCCTTTGCCTTTCCCTGTACAGTCCCTCCTCCGGTGCTTCCGCATATTGTCTGTCCACCCTCAAAAGTTCTTGCAGCAACCGCTCCCGTTCCTTACTCTCCTGCTTCCCTTTATGTGCCCTTATTGATATCAGCTCCCCCCTAACCACCGCCTTCAACGCCTCCCAGACCACTCCCACCTGAACCTCCCCATTGTCATTGAGTTCCAAGTATTTTTCAATACATCCCCTCACCCTTAGGCACACCCCCTCATCCGCCATTATTCCCATGTCCATTCTCCAGGGTGGGCGCCCTCCTGTTTCCTCCCCTATCTCCAAGTCTACCCAGTGTGGGGCATGATCCGAAATGGCTAGTGCCGTATATTCCGTTCCCCTCACCTTCGGGATCAATGCCCTACCCAACACAAAAAAGTCTATGCGCGAATAGACTTTATGGACATAGGAGAAAAACGAGAACTCCTTACTCCTAGGTCTACTGAATCTCCACGGGTCCACACCTCCCATCTGCTCCATAAAATCCTTAAGCACCTTGGCTGCTGCCGGCCTCCTACCAGTCCTGGACTTCGACCTATCCAGCCTTGGTTCCAACACCGTGTTAAAGTCTCCCCCCATTATCAGCTTTCCCGTCTCTAGGTCCGGGATGCGTCCTAGCATTCGCCTCATAAAGTTGGCATCATCCCAGTTCGGGGCATACACGTTTACCAAAACCACCATCTCTCCCTGTAATTTGCCACTCACCATCACGTATCTGCCCCCGTTATCCACCACTATAGTCTTTGCCTCGAACATTACCCGCTTCCCCACTAATATAGCCACCCCCCTGTTTTTCGCATCCAGCCCCGAATGGAACACCTGCCCCACCCATCCTTTACGCAGCCTAACCTGGTCTATCAGTTTCAGGTGCGTTTCCTGTAACATAACCACATCTGCTTTAAGTTTCTTAAGGTGTGCGAGTACTCGTGCCCTCTTTATCGGCCCGTTGAGCCCTCTCACGTTCCACGTGATCAGCCGAGTTGGGGGGCTTCCCACCCCCCCCCCCCCCCCCCCCCCCCTTGCCGGTTAGCCATCATCTTTTTCCAGCTTCTCACCCAGTTCCCACGCAGCTGTATCTCCCCCAGGCGGTGCCCCCCCGCCCATCCTCTCCCGTACCCACTCCCCCCTTTCCCCAGCAGCAGCAACCCAGTAATTCCCCCCTCCCACCCCCCCCGCTAGACCCCCCGCTAGCGTAATTACTCCCCCCATGTTGCTCCCAGAAGTCAGCAAACTCTGGCTGACCTCGGTTTCCCCCCGTGACCACGGCTCGCATCGTGCGACGCCCCCTCCTTCCTGCTTCTCTATTCCCGCCATAATTATCATAGCGCGGGAACCAAGCCCGCGCCTCTCCCTCGGCCCCGCCTCCCATGGCCAACGCCCCATCTCCTCTCCCTCCCCACCTCCCCCCATCACCACCTGTGGGAGAAAGAAAAGTTACCATACCGCAGGATTAGAACATAAAACCCCTCTTCGCCCCCCCCATTCGCCCCACCACTTTGTCCAAACGTTCTTTTTCATAATCCACTCATTCCAGTTTTTCTTCTACAATAAAAGTCCACGCTTCATCCGCCGTCTCAAAGTAGTGGTGCCTCCCTTGAAATGTGACCCACAGTCTTGCCGGTTGCAGCATTCCAAATTTTATCTTCCTTTTGTGAAGTACCGCCTTGGCCCGATTAAAGCTCGCCCTCCTTCTCGCCACCTCCGCACTCCAGTCTTGATAAACGCGGATCACCGCGTTCTCCCATTTACTGCACCGAGTTTTCTTCGCCCATCTAAGGACCATTTCTCTATCCTTAAAACGGAGGAATCTCACCACTATGGCTCTGGGAGTTTCTCCTGCTCTCGATCCTCGCACCATAACTTGGTACGCTCCCTCCACCTCCAACGGACCCGTCGGGGCCTCCGCTCCCATTAACGAATGCAGCATCGTGCTCACATATGCCCCGACGTCCGCCCCCTCCACACCTTCAGGAAGGCCAAGAATCCTCAGGTTGTTCCTCCTTGCGTTGTTTTCCAGTGCCTCCAACCTCTCCACACATCGTTTCTGGTGTGCCTCCTGTATCTCCGACTTCACCACCAGGCCCTGTATATCGTTCTCATTCTCGGCTGCTTTCGCCTTCACGACCCGAAGCTCCTGCTCCTGGGTCTTTTGTTCCTCCTTTAGCCCTTCGATCGCCTGTAGTATCGGGGCCAACAACTCTTTCTTCATTTCCTTTTTTATCTCCCCCACGCAGCATTTCAAGAACTCTTGTTGTTCAGGGCCCCATATGAAACTGCCACCTTCCGACGCCATCTTGGTTTTTGCTTGCCTTCCTTGCCGTTGTTCCAAAGGATCCGCTGCAATCCGGCCACTTTCCTCTCCTTTTTCCATCCGTGTCCAGGGGGAACACCCTCCTGGTTTACCGCACGGTGTTTTTAGCCATTAAAATTGCCGTTGGGGCTCCTATCAAGAGCCCAAAAGTCCGTTTCACAGGGAGCTGCCGAAACGTGCGACTCAGCTGGTCATTGCCGCACCCGGAAGTCCCTCATCTCTGTTCTAAAGTGACTCCCTATTATTCTAAGGCTGTGCCCCCGGGTCCTAGTCTCCCCTGCTAATGGAAACAACTTCCTTACGTCCACCCTATCTAAGCCATTCATTATCTTGTAAGTCCCCTCAACCTCCGAAACTCCAATGAATATAATCCCAGGATCCTCAGACGTTCATCAAATGTTAGGCCTACCATTCCTGGGATCATCCATGTGAATCTCCGCTGGACCCGCTCCAGTGCCAGTATGTCCTTTCTGAGGTGTGGGACCCAAAATTGCTCACAGTATTCTAAATGGGGCCTAACTCGTGTTTTAAAAAGCTTCAGAAGTACATCCCTGCTTTTATATTCCAAGCCTCTTGAGATGAATGACAACATTGCATCTGCTTTCTTAATTACGGACTCAACCTGCAAGTTTACCTTTAGAGAATCCTGGACTAGGACTCCCATGTCCCTTTGCACTTCAGCATTATGAATTTTGTCACTGTTTAGAAAATAGTCCATGCCTCTATTCTTTTTTCCAAAGTGCAAGACCTCGCACTTGCCCACGTTGAATTTCATCAGCCATTTCTTGGACCACTCTCCTAAACTGTCTAAATCTTTCTGCAGCCTCCCCACCTCCTCAATACTACCTGCCCCTCTACCTATCTTTGTATCATCGGCAAACTTAGCCAGAATGCCCCCAGTCCCGTCATCTAGATTGTTAATATATAAAGAGAACAGCTGTGGCCCCAACACTGAACCCTGTGGGACACCACTCGTCACCGGTTGCCATTCCGAAAAAGAACCTTTTATCCCAACTCTCTGCCTTCTGCCTGACAGCCAATCGTCAATCCATGTTAGTACCTTGCCTCGGATACCATGGGCCCTTATTTTACTCAGCAGTCTCCCGTGAGGCACCTTATCAAAGGCCTATTGGAAGTCAAGCTAGATAACATCCATTGGCTCTCCTTGGTCTAACCTATTTGTTATCACTTCAAAGACTCTAACAGGTTTGTCAGGCACGACCTCCCCTTACTAAATCCACGCTGACTTGTCCTAATTTGACCCTGCACTTCCAAGAATTTAGAAATCCCATCCTTAACGATGGATTCTAGAATCTTGCCAACAACTGAGGTTAGACTAATTGGCCTATAATTTTCCAACTTTTTTCTTGTTCCCTTCTTGAACAGGGGGGTTACAACAGCGATTTTCCAATCCTCTGGGACTTTCCCTGACTCCAGTGACTTTTGAAAGATCATAAGTAACTATTTCTTCAGCTATCTCCTTTAGAACTCTAGGATGTAGCCCCTCTGGGCCCGGAGATTTAACAATTTTTAGACCTCTTAGTTTCTCTAGCACTTTCTCCTTTGTGATGGCTACCATATTCAACTCTAACCCTGACTCTCCTGAATTGTTGGGACATTACTCATGTCTTCTACTGTGAAGACTGACGGAAAGTACTTATTTAGTTCCTCAGCTATTTCCTTGTCTCCCATCACTCGATTATCAGCGTCATTTTGGAGCAGCCCAATGTCTACTTTTGCCTCCCGTTTGTTTTTAATGTATTGAAAGAAACTTTTACTATCATTCCTAATGTTACTGGCTAGCCTACCTTCATATTTGATCATCTCCTTCCTTATTTCTCTCTTTGTTATCCTCTGTTTGTTTTTGTAGCCTTCCCAATCTTCTGACTTCCCACCATTATAGGCTTTCTCTTTTGCTTTGATGCATTCCCTGACTTCCTTTGTCAGCCATGGCTGCCTAATATCCCCTCTGATAACCTTTCTTTTCTTTGGGATAAACCTCTGTACTGTGTCCGCAATTACTCCCAGAAACTCCAGCCATTGCTGTTCTACTGTCTTTCCCACTAGGCTCTGCTCCCAGTCGATTTTCGTCAGTTCCTCCCTCATGCCCCTGTAGTTACCTTTATTTAACTGTAACACCTTTACATCTGATTCTACCTTCTTTCTTTCAAATTGCAGACTGAATTCTACCATATTATGATCACTGCCTCCTAAGTGTTCCCTTACTTTAAGATCTTTTATCAAGTCTGGCTCATTACATAACACTAAGTCCAGAATGGCCTGTTCCCTCGTGGGCTCCATCACAAGCTGTTCCAAAAAGCCCTCCTGTAAACATTCAATGAATTCCCTTTCTTTGGGTCCACTGGCAACATTATTTACCCAGTCCACCTGCATATTGAAGTCCTCCAGGATCACTGTGACCTTGCCTTTCTGACATGCCCTTTCTATTTCGTGGTGCATTTTGTGCCCCTGGTCCTGACCACTGTTAGGAAGCCTGTACATAACTCCCATTATGGTTTTTTTGCCTTTGTGGTTCCTCAACTCGACCCACACAGACTCCACATCATCTGACCCTATGTCGTTTAGTGCCATTGATTTAATTTCATTCCTAATTAACAAGCAACCCCGCCCCCTCTGCCCACCTCTCTGTCTTTTCGATAGGTTGTGAATCCCTGGATGTTTAAATACCAGTCCTGAACCCCCTGCAACCACGTCTCTGTGATGCCTACCACATCATACCTGCCAGTCACAATCTGGGCCACAAGCTCATCTACCTTGTTCCGTACACTGCGCGCATTTAAATATAGCACCTTTAATTCTCTATTGACCGTCCCTTTTTGTTTTCTTAGCGTGGTGGACCTTGGTTTACTGAGCCTTTCCATACACTGTGTCAAATTTTGTGAGATGGGGACTATCGTAGCCTCTCCTGAGTTCTGTCTTTTCGTGCTTTTTTGTATTCCTAAGCAGCTACGCCTCCCACTGATTACTTCACCTCTTGGTTCCCTGACTTTCCCTTCCCCCCAATCTCTAGTTTAAAGTCCTATTGACCGCCCTATTTACTCTTTTCACCAGAACACTGGTCCCAGCTCGGTTCAGGTGGAGACCATCCCAACGGTATAGGTCCCCCCGTCCCAAAACTGATGCCAGTGTCCCATGAAAAGGAACCCCTCTTTCCCACACCACTCTTTCAGCCAAGTGTTAACTTCCCTTATTCTTGCCTCCCTATGCCAATTTGCACGTGGCTCGGGCAGTAATCTGGAGATTATGACCCTTGAGGACCTGTTTTTTAATGTGAATCCTAGCTCTTTATAATCATTAAACAGGTCCTCTTTCCTAGACTTGCCTATGTTGTTGGTACCGACATGGACCACAACAACTGGATCCTCCCCCTCCCTCTCCAGTATCCTTTGAACCCGGTCAGAGATGTCCCACACCCTAGCACCGGGCAGGCAACATACCATGCGGGACTCTTTATCCTGCTCACAAAGGATACTATCTATCCCCCTGATAATAGAATCCCCTATTTTATGAGGTGCCATATTCCTCACCATCCGTCCCACTTCAATCTAAAAGTCGGTCGTCAGCCAACCCACTCAAACACCGGTTACACTCCAGCAATCTTACATTGTTTGACGTCCACTAATCTGTTGTCCTAGCAGAGCAGTATTAAGCGGTGCCACTGCTGGGATTACAGGTAGTCCCCAAGGAAGAAGGCCGATGGGACCCAGACTTAAATGTTAAGACAGATTTTCGATGGGCCTATCTCGGGGGGCGGGGGTGTGGATGGTAGCTGTAATATCCTGCCGATGGTTGCTGGTATCGATCTTGTCTGGCCTTTCCAGAGGTAAATAAATCCAACCCCTGGTCTACTTGGCATATTAGCCTGCCAATCTTCTGTCAGATCAGGACACGGGAATTCCCAGCCTGAGTGTGAGTCCTCTCAGCTGCACACGCTCTTCAGATACTGAATTAGGCTCTACCTCTTAAAAGGCCCAGGGATCCCAGCAGAGAAGGCTGATATCTTTCTGGTAGTAATAAGCTCACCAACAGGCAAATTCTATGCAAAAAGGGCAGGCAATAGGCTTCCTGTATTCCCAGCCCTAACGTCAACCATTTGAGTGCTTAGTAAAAGCCAGTGATTGGCTTTCTCTTGTCAGGAATGAATCCATTAAAGATAGACTGGCCTTTCCTTTCCTGCTGCCATTCAACAGTAAGACATGAAGACTATGTTTTGCAATAGAATAAACAAAAATACAGCTGTAGTCACCTGTACCAGATTGGCAAGAAAGGACAACCGGCTTGAGTGAAGCAGATGTTTATTCTTTTTGTTAAACAAGAATCCAACAGCTTCATGGTCACTTTTACAAGCACCAGCTTTTTATTCCCAGCCGTTTTTAAACCCAGGGAACTCTGGGCAGATCATAGAATCATAGAATCCCTACAGTGCAGAAGGAGGCCATTCAGCCCATCGAGTCTACACCAACTTTTGTGTAAGAACGCCTTACCTAGGCTTAGTCCCCCACCCGATCCCCACAACCCCACCTAACTGCTACATTTTTGGACTGTGAGAGGAAACTGGAGCACCCGGAGGAAACCCACGCAGACACGGGAAGAATGTGCAAAATCCACACCGACAGTCACCCAAGGTTGGAATCAAAACCAGGTCAAATCAAAAACCAATTCTCTTGAGAAGAATTTTATTTTTAAAAAAGTGGTAAAGGGGAGAAGGGAGGGGAAAAGAAAAAGGGGGAAAAAAGGAGGCGAAGAAAGGGCAAAAAAAGGAGGGGGGGAAAACGGGGGGAAAAAATGCCAGAAGGGAGCGAAAGCAGAGGGAGAAGGGGCACAAAAGCAGACGGGGCAATGTGCGAGCCCGTTCAGACGAGCTAATCAGTGCACGAAGCGGCGGAACGGAAGGTTCGCCGCAACAAAAAGAACTGGGCAGACAGGAGCATTTTCCCCCTGGGCCAGGGGGGAACTGGAACTGGAAGGCAGCCTTTGCCGAGGCGCTGAGGAAACAGCAGCAGGGAAACAAGGCAGAGGCCAGAGCAGACATAGAGGCCGCAGTGCAGGTAGCAATGGCCAAGACCCTGGCGGAAGTGCAGCTCGCCCTGGGCAGAGCAGAGGAGAAACTGGAAGACCAAGAGGCGACCATTAAGGAGCTGGAGAAAGCCACGACTGACATGAGCGACCGGATCACGGCCCTGGAGAAGGAGGTGGCGAGACTGGGCACAACGCAGGGGAATCTGAAGGGCAAAGTGGACGATCAGGAAAACCGCTCGAGAAGGCAAAATGTCAGGATAGTGGGCCTGCCAGTGGGCATCAAGGGTAGAAATCCCACGGCATACGTGGCAGAGATGCTGGGCAACTTAGTGGAGAGGAAAACTTTCCCCAACCCAGCAGAAATGGACAGAGCACACCATTCGCTGTGCCCGAAGCCCAGGGCAGGGGACCACCCGAGAGCAGTTATAGCTAAATTGCACCGGTACCAAGACAGGGAAACAATCCTGCGCTGGGCCAGGAAAAACAGAACCTGCAAATGGGAAGGACACTCCAATAGAATTTACGAGGACATTGGGGCAGACCTAGCCAGGATACGGGCGGAATTCAAGAGAGCGAAAGCAGCTCTTCACAAGAACGAAGCAAAACTCTTGGTCACATACCAAGAAGGAGAATACTTCTTCACAGCCCCCACCAAAGCAAACAAGTTTGTCGAGGATCACATTGTGATCCAAAAAGACGAGGTGTTGGGTGTCTTAAAAAATATTAAGGTAGATAAGTCCCCAGGGCCTGATGGGATCTACCCCAGAATACTGAAGGAGGCTGGAGAGGAAATTGCTGAGGCCTTGACAGAAATCTTTGGATCCTCGCTGTCTTCAGGGGATGTCCCGGAGGACTGGAGAATAGCCAATGTTGTTCCTCTGTTTAAGAAGGGTAGCAAGGATAATCCCGGGAACTACAGGCCGGTGAGCCTTACTTCAGTGGTAGGGAAATTACTGGAGAGAATTCTTCGAGACAGGATCTACTCCCATTTGGAAGCAAATGGACGTATTAGTGAGAGGCAGCACGGTTTTGTGAAGGGGAGGTTGTGTCTCACTAACTTGATAGAGTTTTTCGAGGAGGTCACTAAGATGATTGATGCAGGTAGGGCAGTAGATGTTGTCTATATGGACTTCAGTAAGGCCTTTGACAAGGTCCCTCATGGTAGACTAGTACAAAAGGTGAAGTCACACGGGATCAGGGGTGAACTGGCAAGGTGGATACAGAACTGGCTAGGCCATAGAAGGCAGAGGGTAGCAATGGAGGGATGCTTTTCTAATTGGAGGGCTGTGACCAGTGGTGTTCCACAGGGATCAGTGTTGGGACCTTTGCTCTTTGTAGTATATATAAATGATTTGGAGGAAAATGTAACTGGTCTGATTAGTAAGTTTGCAGACGACACAAAGGTTGGTGGAATTGCGGATAGCGATGAGGACTGTCAGAGGATACAGCAGGATTTAGATTGTCTGGAGACTTGGGCGGAGAGATGGCAGATGGAGTTTAATCCGGACAAATGTGAGGTAATGCATTTTGGAAGGGCTAATGCAGGTAGGGAATATACAGTGAATGGTAGAACCCTCAAGAGTATTGAAAGTCAAAGAGATCTAGGAGTACAGGTTCACAGGTCATTGAAAGGGGCAACACAGGTGGAGAAGGTAGTCAAGAAGGCATACGGCATGCTTGCCTTCATTGGCCGGGGCATTGAGTATAAGAATTGGCAAGTCATGTTGCAGCTGTATAGAACCTTAGTTAGGCCACACTTGGAGTATAGTGTTCAATTCTGGTCGCCACACTACCAGAAGGATGTGGAGGCTTTAGAGAGGGTGCAGAAGAGATTTACCAGAATGTTGCCTGGTATGGAGGGCATAAGCTATGAGGAGCGATTGAATAAACTCGGTTTGTTCTCACTGGAACGAAGGAGGTTGAGGGGCGACCTGATAGAGGTATACAAAATTATGAGGGGCATAGACAGAGTGGATACAGAGTGGATAGTCAGAGGCTTTTCCCCAGGGTAGAGGGGTCAATTACTAGGGGGCATAGGTTTAAGGTGAGAGGGGCAAGGTTTAGAGTAGATGTACGAGGCAAGTTTTTTACGCAGAGGGTAGTGGGTGCCTGGAACTCACTACCGGAGGAGGTAGTGGAAGCAGGGACGATAGGGACATTTAAGGGGCATCTTGACAAATATATGAATAGGATGGGAATAGAAGGATACGGACCCAGGAAGTGTAGAAGATTGTAGTTTAGTCGGGCAGTATGGTCGGCACGGGCTTGGAGGGCCGAAGGGCCTGTTCCTGTGCTGTACATTTCTTTGTTCTTTGTTCTTTGTTGAACACAGGCTGGAAAACCAACAGCTAGGGTAGAAATAAGGGGCCCTTGGCAAGGGGCAACAACACACCGAGGGGGGTGGGGGGGGGGGGGTAGGGGTGAGGCAACGCCAGGCCCCCTCTGTCCCCACCCCCCGCCATGGCGAGCGCACCATGAACAAAAAGCAAACCACTGCCCGAGGGTCCGCTTCAGGTGGGAGACCAGGCCCCAGCACGAGGGAACGAGAGTAGCGGAGAAAGGAGAGCAAGCGAGAGGAGTGCAGGGTAGGGTAGGGGAAGAGCGGGCAGAAAACCGCAGAGGCCGGGCAAGGGAGAAATGAGGCAGTAACTCCCGAGATGGGGGCCATCGCACTAGCAGGAAAGCTAGCGCCGGGGACATGCAACAAAGCAGTGCCGCAGCTCGCCCCCAACAGGGGGGAAGGCACCAGGCAGGGGGTAGGGGGGACCACTGAACAGAGGCGGGAGAGCAAACGGGGATGGGAACAGGGGAAAGAGGGACAAAGGAGGGGTATACAGGAGAGGGGGAAAAAAAGGGGGGAAAGGGAGAGACCGGGGTGGGGGGAGACACAGGGAGGGAGATACCGGGGGGGGGCGCCGGAAGGGAGGGACAAACAAGGCTAGAATAGGAACAGCAATAGGGCTACAATGTGCCACAACCAAGGGCTCGAAACAAGGAATCGTTGCAAGCATCCACCCAGTACGGTCTCTGGGCGAAGGGAGACCCCAGAGTGCAGGGGACTACCCGCGTGGAGAGAGCAGTGACAGCGACCATCCTGGATGGCCCCCTAACAAAGGGAAACCCCGGAGGGCAGGGGCCCGACCGCATGGAGAGAGCAGTGACAGCGGCCATCCTGGACGGCCCCCTAACAAAGGGAAACCCCGGAGGGCAGGGGCGCATCCACCAGGTAAGTATGGTTAATCCCACAGGAGCGAGGAGACAGAAGCCCCCCTACTAGGATAGTCACCTGGAATGTAAGGAGACTCAACAGCCCTGTGGAAAGATCCAGAGTCCTCACCCACCTAAGAAATATGAAGGCCGACATAGTCTTCCTCCAAGAGACACACCTGAGAGAGCAGGACCGACTGCGGGTAAGAAAGGGCTGGGTGGGACAGACCTACCATTCCTGTTGCAATACTGATCAGCAAATGGACGATGTTTATGGCGACAAAGACGGTTACGGACCCGGGGGGGCTGGGGGGGGGGGGGGGGGGGGGCGGTACGTCATGGTCAGCGGTGCCCTGGATGGGGCACCGGTAGTATTAGTTAACGTATATGCACCCAACTGGGACCACACGAGCTTCACCAAGAAGGCCATGGCAGAATCCCTGACATAGCGTTTCACCAAATAATCATGGGGGGGGATTTCAACTGTGTACAGGATCCAACGACAGACAGATCAAACCCCAAAATGGGGAAAACCTCAAGCATGGCAAGGGAACTCGGTCACTTTATGGAACAGATGGGAGCGGTGGACCCCTGGAAGTTCACCCACCCAGGGGAGACGGACTTTTCCTTCTTCTCCCCAGTACACAACATATACACCAGAATTGACTTCTTTGTGGTGGGGAAAACGGTGCTCCCGGGGATAGACAAAGTGGAATACTCCGCAATTGTGATATCAGACCACGCTCCACACTACATGGACGTGAGGCTGGAGACGGGCAGTGCCCAATGCCCCACATGGAGGTTGGACGTTGCCCTACTAGCTGACAAGGCCTTCACCGAAAAGATATTGTGGGCCATAGCAGAGTACACGGAGAACAACCAGAACGGGGAGGTCTCACCCTCCACATTCTGGGAAGCGCTATAGAGGGTAAATCATCGCTTTCAAAGCGCGAAGAGATAGGGAGAAAAGGGCGGCTCGGCAACAGCTGGTCGACTCCATACTGGAGGTAGACCGTATATACTCCGAGGCCCCAACCGTAGAGCTTCTGGCGGAGAGGAAAGAGTTACAAAGGAACTTTGATCTGCTCTCCACCAGGAAAGCAGTGCACCAACTCCGCCAGGCACGTGGGACCCCATACGAACACGGAGACAAAGCCAGCCGCCTGTTGGCACACCAGCTGAGAAAGCAGGCAGCCACCAGAGAAATTGCACAAATCAGGGATACCAGAGGCACATTAGAAACAGAACCAGAAAAGATCAACAAAACCTTCAAGGCCTTTTACCAAGGGCTGTACACCTCAGAGCCCCCAATGGGGGAGTCCGGGATGAAACGGTTCCTTGATGGACTGGACATTCCAGTCATGGGGGAGGGCAGAAAACGGGGCCTGGAAGCACCACTAGCACTGGGAGAGATCATGGACAGCATTAGCTCCATGAAGGTGGGGAAGGCGCCAGGACCAGGTTTCCCGGTGGACTTCTACAAAAAATTTGCGACAGCACTGGCCCTGCACCTGCGGGAGATGTTCACAGACTCGCTAGCTAGGGGCACACTACCACCCACACTAGCACAGGCCTCAATCTGGTTGATACCTAAGAAAGACAAAGACCCAACGGAATGTGGGTCATACAGACCCATCTCACTGCTGAACGCAGATGCCAAAATATTGGTCAAGGTCCTAACCAAAGGCTGGAAGACTGCGTACCAGAGGTGGTCACAGAGGGCCAGACGGGCTTTGTCAAAGGTAGACAGCTTACCTCGAACATTAGGCGCCTGCTGAATGTGATAATGATCCCCTCCGGGGAGAGACCACCAGAGGTGATCGTCTCCCTAGACGCAGAAAAGGCCTTCGACAGAGTCGAATGGAAATTCCTCATAGAGGTACTGGAGCGTTTTGGGCTTGGAACAGGATTCACCTCCTGGGTAAGACCCCTATACAACGCTCCCATGGCGAGCATATGGACCAACAACACCAACTCCCGATACTTCCAGCTGCACAAGGGCACCAGACAAGGATGCCCACTGTCCCCACTGCTGTTCGCTCTAGCGATTGAGCTACTAGCAATCGCGCTCAGAGCAGCAGAAAGCTGGAGGGGGATCCGAAGGGGAGGCAGAGAGCACAGAGTCTCACTCTATGCAGATGACCTGCTCCTCTACATTTCGGACCCACAAAGCAGCATGGACGGAATCATCGTGCTCCTGAAAGAATTTGGCGCCTTCTCGGGCTACAAACTCAACATGAGCAATCGCGAGATCTTCCCGGTACACCCACAAGTAGGTGGGGCAGCACTAACGGGACTGCCGTTTAAACAAACCCGACACAAATTTCGCTACCTGGGAATCCAAATAGCCCATGACTGGAAAGGGATCCACAACTGGAACCTCACCAGTCTGACGGAGGAAGTAAAAAAGGACCTGCAAAGATGGAACACACTCCCACTCTCCCTCGCGGGGAGAGTCCAGACTATCAAAATGAACGTACTGCATCCGATCTACATCCCCAAGGCCTTTTTCAAAGCACTAGACAAACTAATCATGGCGTTCGTATGGGGGAGGAAGAATGCTAGGATCCCAAAGAAGGTCCTACAAAAAACAAAATCCGGGGGGGGGGCTAACCCTCCCAAACCTACAATTCTACCACTGGGCAGTGACGGCCGAGCGAATAAGGGGATGGATTAAGGAGCCAGAAGCCGAGTGGGTGCGCAAGGAGGAGGCCTCCTGCATGGGGCAGCACTCCCATCCCCACCCAAAAAACACTCCAGGAGCCCCGTGGTAATAGCCACCCTCCAGTCCTGGAACCAACTACGGCAGCAACTTGGCCTGACCAAAATGTCAGACAAAGCTCCCATCTGCAACAACCATAGGTTCACACCAGTGCTGACTGACAAAAGGTGGGGACAGGACGGAGGGACACTGACAGCCAGGGACCTATACACGGACGGAAGGATCGCAACACTGGACGAACTGACAGAGAAACTTCAGCTAGCCAGGAGGAACGAGCTAAGGCATCTACAACTCAAAAACTTCCTACGAAAGGAGACAAGGACGTACACACAACCACCACGATAGACATTACTGGAAGAATTACTGGACGCAAGCATACTAGATAAAGAAAACTAGCGACATGTATGACCGACTGGTAGAAAGGGCCGACACCGTATTGGACGCAACAAGAATGAAATGGGAGGAGGATCTGGGGATTGAAATAAGGTGGGGACTCTGGAGCGAAGCACTGCACAGGGTCAACACCACCTCCTCGTGCGCAAGGCTCAGCCTGACGCAACTAAAAGTGCCACAAGAACCCGTAGGAGTAGGTCCTTCCCAGAGGTGGAGGATAGATGTGAGCGGTACCAAGGAGGCCCGGCCAACCACATCCACATGTTCTGGTCTTGCCCCAGACTTGCGGGGTACTGGACAGCCTTCTTCGAGGCAATGTCCAAAGTGGTGGGGGTGAGGGTGGAGCCATGCCCGAAAGTGGCGGTCTTCGGGGTTTCAGACCAGCCAGATCTATTCCTGGGGAAGAGGGCGGACGCCCTTGCCTTTGCCTCCCTGATCGTCCGCCTCAGAATCCTGTTCGGCTGGCGGTCAGCAGCACCACCCAAAGCTGCAGACTGGCTGTCCGACCTCTCAGAAACTCTCCAAATGGAGAAAATCAAATTCACCATCCGAGGGTCAGACGACGGCTTCCACAGAATGTGGGTGCCATTCACCCAATTGTTCCAGGACCTGTTTGTGGCCAACAAACAAGCAGAAGACCAGCCAGTTAGCCAAGAATCAGGGGAAAGTAGCCAAAGCATGAGAGGGAGAGATAGACTGGGAGAAGGGCGGGGAGACAGCTAAACCTAAGAAGAAAGAAAGGCGAACCATAGGAGGGGAGGAGGGGGCAGAAGCGGGGCCGGGGGGGAGAGGGAAGGGACAGGGAACAAGAGAGGAGAACCAGGGAGGTGGGGGGGAGGCAGGGAAATGACAGCCGGAAGGATGGCACGGGATACGATAACAAACTTGGCATCTCCAGGAACAGAGAACAAGGAGAATACAGGCGAAAGACGTGAGGAATGGCTGAAGCGGAGGTGAGCACGAGATGACAATGGCAACGAGATCCATCCGGGAGAAGCAAGTGACAACACTAACACCAAACCCATTCGAAAATTGCCCACTGTAATTGTTTCTCCGGCACCCAAATGTATATTTACCTCCCCAGTCTCCCCACCCCCCTCCATGTTCTCCCCCCGCCCCACAAACAGTTGCCTACTTATGTGTTGTAAATAATTTTGCCAGTTGTACAGAGTTGCTGCTGTTGAGTTGGTGCACAATACCCTGGGCGTGATTCTCCCTTACCAGATGGGGCGGGGGGTCCCGGCGGGATGGAGTGGCGTGAACCACTCCGGCGTCGGGCCGCACCAAAGGTGCGCCTTTAGGGGCCAAGCCCTCACCTTTAGGGGCTAGGCCCGCGCCAGGGTGGTTGCCGTGCCACCGGCTGGAATGGAAGGCCTTTGGCGCCATGCCAGCCGGGGCCGAAGGGACTCCGGCGGTTGCGGACGTCCACGCATGCGCAGGAGCGTCAGCAACTGCTGACTCCATCTCCACGCATGCGCAGGGGGGGGGGGTCACCTACGCGTCGGCCATCGCGGAGACCTACACGGCCGAGGCGTAGTAAAAGAGTGCCCCACGGCACAGGCCCGCCCGCGGATCGGTGGGCCCCAGTCGCGGGCCAGGCCACCGTGGGGGCATCCCCCGGGGCCAGATCGCCCCACACACCCCCCAGGACCCCGGAGCCCGCCCGCGCCGCCATTCCCGCCGGTAAGAGAGGTGGTTTGATTCCCGCCGGCAGGACTGGCATGACAGCAGCTGGACTCCGGCCCATCATGGGCCAGAGAATCGGCGGGGGGTGGGGCCCGCCGACCAGCGTGGCGCGATTCCCCGCTCCCCGCCGAATCTCTGGCGCCGGAGAATTTGGTGGCAGGCGGGGGTGGGATTCACGCCGCCCTCCGGCGATTCTCCGACCCGGCGGGGGGTTGGAGAATCCCGCCCCCTATTTTTTTATTATTACTTTTATTTTGGTATGTTTGGGTGTGCCCTTCGCTTCTACATATATATACATAATTCTTATTCTGTGTACATAATGGTAAATATACTTTGTTCAAAAACCCAATTAAAAAACATTTATAAAAAAAACACTGCTTCCATCTGTATCACACACTAACAGGCATCTGTGGACTGAGGAAATAACCTAATTGATTCTCATTTCCTGGCAAAAGTGATATATAGATATATACAAGGGGATGAAGAGATGACAGGTCCAGTTAGACTAATGTGTAGATATTTTTGTTATCCTGACCTTGGGTATATTGATGAGCATTTATAGATTTTTTGAGCCTGGCCTCCTAATTGTGCAGGGCCAATAAATTAATCCCCAAAGTTTTTCGAATGAAACAGAAAAAGGAATGAAATTTTATATCTTATTTAAATCTTCACCACTTGAAAATGCAGACATATGCAAAAACATACATTCTGGAGTATCAATTGCACATTCGTGTTTTCAACTGTAATTATTGGAAAATGACATATAAACAGCATGGTGATGAAAATAGTAGTTAACAGAAAGGAATTCCTTCTATATATATAGAGCCTTCAACGATCTCAGGATAGTCCAAATCACTTGGCAGCCAATGAAGTACTTTTGCAGCATGGTCACTAATGTAATATAAGAAGCATTGCAGCCAATTAGCATGTAGCAAATTCCCTCGAACAGCAATGAGATCGTGACAAAGCAGAACAGTGATGTCAACAAAGATGCAAACTAAGGGTCAGTACCTTGAGATTAGAGGTGATGATATAAGTGAATTAACACTCCTCTTATATTCGTGCTGGCATGTAACCAGCAACAACACACCGCAATTTAAAAGTTCCTTTTAAGGGAATAAAAGTCCAAAAGTGCTTCCTGGGAAAGTTGCAAAACAAAGTATGATAATGTGCCGCATAAGGAGGCATTGGCCGGCATTCTCCGAGCCCGTGCCAGGTTGGAAAATCGCCAGTGACGCGGGAAAGTCCCGCCATGCCGCTCCGACTCTGGGACGCGATTCTCCGGCGACCGGAGAATCGGCACCAAACGTACCCGCGCGGTCAACTGCGGCGCCGGTCAGGGGCCGCTGTAAGAGGCCCGCGCGGCGATTCTCCGCTGTCGACCAGCCGAATTCCCGCCAAGTTCCGCCGAGTCCCGCCGGCGTGTTCCAACCTGGTACCACCCGGCAGGAGCTCTGACCCGTGGCCGCGGTGGCCGTCCTGGTGGGGGGGGTTGGGGGAATCAGACTCCGGGGGGGGGGGGGGCCTCCACGGCATCCAGGCCCGCGATCGGGGGATATCGATCGGCAGGCGCCCACGATCTGGAGGGGGCCTATCTCCTGCCGCGAGGGCCCGCCATAGGGCTCCACCATGTTGCGCGGTGTCGGCACGGAAACTGCCACCACGTGCATGCGCGGACCCGCACCGGCAGCATGCAGCACCCCGGCGCCCGGCTGGCCCCCTGAGGGCTGCTGAATTGCTCACTCACTCCGGTGTTTACGCCGGCATCAACACTTGCCCGGGATTTCAGAGATTTCCGGCCATTAGGTTTAATGGCCAAAAGCTTGATCAAAGATAGAACTATGGAAAAGTTACAGCACAGAGGGAGGTCATTCGGCCCATCTTGCCATGCCAGCCCGAGGACACCCAGGTGCCCTTTCTAATTCCACCTTCCTGCACGCGGCCCATAGCCTATAGTTTACAGCACTTAAGATGCAGGTCCAAATACTTTCTAAAAGAGTTCAGGGTTTCTGCGTCCACCACCAACTCGAGCAACAAATTCCAGACTCACTCTACCCTCTGCATAAAAACGTTTTTCCTCATGTCCCTGTCGTGTTGGGTGTTCTGATGTACAACACGGCTGGAGATGGTGTAACTCAATGTTATTTACTACTTCTATAACAGCACACTGCTGACTTGGGTACGTGCATTACCAGCTAATCTGTGGACCCTGTCCTATTACTATCTGGGTGAGGCACTCAGCACATGGTGAATGTCTGAGTGGCAGGCTCTGAGCTTGGTGCTCTGAGCTGGCTGCTGCTGGAATGAGCGGGAACTGTAGTGTCCCCTGTTTTTATAGTACAGTGTTCTCACTGGTGATTGGCTGTGATGTTGTGTGTGTGTTGGTTGGTCCTACTGCATGTCCATCAGTGTGTGTTTGATTGCACCATGATATGCTGATCTAAATATCATGACAGCCCCCTTTTCGCAAAGAATATGTGCCTACATGATAATAAATAAAGAAGTGTGGTGAGTGCATCTAATCATGTGTGTGCAATATTTACAACAATATGTACATGTGGCTATACTATATACACCGGAAGGTGCAAGGTGCAGAAAGTTTACACCAAGAACGAAACCAATGTCATCAACAAACAATAACAAAATCTTAAACAGTATGGCAAAAAGTCTGAAACAGTATATCAGAATAAGTGAGTGAGTCCACTTTGAAGAGGTTCATAAATTAAGTCTCTCAGGTGGGCGACGAATTTGGGTTGATCGTCAGGGTGGCACACCACTCGTCGTCAGGATCAATGCTGTGCACTGACAGCGGCTGGTGTATTCGACTTGGGGACAGCTTGTTCTTGTTGATGACAGCAACGCGGAAGGGCTCCCTGTCCTCAGTGTCATTGATCTGTGTGACATCGGGATCGGACTCGGTGAACGTGGGTTGAATTGCCCGAACGTTTCTGCGAGGTTGGTTAAACGGGTACGAGTTGGCAGGGTGAACTGCTCGACAGCAGGCAGCGTAGTGGCCCAACCTGCCACAGCATTGGCATTGCCGCGCTTTGGCAGGACATTGCCGCTTTAAATGGGCGGAGCCACAGTTGCCACACATCGTGACGTCAGTGCGTTCGTTGCACCACTGCGCATGCGCGGTCTTGCGGAGTGCACGCCTGCGCATCGCGTTCCTCTGCGCCAGCATCCCCTCTTTTGGCGCGTACAAGCAGGGGAGTCCTTGGAAAGCACGCGAAATGGCCGGCCTCCTCCAGGCCGCGGCCCGGGAGGTACTCGATCATCTGGACCTGCTCTGCCTCGTGGGGCCCGTGCTGCACCGTTTCGGCTGCCTGGATGTGTGAGTACCGGCTGGTGGCATTCTCATGGAGGACGCAGGTCTCGACGGCAGTCGCCAGAGTGAGTTGCTTGACCCGAAGGAGCTGCTGGCGCAGGGTGTCTGACATGACTCCGAAAACTATCTGGTCGCGTATCATGGAGTCAGAGGTGGTCCCATAGCCGCAGGACTGCGCGAGGATGCAGAGGTGTGTTAAGTAAGACTGGAAAGGTTTGTCCTTACTGTCGTGTTGGGTGCTCTGCTACATAGACAAACCAACACGGTTGCGGATGGTACAACTCAGTTTTATTACTAACAATAATAACATCTGTAAACTGGTTACTGTGGTTCGTTCATTCCCCTCTAACCTGTGGACCTAGCCCTAACATTATCTTGGAGAAGCACTCAGCACATGGTGAATGCCTGAGTGGCTTGCTGTGAGCTCTGTGCCCTGAGCTGTCTCCTGCTGGAATGACCGGGAAGTGTTGTGTTCCCCGTTTTATAGTATGTATGCTCTTGCCTGTGATTGGCTGTGATGTTGTGTGTGTATTGATTGGTCCGTTGATCTGTCCATCAGTGTGTATGTATGTTTGCACCATGATGTTTATCTGAATATCATGACACTTACCTTGCAGGCGCTGCTGGAACAGGTACCTCTCGAAGCTCTCGTTTACTTCAATGCTGAAGTGTTCGTCGAACTTCAGGAGCACCGTCTTGTATTTGGTTTTGTCCTCGCCGTCTGTCAATGTAAGGGAGTTAAAGATGTGGATGGCATGTTGCCCTGCCATGGAGAGAAGAAGGGCAATCTTCCTGGTATCCGATGCATTCTCCCTGTCTGTGGCCTCGAGCAAGAGTTGGAAGCGCTGCTTGAACAGTTTCCAATTGACCCCGAGATTGCCAGCGATCCGGAGCGGCGGCGGCGGGTTGATGTTCTCCATGGTGCAGGATGGCGGATTGCTGATGCATTGCAGGTAGGTCTCACAGGTGCTGGCTTGCGTCCACTTCTGGTATCATGTCGTGTTGGTTGTTTTGGTGTACAAACGATCCAACACGGCTGGAGATAGTGTAACTCAATTTTATTTACTACTTCTATAACAGCACACTGCTAACTTGGGTACGTGTATTACCAGCTAATCTGAGGACCCTGTCCTATTACTATCTGGGTAAGGCACTAAGCACATGGTGAATGTCTGACTGGCAGGCTCTGAGCTCGGTGCTCTGAGCTGGCTGCTGCTGGAATGAGCAGGAACTGTAGTGTCCCCTGTTTTTATGGTGCGTGTGCTCTCACTGGTGATTGGCTGTGATGTTGTGTGTGTGTTGGTTGGTCCTACTGCATGTCCATCAGTGTGTGTTTGATTGCACCATGATATGCTGATCTAAATATCATGACAGTCCCCTCTACACCTTCTGCCATCGACTGAATATGCAGAGTGATGCGCAATCAATTACACTCAAGACGAAGTGATTTCATAGCTGAAGGCTTTAATCTACTAGAACCTGATCCCCAGCAGCTTCGATACAGAAAGTGAAGGCTGCTGGGACGGCACCATCTCTTATACTCCGCCTTCAGGGCAGAGCTACGTAATACAGCCAAGAGTAGACTCCTGGGTCTAACCAATGGTCATCAGCCTCTCAGGTACCGCAATACCTGGTACTACCACATTCACCCCCTGTTAAAAAAGAGTCCGGCGGGGGTGGTGGCCAGCGGTAACAGTCGCATGGTATGACCAGGTATGGAGGTACCGTGCTGTCAAGGATAATTACAAAGTTCACAGTTAGAGTCACAGCAAAGCAATCAGTCGATCAGGTGGCCTGGTCATCCTTCTGGAGCGCCTGGGCTTCGGTGGTGATTCTGGTGGGCGTCCCAGTGGTTGCGACTCTGGGAGCATGGTTTCATCCTCCCTGGCAGCTTCTTCACCCCGAGGCAGCGCTGTTGGGGCAAAAGGTTGACACGGGGGGGGCGCCTGTAGGGGGCGTTGGTGGGTGGGATGACCTCGGCAGGAGCGGCGGGAGGACCGACCCCACAGTGAGGTGCTGTGGGGGGGGGGGGGGGGTGGGGGGGGGGCAATGGTTCGGGTGCGTGTGGGGTTCCGGCGGGCGCCAGGTCCCGAAGAGAGGCTGCATCTTGCCGGCCGTCAGGGAACGCCACGTAGGCATACTGGGGGTTAGCATGCAGCAGGTGGACCTTCTCAACCAACGGGTCCGACTTGTGCGCCTGCACGTGCTTCCGAAGCAGGCCGTGGCCGTTGATGAAGACCGTCGTTGTAGCCGTTGCGAGTGTCCGGGGTCGACTTTGGTCCAGTGTCACCGAGGCCAGATGAAGCAATTGCGAGTTCTGATCGGGCAGCGTGTAGTCGGCCGTGCTGGGGGCCTGGGGCCCAATTCAAGATGGCGTCACCCATGGGTCGCACATGGTGTCCGGGGATGAACAAGATGGCGACGGCGATGGACAAAATGGCAGAGCCCACCCGTCTAGCGTGGTGTCCGGGCGGCAAGATGGCCGCGCCCGTGGGTCGCATGTGGCGCTAGGATAGGGGGGTGGCGGTGAGCGCTGGGCGGTCGGGGCCTGAAGGGGGGGTGCCGCGGCGGGCCATAGTCGTTGGGGACCGCGGCCACGGCGCGGGCCTGGCAGACCCCCACAAAGTGGCCCTTCTTGCCGCACCCTTTGCAGGTGGCGGTGCGGGCTGGGCAGCGCGGGCGGGGATGATTCGCCTGCCTGCAGAAGAAACAGCGGGGCCCGGCGGCGATAGCGGGCCGTCTCGTAGCGTAGGCCTGCGGGGTCAGCGGGAAAGTCTGTGGGGCTGCCACTGTGGGGTGCCACACAGCCCAGGGGGCCGCCGCGCGGTTGGGCACATAGGACTGCGCGTTTCTGTAGGCAACGTCCATGGACCCTGCCAGGGCCCATGCCTCTCTAAGTCCAAGAGTGTCCCTTTCTCGGAGTCTTCGGCGGATATCTGGGGAGCTCATACCTGCTACGAAAGCATCCCTGATTAAAAGTTCCGTGTGCTCGCTCCCCGAAACTTGTGGGCAGCCACAGTTTCGGCCCAGCACCAGTAGCGCTCGGTAGAAATCTTCCAACGATTCTTCGGGGCTTTGCCATCTAGTCGCAAGCAGGTGACGAGCGTAGACCTGATTCACAGGGCGGATATAATGTCCTGGCAGCAGTTCGATCGCGGCATCATAGTTCTCCGCCTCCTCGATAAGGGGGTAGATCCCAGGGCTGACCATTGAGCGCAGGAGATGCATTTTCTGTCCTTCTGTGGGGGTGCCTCCGGCCGTCTCGAGGTAGCCTTTAAAGCACGCCAGCCAGTGTTTAAAAATTGCAGCTGAGTTCTCCGCGTGGGGGCTGAGTTGAAGGCACTCCGGTTTGATTTGGAGATCCATCCTTCCAGCTTAAGTCTAGTGGATTAAATTGATGCGCAATCAATTACACTCAAGACAAAGTGATTCCATAACTGAAGGCTTTAATCTACTAGAACTTGTTCCCCAGCAGCTTCGGTACAGAAAGTGAAGGCTGCTGGGATGGCATCATCTCTTATACTCCGCCTTCAGGGCAGAGCTACGTAATACAGTCAATGGTAGACTCCTGGGTCTAACCAATGGTCATCAGCCTCTCAGGTACCGCAATGCCTGGTACTACCACACAGAGTTCATGGCAAAAGATAAAAGCGCAAAGTTGGGAAACGTGGCTGACGCCATTAATGCTGTGTCGCAGCAAAGAAAACTGCATACAACCATCGGTGGCCATTTTGAGAGTGACATCACGAACGTGATGACGTGCACAAGCTGTGGTCACAGTAAAAAAAACTGTCCAGCAAAAGGCAAACAATGTTCCAATTGTTGCAAGTTGAACCACTTTGCAGCACAGTGTCGTTTATCAGCAACTTCTCCAGTCACCAAATTTCAAAAGTTCTGCAGTGATATCAGACGGATCAAAAGTGTTAGGAGTGAAGAGAAAAAAATCCAACATCGTAGTGGATAGAGAGGATTGCTCACCATATTCACTTTCGGATACTTTCATGATCGAAGCAGTCACTAGGATTAATTTACTGGATTGCGACGAGAGACCAGTACAAGAGCTCTCGAAGATAATTAAGGAGTGGACTGTCTCATTAGAAATAAATGGAAAACAAAGGGGTGGGTTAGCCAAGTGTTTCACTCAGGACTGGACTCAAAGACCAGGGGAGTAGCGATCTTGATCAGCAAATGAGTGGCATTTGAGGCAGGGAGAATCGTGTCAGACAAGGGGGGTAGGTACATAATGGTGAGTGGCAAGCTGGAGGGGGTGTGAGTGGTACTTGTGAACATATTTTTTAATTTAAAAAAAATAAATTTAGAGT
Organism: Scyliorhinus torazame; assembly: GCF_047496885.1. Classification (NCBI taxonomy): domain Eukaryota; kingdom Metazoa; phylum Chordata; class Chondrichthyes; order Carcharhiniformes; family Scyliorhinidae; genus Scyliorhinus; species Scyliorhinus torazame. Next base: position 52,702,606 of record NC_092713.1, on the reverse strand, counting down.
ACCCAATTCACCTTTTCCAATTCAGGGGGAATTTAGCGTGGCCAATCCACCTACCCTGCACATCTTTGGGTTGTGGGGGCGAAACCCACGCAAACACGGGGAGAATGTGCAAATGTGCAAACTCCACACGGACAGTGACCCAGAGTCGGGATCGAACCTGGGACCTCTGCACCGTGAGGCAGCAGGGCTAACCCACTGCGCCACTGTGCTGCCCCCTTGTGAACATATATGCTCTGAATTGGGACGTGGAATTTATGAGGCGGGTGTTAGGCAAGATTCCAAACTTAGAGTCACATAACCTGATCATGGGAGGGGACTTCAACACAGGCATTGGACCGGTCAAAATCCAGGACAGGGAGGAGGCCGGCTGCGGCAAAGGAATTGAAGGGTTTTATGGAACAAATGGGGGGAGTAGACCCATGGAGATTTGCGTGACCGATGACAAAGGAGTTTTCCTTTTTTTCACATGTCCACAAGGTATACTCTCGCATCGACTTTATTGTTCTGAGCAGGGCGCTAATACCGAACGAAGGTGGTAGATACTGAGATCTCGGTAATCGCAGTGTCGGATCTTGCCCCGCACTGGGTGGATCTACGGGTTAGTGTGGAGAGAGGGCAACGCCTGCTGTGGAGACTGGGTGTGGGGTTGCTAGCGGATGAGGCGGTCTGTGGGCGGGGTAACAAGTCCATCCAGAACTACCTGGAAACCAATGATACTGGGAAGGTCTCTGCAGTGACGGTCTGGGAAGCTTTGAAGGCAGTAGTCAGAGGGGAATTAATCCTGATACGGGCCCACAGAGAAAAGGTGGAATGGTCTGAGAGGGATAGATTAGTGGAGGAGATACTCCAGGTGGACAGGAGATACTCGGAAGCCCCGGACGCGGGGCTACTGAGGGAGCGGCGGAGGTTACAGGTGGAGTTTGGGCTGTTGACCACAGGGAAAGCAATGGAATAGTTGAGGAAGGCAAGGGGGGCGATCGATGAGTATGGGGAAAAGGCAAGCAGGATGTTGGCGCACCAGCTCAGGGAAAGAGAGGCGGCCAGGGAGATAGGTAAAGTAAAGTGTAGAGATGGTAATACTGTCCTGGTCCCAGCGGGGGTGAACAAGGTGTTTAAGGACTTTTATAGTAAATTATATGAGTTGGAACCCCCGGGCTGGGGTGGAGGGAATGAGGCAATTTCTGGATCAGCTGAGGTTCCCGAGGGTGGAGGAGGACCTGGTGGAGGGGCTGGGAGCCCCAATTGAGATTGAGGAAATAATCAAGGAGCTGGAGGGCAGGCAGTCGGGCCTGGCCCCCAGGGCCTGATGGCTACCCGGTGGAATTCTATAAGAAGTTTTCAGAGATATTGAGCCCACTGCTGGTGAGGACATTTAATGAAGCAAGAGAGAAGGGAGTCCTCCCCCCAACAATGTCGCAGGCCTCGATTTCATTGATCTAGAAACGGGAGAAGGATCCGGAGCAATGCGGGTCATACAGGCCGATTTCTCTACTAAATGTGGATGCCAAACTGCTGGCTAAGATACTGGCCACAAGGATAGAGGATTGTGTCCCTGGGGTGATAGGGGAAGACCAGACGGGATTTGTTACGGGCAGGCAACTCAAGGCCAATGTTCGAAGACTTCTAAATGTTATTATGATGCCCTCAGAAAGAGAGTGGTGGTAGCGATGGATGTGGAGAAAGCTTTTGATCGGGTGGAGTGGAATTATGTGTGGGAGGTGCTGGGAAGGTATGGGTTTGGTGAGGGCTTAATTGACTGGGTGCAGTTGCTCTACAAGGCGCCAGTAGCGAGTGTGTATAGGAACCGGCTGAGGTCGGGGTATTTTAAACTACACCGAGGGATGAGGCAAGGGTGCCCACTCTCCCGATATTGTTTGCTCTGGCCAGAGAGCCATTGGCCATGGCGTTAAGAGCCTCTAGGAACTGGAAAGGGCTGGTTCGGGGGTGGGGGTGGGGGGGTGGGGGGGGGGGGGGGGCTGGTGGAGCACCGGGTCTCGCTCTATGCAGATGACCTGCTCTTGTACATTTCGGACCTGTTGGAGGGGATGGGGAGAGTAGTGTGAATCTTGGGGAATTTGGCAATTTTTCAGGGTATAAATTGAACATGGGGAAAAGCGAGATGCAAGAGGGCAGGAGAAGAGACTGGGAGAGCTGCCGCTTAAAATGGTAGGGAAGAGCTTTTGATATCTGGGAATCCAGGTGGCCCGGAAATGGGAGGTACTACACAAGTTAAACCTATCCCTGTTGGTAGAACAAATGGAAGGGGACTTTAAGAGATTGGACATGCTCCCGCTATCACTGGCGGTGAGGGTACAGACCGTGAAAATGACGGTCCTCCCCAGATTTCTGTTTGTCTTTCAGTGCCTCCCCATCTTCATCCCTAAGGCCTTTTTCAAGCGGGTGAATAAGATTATTTTGGGCTTTGTGTGGGCGAGTAAAACCCCGCGAGTGAAGAAAGTGTTGCTGGAGCGCAGTCGGGGGCGGGGGGGGATGTGGGTTGGCGCTGCCGAACTTCTGCAATTACTACTGGGCAGCTAATATAGCCATGATCAGGAAGTGGGTAGTGGGGGAGGGGTCGGCATGGGAGCGGAGGGAGGCAGCATCATGTAAAGACACCAGTCTGGGAGCATTGCTAGTCTGGGAGCTCTGCCATTCTCGTCGGCCCGATACTCCACAAGTCCGGTGGTAGTGGCGGCTCTGAGGATCTGGGGGCTGTGGAGGAAATGTAAGAGAGTGGAGGGAGCATCAATTTGGGCCCCTATTTATAGCAACCACAGGTTTGTACCAGATAGGCTAGATGGCGGGTTCCAGAGTTGGCAGAGGGCAGGAATTAGAAGAATTAGAAAGCTTTCCCAGCTTGAAAGCTTTGGAGGATAAATTTAAATTGCCAGCAGGGAATGGTTTTAGGTGTTTGCAGGTGTGAGACTTCCTGAGAAAACAGGTGCCAGCCTTTCCGCTGCTGCCGCCATGGGGGATACAGGATAGAGTAGTTTCCAGTACCTGGGTGGGAGTTGGGAAGGTATCGGATATTTACCAGGAGCTTTCGGAGGCGGAGGAAACCCCGGTGGAGGAGCTTAAGGGCAAGTGGGAGGACGAGCTAGGAGGAGAGATAGGGGCGAGTCTATGGGCGGATGCCCTAAGCAGGGTTAATACCTCCTCATTGTGCGCCAGGCTTAGCCTGATACAATTTAAGGTAGTCCACCGGGCACACATGACAGCGGCTAGGATGAGCAAGTTTTTCAGGGTAAAGGATAGGTGTGCGAGGTGCGCGGGAAGCCCAGCAAATTATGTCCACATGTTTTGGGCATGCCCGAAGCTTAGAGGGTTTTGGCAGGGTTTTGCAAAGGCAATGTCCACGTTGCTAAAAACACGGGTGGTGCCGAGTCCGGAGGGAGCGATCTTTGGAGTGTCGGAAGATCCGGGAGTTCAGGGGGCGAAAGAGGCCGACGTCCAGGCCTTTGCCTCCCTGGTAGCCCGGAGATGGATCTTATTAATGTGGAGGGACTCAAAGCCCCCGGATGTAGAGACCTGGGTTAGTGACATGGCTGGGTCTCTCAGTCTTGAGAAAATAAAGTTTGCCTTAAGAGGGTCAATGTTAGGGTTCTCCTGGAGGTGGCAGCCGTTCGTCGAATTTCTCGGGGAAAATTAAAAATGTCAGCAGATGCAGTATTCCAAGCGGGGGGGGTGGGGTGAATTGTTGTTGTATGGTTGAGGTGTGTGAAGATTGGACTGCGGGGAAAATGTTTATTTTACCATGTTGATGTTATTCTTTTTGTTACTGTTATAAAAATTTTCATATACCTTAATAAAATATTATTTAAAAAAAAGAAATAAATGGAAAACAAATACCATTTAAATTGACACAGGAGCATATGCAAATATTATCACGGAACGATCTTTAAGACAAGCTTATAAGGAACCACTGATAACGCAATCCAATTGTAGGGTCACAGATTACAATGGTAACACAATAGTCACAAGAGGATCCTGCCGTCCTGTTCTTAAGAATGGGACCATCAAGGTACCCGTCGGCTTCGAGATGGTAATGGGTGAGAAATCAGCATTAATTGGGGTGGATGCTTGTGAAAGATTGCAGCTAGTTGAAAGGGTTCACTCAACCAGTACTTCAGTTGACCAAGATGAAGAGTCAAGGGAAGACTTAGGTTATGGACAACCTCTGATGCTGACACATCAGGATCCAAGTCAACCAGTGATGCTGAAACATCAGAACCCGAGATACTCCAAATAGCGGAATCTCAAGCCTCTTTATTTACAGAGAAACTACCACTGTCTGACCGAAAACTGTGTCTAATCAAAGCCGAAACTGAAAAGGATTTGACGCTCCAGAAGGTGAAGCAGTACATAAAAGAAGGATGGCCTACTGGATGTCGATCTGCCTTTTCAGATATACGAGATGATCTTTCTGCAATAGATGGTTTTCTGCTCAAGGGAGATAGGAATGTGATTCCTGCCAGTTTACGTTTAGAGATTCTGCAGCAGATTCACGAGGGTCATCAGGGCATTGAAAAATGTGGTAGAAGAGCCAGACAGTCGGTGTATTAGTCGAGACTCGACAGAAATATTGACCAATATGTACAAGACTGCACAATCTGCCAGATGCACCAGCCGGTACAGAGCAGAGAAAGCATGAAAGAGATGGAAACCATTAGCAGTCCATGGAACAAAGTGGTCATGGGTTTATTTATTTCCAAGGTCATGACTATCTGGTGGTCATAGCCTATTACTCTAATTTTCCAGAATGTGAAGATGCCGGCGTTGGACTGGGGTGAATTCACCTGAGGAAGAAGCAGTGCTCCGAATGCAAGTGATTTGAAACAAACCTGTTGGACTTTAACCTGGTGTTGCAAGACTTCTTACTGTAACGTTTCAGAGGTGGTAATGCTGAATGATTTGACTGCCAGATCTGTTATAAAGGCCACAAAATCAATTTTTCCATGCCATGGGATACCTCTCGACGTTGCCTCTGACAATGGTCAGTGTTTCTCAAGTTGGGAGTGGACACAGTTTGCTGAGAAATACAACTTCAATCATATTCTATTCCTAGCTGTTCAAGTGAAGACAAGCATCCAGCAGAGAGCAGTAGGGCGGAGATGCTGATTGGCTGTTGCGGGGGAAATTTACATACGTCCGTGTGCTCATCCTAACTTGAAGGTGTACCTGAGCAAGAGACCCTAGCTGTTCAAGTGAAGACAAGCATCCAGCAGAGGGCAGTAGAGCAGAGCTGCTGATTGGCTGTTGCGGGGGAAATTTGCATATGTCCGTGTGA